>NC_071668.1:2825625-3139583 GCF_028554725.1 Zeugodacus cucurbitae
TACCGTTGTTGTAATACAGCAGCCGAGATTTTTAATTCTAAAAAATGGTAAGTCAAAATTGGAGCTTTTTGAGGCAAAATTCCTTATTTTGGGCTTTAAGTCTATCAATCGTTACAATTTTTTCAAAATCTATGAAAATTTAGTTAGGCAGTTCTAACTATCAGCATACAAAAAATGTAAACCCAGATAATTTTACTTAATTTTTTTCACCTATACTAGATTATAGTAGATTTAAAATAATAATAATATATTAGAATGTTTTGTGTTTACTAGTGTCTGTCTTTTTCATCGCTATTTCGTGTTCACTGGTTACACTTTTTGCGGCTCAGTAAACGACAAAGACACGAATTTAAATGAAATGCACAAATTTAAAGCTAAGCAGCAAAAAAAATTTCAAAACAGTATTTGAGCACCAATTCGACCGGCTACTAATTGAGACCAAATTAGCTGATCAACTCGATTACTGGAAGCTTAAAGTAGAATTAAGTTGAGTTTAGAGAAGTTCAATAATTTCTAAAAATCTACATTTCTACAATAACAAAAAATAAATTTAAATAAAAAATAATAAAATTATTAAGCATACCTTTATAACTGTAGACAACCTCCAAATACAGTTATAAATTTATATTAGGTTAGTTTTGATAGATTTGTGTTTGTAAGTATGTTGATTGCTGTAATATAAACTTGTTTTCATTTTCCTTTTATTAAAAAATATGAATTCTGTAATATTTGTTAATTTTATCGCGCATAAATTCTCAAAACGTTGTTTCTTTCGGCATTTCCTACTTCTTAACTCCACAATTTCCGCAAACGTCTTTAATATTATTATTATCATATTATTTCTTATATTATTCTTGGTTAGGCCACTATTATTATTAGATTAGGTTCGATAAATTTGTGTATTTTAAAATATCGTAATCAGAGCAAAGACGCCATACAAGAGCGCACACGGATAGGCAATCAGCACTTGTTGGTGGTCCATCGAGTAGGCCGTCACGAATAGTTTCGAAGCGGACATGGCACACCAGAGTATCGCCACACCGGCGACAATTAGACCCAGGGTGCCCCTGAAAAAAAGAAAAAAAAAATTAATTATGAAACTTTTACACATATTCTAATCAATAAATAAATTTTCAATTTAAAAATCATGATTTTAAATATAGAGGGTAAATGTAGTAGAAATATTTGTAAATTTGAGGTTATTTCGAATTTTATGAGCATCTATATTTACTCTATGCCCTTCAGAAAGGCCAAAACTAATTCACCGGCATTTATAAATTTACAGTTTAAACCAACAACTTCAATATTTTCAACAATGCTCCAACTAATCGTCGAATGCTCGGCCATAATAAAAACGCTTCATACTAAATTAACGCACAAAGTCGGTGTAAACTGTAATTGAAAAGGAAACAAGTGACCCTACTCCGTGAAGTTGTGAGTGGAAAAAAAGAGAACAGACTTTATTTTTTACTAGAAAGAGCAACGCAAATTATGAGCGTTCAGTGTCGAATGCAATGAATATAGCGACGAGCAACAACAACAACAAACACAATCAAAGCCAAATGTGTAGACCTTAGATCCACATGGCAGAGCAGCAGTCAAAATCGTTGAAAAGAACATTGCAGAACCAATGGGACCGATGGGCTGGGTATTGCTATGGCTATTGGTGGCACGAATCAGTGTTGGAGATTGGCTTTGCGTTGAAAAGCTCCTGAAGTAAATAAAATTGCAGAAGCGCGAAAATTGTAACAAAAACAAAAAGCTAATAAAAACTATAAAGCTAGCGTGCAAAAATTGACTAAAAAAACTACTAGAGCGTCTCGCAATAGAGCTACAAACGGAATGTTTTTGTGTACGAAAGTGTGTTGAACGGCTAAATTACGCAGTGCATGGCGCGCCAGCCAGATCTCATGGGATACAGTATTTTATTGACTTTACACTAGAGGCGCATACTGACCGACAATAATAACAACAACAACAACAACTGCCAAAGTAAGTGTACACGCCTCTAATAGTACGTTTGCAGTCGACATAGCGGCAAAAAGCAAACGAAAAATGTTTAAATAGAAAAAGGAAAAAAACGAAAAATTGGCGTACGAGAACCGAGACCGAAGTGTGCTCATAGTTGGTCGCATGTGTTGTATCAATTAAACGCGTCTGTTGAAATTTAAAAGCACCGAGACCAACTGGCGCCCAATCGTACACATTTACATACATAGATATGGCATGGCGTATGGAAATTGATTGGAGAAATTGCTAGAGGAAAAAATGCATTTTTAACTGAGTGCAGTCAATAAACTAGTACATACATGGGTATTTATATGCACAGATCTGCAGTTAACTGTTATTTTTATTTACTTGCAGTTAGTAGCGCACACAGAAGAGACTCCATTAACGATTTTTATGGAGATATATTGACTTTATTTTAGATTTCTAACTGATTTGATGCAACTCATCAGTTACTTTAAAGTATGGGTCATGTACCGTTATAACTGTTTATATTAACTTAAGATGTTGTTGGCAAACGCACAAAATGGCGCTGGACATGTAGTAATGGCCAGAGTTGAACACCAGCTCTACTATATACATACACTTGTATGTGTGTATATATTTTTTGCGCTGAAATTTTTCAATTAACCACGGAAGTTGATGAAGAAGTATTGCATTTACTGTTTGCGCCATCGCACGTTGCATTTTATACAATATTTGCTACATACACTGTATATATATATTTGTTATTTTTTGCATTGTTTCACCGAGCATCACAGCAATCAATGGAAAACAAATGAAACTGTATACAAATACAAAAAATAACGCCAATAATAACAATTACAGCACAATGGCAAAGTGGAGCGATGAAGCCACTGTATATAAAGAACTATTGCATTGTATTAAACCAAAGAAGCGTGCAGAAGAAACGCGTAGTGTGACTGGAACAGCAATGTAAATGTATATATTTATTTACACTCTATATATATATATATATACAGTGGAACTTCTCTAACTCGAATCACCGTAATCCACAAAAAAACTTCGAGTTAGAGAGACTTCCGAGTTGCAGAAGGTAATTTCTATGAATTTTGACTTCTATTGCTAATTCAATAGTTCGAATTATGGAGAACTTCGAATTAGAGCAGTTCGAGTTATGGAAGTTCAACTGTATATATATGTGGGTGTGTGTGTCTACTCACTGTATGGTGATTAAAACATTAATGCCGGACAACACCACCATGGGTAGCAAACAATAGCCGAGCACAGAGACCACAGCGCCGAAGGTTACTTGCGCCTGTGTTGCCATCAGCGACAGCAGACAATAAAAGGCGATGCAGCCCATCACACCGATGCCATAAATGTATGAGAATGTTACTTTGCCGCTCTGTAGAGTCCACCCGCATCACAAAAATAATACAACAACCACAGTGCACACAATGCAGTGATAGACAGCGTGCATTTGATATGTGGCAGGGGAGATTGGTTTTGTTCGTTGATTTCGCGTTATGGTGGTCGATTGATGAGTGAAGCGGCAGTTAGTGTGGTGGTGGTGGTTCGTTACACGGTTGTTTGTTACAGGTGTGGTAGATAGCATCACCGTTATTGTTGATGTGGTCGGTTTGTTGTGTGGTCCATTTATAGTTGTAAGCAAGCGCAGCGCAGCGTTATCACCGGAAATAAGAATATTGAAAAGTTTTTCAATTAAAAATTTCGTGCAAATATAATATTTAAATGTTTACAATTGTAAAATTTTTATGTTTACCCTACATTGCAATAAATATGATTATTTATTTATTTTATTTTTTATTTTAATTAAAATATTTTTGTAATTATATTAAAATATATAGCAAAGTACTTACCAAAAGCAGGAAACCGCCCAAAGCCAAACAGAACACCAGTGGGCCGGCCATGTCTGTGTCCTGGAGAATAGTTTGATCGGTGGCACGCAATGGATTTAGAACAGCCAGTGTCTAAAATAGGTAAGCAATAATTTACAGTTATTATAAAGGAAAATATTATTTTATAAACAATTCTCATATTTGTTTAAGTAAATACTAATAATTTACTAATATTAAATACTGTTATTCTAAGGGGTCCCACAACAGTCGGTTCTACGTAATCGAAACGGACCCGGATTTTTAGCTGACCAAGGACTGTCAGATCGGCAGCATTCCTTAAAATTAATTGGGTTATGTTTTATGCCGTTACAACAACAACAACAAGTATATTAATATTAGAAATATTATTTTTTTAAGTCTCATCCCAGAGTGTTTTGGAAATATTTATGTTAAAGCGACAAGCATCGGTTGGACATAAACATATAAATATTTAAGTAATGTGTATGTGAAACCACAACTTAAATTCCACAATTGAATTTGAATCAGGCTCGCTCACGTCAGGGGTCCACAATTTGTCCAAAAAAAATTTGTTATTTTTAATTTTCTACAAGCCCTAAGAAGCGATACGAATACAATGAAAATTCGATTTGCCATAGTTTGAATTTTTCCACTTGCACGCTTTAGAATAGAATTCACACGCCTCGCTGCATGCGTCCAACCATTTGGTGGCGCACCTCGCTGCCCCCTTGTTGCCATACTACAATACTTTACTTCCGTGCAACAGAAATAAGCGAAACAAAAGTTGTAAACGAAATAAAATGGTTGCAATGTGCAACAGCACGAAAACTTTACACAATTTTTTATTCATTTCCGTGTGTTTTATTAGCTTTTTTTCTATTGCAACTTTATTTTGCAGTTTATCAGTGTGATCAGACAAAAGCAAATATGAATGCACAACTAACGAAGTAAATTTTCAATTATGCAGCACATTTAAATACACACACACACACACACATTTATACACACTGCCGTTTTTATAGGCTGTAGAGCTGTTTATTTTTTATTTAGATAAGCTATTAATATTTGGCTTGAAAGAGTAGCATTTTATGCATATAAACTACGCTCGGCGTGGGTTTTAGGCCTAAAGGCAGTTTGCTTTGCACAGTTAGGTGCAATATAATTTTTATTCAAATTTAATATATTACACTATATGCTCAATATACTCTGCGTCAAATAATATTTTAGTTTCTGAAAAATATAAAAAAAGCCAAACATACAGGCATACACAAA
This sequence comes from Zeugodacus cucurbitae, assembly GCF_028554725.1. Taxonomy (NCBI): domain Eukaryota; kingdom Metazoa; phylum Arthropoda; class Insecta; order Diptera; family Tephritidae; genus Zeugodacus; species Zeugodacus cucurbitae. The sequence goes on from NC_071668.1 coordinate 2,830,746, forward strand.
AAAAAAAAACTTAAAATATATAAATGAAAAAGGCGTATTGCCAAATTTCATATTATAATTATGTTATTAAAATATTATTAAAACGAAAAATTAATTAAAATGTTATTTTAATTTGACGCCTACTGTACTTAAATACAATGAGGTAGAGGTTTTTCACAACTATTTTTTCGTCGGAAAAATTTTATAAATCCACTTAAGGATTTTTTTCTACTTTCAACTTTCTCTTTTTTTTCAATCTCCATATTTTTAGAATTTGTTTAATTATAAAAAAACAATAACTAAATATCTCTGTAAATACAATTAATTTTTTGAAGTTCCACTATCTTTCTTGTGCAGATTGATGGCGGCCCTTTAGCCTATTCAACCGGGTTTAATTTAATTTCTTTTAATTTCTGAATGGAATATCACATTGATGCTCGTTTTGCAATATTCGTTTTTCGATTTGGAACAATTTAGGCAATTTAGAATTTCAAATTTATGGAAAATTGTATGCTGATAAATGGTTTATTTAATTAGAGCTAAAAATCAAATGATATGATTTGGAAATTTAAAATTACATTTTATAATTCTATACTGCTTTTAGAAAAACTTAACTTTGAATTTTGCAAATAAGAACTAAAGAGTAATTGTAATCAAATAAATTGTCCTTAAACAAAATTTATGAAAGCGTTACTTACCTTAAGAAAAATATGTTGCGGATTTATTCCTAATTCTGAAAGTAAACAGTTTTAATTTAAAACTTTTTTATCAACAAATCGCATAATACCTTCCAACAATGGTGGTTCATCATCAAACTCATTTCCTGTACCGCCGGGCTTGAAACCAGAATCTTGGTCGTAAGTTTGATTTACATACGCATTGGGATCGTAGAAACCGCCTAGACCTTGATTACCACCGCTATAATTAGCATCGTAATTCGGTGGTACGGAAGCTTCAGTATTGTCAAAGTTTTGGAAATTTCTAAAAGCAATTGTTTATAAAATACTGTGAATAGAAAATTAACAACATGCATAATTAAAGTACATACAATTCTTGGCCAAATTCTGGAACTTCAAAGTTATAAGACTGATCACCGCCGCTGGCATAGAAATCATTTGGTGCTCCTGGGCCACTGCTGTACGACATTTTTATCTCTAATTAGGAATTAAAATTTTATTACAAGCATGGAAGAGGGCTTAGTGCTTATGAATAGCATGAACTCAATTAAACTATTTACTCACTTATTCTAATGTTTAATAGTGTAGAATAACAAAAATAATCTTATTTAACTATTTGTTTTCACAATTTAATTGAAATTGAAATAATTATATTTGTATTTCAACAATTATTTATCTTTAAAATACAAAACCGGACTCCAATTGGTGGATGTCAATTCAGACACGTCAATAGACAGGCGAACAGCTGAGTCACAGGGTGCTTTGCATGACTAAAAATAAACTACAGTCAATTTCATATAATTAGACCATAAAGCATATAATTTATTTAAATAAATATCTTTAAACTTTAATTTATAAATTTTGGTACTATTTTTAATAAAAAAATACCGAAGCCACATATAATCAATATGTTTGCATATTATTAAACTTTTTGATACACACATTCTATATAGGACTACGCAGAAGGTCAAATCACGAATTTAAAAAAAATAACCTAAAAATTATATTCGCTGCCTCATTATTTAACAGCTATATATATGTATATTTACTTAATGAATAATACTTTCATTGAACTTCATTAATTTAAAAAAATAAGCGGTATAAAAGTGACTTGATTTCTTTTTCCCCCGATACCCTTCCTAAAATCAATTAAAAAACTGGTAAGCGTTATTGTTTTTTATTTATTAACATGGATAATACATACGCATAAACATTCGCTTTAATCTCTATGTAAATTGGTTTATTTTACAATAAATAAATAACCTAGAACAGTCAAACGGAAAGCAAATAAAATTGTTTGCTTTTAAAAACACTAAAGACGATTTGTGTGCCCTTTAGGTCTTAATATTTACAGATAATAAACAATGCAAAAAAAAATTAATTCTTTCAATAGTATTTAACTGGTCTTAACATTGTAAAGATACATAAATTCATGAGACGCACAAATGTATAAGAATTATTCGTAAATTAAATTTATGCCAAATTCTTTGAAATGTATTATAACAATCACTTTTTTAATTAATTATTCGTTTGATTAATTTAGTTATTTAGTTTTGTGGTAACAGTTGCTCATTTAATGCACATATATGTATGTAAATATTTGTATTTGTAGTTGTAGTTTCTTTGGTTCGTTTGCTTATACATTTGTTAGTTATTAGCCACTAGTTATTGTTCGTCTTTCACAGGTGATCCGTTTCCGTGCTCACCATTCTTCCCATTATACTGTTTAAGATATACAATTAACACTTGCTTAAAGGACATTAAGAGGTAAATTAAGGGTGAATACTATTTTGTATATTTATGTTTAAACTGATCCTAAGTTTATTTCCACAAATATTACGTAAACACGTAATGACTAGTTGAAATGACTAGCTTTAAATATGTCAGTTATACGCTAAATGGATTAACTGATACATATATATATCGATGGTTTGCTTAAACCGAAATTCTTTACTTTATATTACTTGGCTTTGGATGTATTCTTTGTATTTAAGCTGTGCCTCCTAATTCTCATGGATTTAGTCTTCGAGGTTTCTAAAAGCTTGCTGTAAGTCTTCGTGTAACTGTTCATAGTCCGCCTTGATTTTCGCCTCGCCATCCTTAACAGGATCCTGTGATCACATAAAATTAAATAAATTATATATTAATTTACTTTTGCTTTCTACAAAGATTAATCAATAACGAGATCAAACCAAATTACCTTAAATTTCATTGAAGACAGCTGGTAGAGAATATTTCCCATCGCATCACGTATAACATTCCATGTAATTTTGTTGTCTGACTGGGCAGTGGATTCTACAGCGTGGCGAGCGAGCTCATAGAAGGCCAACATATTTCTCAACATACCCACTGTTTTGTAGAATGGACACACACGGTCATATGGCGAGTATGAATTCTGTTGTAGAAAGTCATCTTTAACTAATTTGGCCACTTCCAATGTGATTTTATCCGTTTCAGCCAGCGATGCTTTGCCCACCAGTTGTACGATCTCAGAGAGATCTTCCTCCTCTTGCAGGATTTCCTTAACTTTAGTACGAAGTGGTACGAATTCTGGGAAATTTTTATCGTAATATTCATCCAGCGCGCGCATGTACTTCGAGTAGGAAATCAACCAGTTGATGGAAGGGAAATGTTTACGTTGAGCCAATTTCTTATCCAAACCCCAGAACACTTGTACGATACCCAAGGTGGCGGATGTGACAGGATCTGAGAAATCACCACCAGGTGGCGATACAGCACCGACAATAGAGACGGAACCCTCACGCTCTGGATTACCCAAGCATTTGACGCGTCCGGCACGCTCGTAGAAGGAGGCGAGACGAGCACCCAAGTAGGCTGGATAGCCAGAATCGGCAGGCATTTCAGCCAAACGTCCAGAAATTTCACGAAGCGCCTCAGCCCAACGTGATGTAGAGTCAGCCATCATAGCAACATTGTAGCCCATATCTCGGAAATATTCGGAAAGTGTGATACCAGTGTAGATGGAGGCTTCACGAGCAGCGACAGGCATGTTGGAGGTGTTGGCTACCAGTGCAGTACGTTTCATAATCGATTCAACGACACCATCAATTTCACAAGTTAGTTCGGGGAAATCACGAAGTACTTCAGACATTTCATTGCCACGTTCACCGCAACCGACATAAATAATGACATCAGAATTCGAATATTTAGAAAGTGCCTGGGAACAACAGAAATAATTAATAGTACTCTACAACTTGGAAATGAAATCTTACCTGTGAGATGACAGTTTTGCCGCAACCGAAAGCACCGGGAATGGCGGTGGTACCACCTTGCACGCAAGGGAATAGAGAATCCAAAACACGTTGTCCTGTGAACAATGGATGGTTGGCAGGCAGCTTTTCAGTGACAGGACGAGGCTGACGTACTGGCCACACTTGCAACATAGTGTGTTTGGTGATTTCGCCATCGAATTCCGTCTCCAGAATGACATCTTCCACTGTGTAGTTACCAGCTGGCGCAATATATCGCACAGTACCCTTGCAACGTGGTCCCACAATCAAACGATGCTTTACAAGCGTATTCTCATGCACAATACCATAAAGATCACCGCCCGTTATGTGGGAACCGACACGCACATTTGTCGGATTGAAGTCCCACGCTTCGGTGCGCGAAAGCGCAGGAATATTTACACCTTTTGGTATATAAATGGAGCCACTGCTTTCACCAATATCCTTAAGTGGACGTTGAATACCATCGAAAATGCTGCCCAAAATACCAGGACCCAATTCAACCGAAAGTGGTTTGCCCGTCCTCAAAACCGGATCACCAACCGTTACGCCCGAAGTTTCTTCGTACACTTGAATGGTGGCCATATCGCCTTCCAATCGAATAATTTCACCAACCAGTTCGTAATAGCCCACACGCACCAACTCGTACATAGCCGAACCGGACATACGCTCCGCCGTAACAACTAGATAAATAAATAAAATTAAATAATTATGAAGATGTTTGTTCAAATGCTTATGCTTTAGATTATTTCTCATTAAAATTCTAAAATATGATAAACCATTTCAAAAGTCTCCAACTTCAATGACATTAACATGACAGTTATAATTTCACAATCTATTACTCACCGGGGCCGGAAACGGCGTATACGCGCCCATATTGAGACTCTCGTTCCTCGTCTTGGTAACACTTCAAAGTCGACATATTTTATATTTCCTGGAAAACATGATTCCAAAATATTCATATGAAAAGCCTTAGATAACATTTTAATTGGGATAACAACAACTAAAAGGGATTGAGTAATATTTGAATATCGATTTTTCCCCTCGCACAACCACACCACTTGTCATGTTTTTCTTTTTGTTGGTTTATGTCAAAATTAGAGATTTTCATTAAGAGAGCACTTGAGGTACTAATTAAAGATTCGCATTCATAAATTAATAGAAAGGTACATGTACTTCATTGTATATTCACATTTTTTAAATGTCATTATTATTAGGCCAAAGCATTTGAACCAAATCTCCGCTCCCCTCACATGTACACAAATGTATTCAGCGAAAGCATACGCATCGTACTCTACATCGCACACACACTCTCTTCCTCGTTTTGTTCTTGGCTGTAGCTCGCTCTTTTGCGCTCTTAATTCTGGCAATTGGGCAAAAGAAAATTCGATTTTTCACCATTTGGCACTTGCAATTTTTCATCCATTGCACTTGTTGGAAATTACCAAATTTTAATTTTATTTTTCACCCACAAAAAATACACTACTTCAAGCAAAAATATTACAAAATTGCAGTACAAGTATTAAATTTGTTGCTTTTGGCTTTTATTTATTGGAAAACTAGTGGGAAATAAGGAAAATGTGGACACAAAAACCACTTACTTTCGTATGGTGTGTACGTAAAGTTTTCCGCTGACTAAAATACACGATGGACTGGACTGAACTAAACTGAATATGAATGGCAGCGATATTTTCGAGTATAGTGAAAATTTAGCTAAAAGATAGGAGGAAAAATCGATGGCGAAGTGTGCCAAAACAGTAATTTTTAGTACAAATATTCGGTGCAGAGATTAGAGCTTATTTATTTTTATAAGCGAATATTCAAAACATTTTAGTTGGAATTTCAAAAGCTTTAAAAATAGTAATAAATAAATTAATGCTTTAAATTGAAATTATTTTCTGTTAAAGTACTAAAATCATATATTTCTAATACTGAAATATTATAGAAAGCATAGGATGCTTTTATCGTATTGTCAATCTTAATTTAATTTTTTAATAATTTTCTAATTTTTGATACAGACGTTAAAAATTGCATACACCTAGTAGTTAATCAATTTCATTAGCATCTCTTCGTGAATACCCAAACTATTTTTTTTTTATTATTGTAAATACATTAACATATATACTGAACAAATTTAGTTATCATATTTTACTTCCTACAACTTACTCAATTTACAGTTATTTGTTGAAAATGCTTTGAAGTCGTTTGTACTGTAGAAATTTTCGCTGACTTCAGTCGTAACACGTTGTATTGTATAATTGTTTGATAATTATTGTTATACGTAAATTTTGTAATTTTTTGTTTAAACAACGAAGCCATGTTGAATTTTTATAGTAATATTGTTCAAAAAAGTCAAGAACCCCATTCAAATTCATCGAATGGCCGTTTAAGAAGATATTCGGTGTATAGAAACTGTGGCGCCGTTGAGAGTGTAAACCTACAAAGTGTTTTCTTAAATATAGAGGTAAGAATGTGTAATAACAAAATGCTAAATGTCGTCACAAAAAATATATAATTAATAAATCTATTTTTTATTTTATAAAAAATATTTTAAATACATAATTTCTGCCACAGAGTTTGCAACAGGCCATTATTTTTATTATATTTAATAGGAAATGTAAAACAAAAACTATTAAATAAATTATATTACCTTATTTATTCAAAAAGTCTTCAAGAGCGCGTTTCAAGGGTTAATTTTTTTCCTATAATTCACAATTCTTTCTTAATAACCGGTTTTCTAATGATAGGTATAACTGACATCTCTGTACCGCTGAACAGCTGACGGCAAAACTGACACAAACAAAAACTTGTCGCTCATTCCTTTTCACTATATTTATTGTAAAATAAAAAAGTAATCAAATAATTATAGGCGAACAGAGAAGAAAGTGTAATACCGAAAGTTGCAACGTTCGAAGTTTTCAGATAACAAATTTGTTGTGTTTAGTACCATTTAGAATAGTAGAAAAACTTAGAAATAAATTCCGAAAATGATGGTAAGACAAGTGTTGATTTAATTCCTTTGCTGTAATACTTTTTGCAGTACTTTCAGTAAAAATGTTTTTCGTTAAATTGCTATCAGTGACCACTTGAATGAGTCAAAGACATCCTCCCTTTTTTTAATTTCGGTCGGCTATGCGGTCGTTTATCAATTTCTTTTGTTTGTTTTATTTGTCGAAACACAATAAAGCGATTGCAGTTCTACATAATGGGGCAGTGCTTGATAAGAATGAAATAATTAAACTTGATTTTCTCGAAACTCTAATTTTACAGGACGGAACGGATGACTTAACCACAGTTGATAATATGCCTAAAAGTATATCAGCGCCCTTAGGCGTAGAAAACAGCAACTCAACCAACAATCCAACAGTTATGGAAATTGCTTCTCCTAATGCACAGCGTGAAGGCGATGGCGTTAATCCTTTAACAACTGCTACAAACAACGGCAGTGGTACCGTCACCTCTGAGTCATCTTCATCAGCAATAACGCCTGCTGCACTGGCGGAAAACACTCTGCATGTTGAAATTTCGGACGCTTTAAGTGAAAAAGATAAAGTTAAGTTTACCGTGCACACCCGCACAACTTTGCCGGGTTTTGCTAAACAGGACAATAATGTGGTGCGCCAACACGAGGAATTTGTTTGGTTGCACGACCGTTTCGAGGAAAATGAAGAATATGCTGGTTATATTGTAAGTTTTAAAAAGAAATATTGAAAAGAAAGTATTGAACTAATTTTACTCAATTAGATTCCACCCTGCCCGCCACGCCCTGACTTCGATGCCTCACGAGAAAAATTACAGCGACTTGGAGAGGGAGAGGGCAATATGACAAAGGAGGAGTTTAAGAAAATGAAATCGGAACTCGAAGCGTAAGTGCTGAACGCGATTTGAATATATATTTCTTTTTATTAAACGCTCTTCCTTTACTTTAGCGAATACTTGGCCACTTTCAAGAAAACTGTAGCCATGCATGAGGTTTTCTTGCGCCGGCTGGCAAACCATCCGGTATTTCGTGTAGATCAGCATTTAAAAGTGTTCCTTGAGTATGACCAGGATCTCTGCGCCAAGCCGCGTAAGAAAATGGCTATTTTCGGTGGATTTGTTAAATCGCTGGGAAAGACTACAGATGAAATATTAATGAGTGCAACAGTGCGCGATGTAAATGATTTCTTTGAAAACGAACTGCAATTTCTCATTGAATATCATGGACATTTGCGTGATGCTGCCGTGCGCACTGAGAAAATGACGCAACGTCACAAAGAAGTCAGTGAATGCCATCAAAAAATTTCAAATGCGTTAATGCAACTTTCGACTGCGGAAAAGGGAAGCATGGAAACATTTTGCGCCAAATCGGCGGAAATCTTTGAAAAAATTAAGGTACGGACACTATTAATGAATAATATTATATTTAAACGAAATAATATTACTAAATAATTTCAAATTTAATTTCTAAGAACTTGGAAGCACGCGTCTCTAGCGATCAGGACCTGAAGCTCGGTGATACTTTGCGTTACTACCAGCGCGATAGCGATGCAGCGAAAGCGCTCTTAATTCGTCGTTTACGTTGTTTAGCAGCATATGAGGCGGCTAACCGCAATTTAGAGAAAGCGCGTGCCAAAAATAAGGACGTACATGCTGTAAGAAATTTCGCCAAAAACATTAATTTCATAAATTACTTTTCATAGGCCTATTAAATTGCTATTATAATGTTAATTTATTTTATATATAGTCTGCATTTCTATAGTCTCCTTCACTGTTTAGCTATATTTTTACATTTTTTTATATATATATACACCGTTATTTTGTGCAGTACTATTATGTATTTCGTCGTTATATTACTCGCGCAATAGTTTCATTACTTCACGGTTTAAATTATTTATGACTTTTTGTACTAGTTCAATATTGAAATTCAAACTTTCTATTCACACTTTTTAAATGCAAACTATACAAAAACCAAACAAACTGCTTTCAACGAATTCATATGCAGCCTTTGGATGTTCAAGAGGTACTTGGTGTATTATTTTTTACTCATATTTTATATACATACATATAATTGTTGCCATATCACTTATATATGCTAATGTCTCGTGTGTTTTGCATTGCCAATCCCTATTAATTATAACAACCACAATACAAAAACTAAAAACCGCACCAAATACCACAAAAATATCTAGTACACAAATACCAATAATTAACACGAAGCATGCTTGAAAGAGTTGAAAATTATAGCTTTTAACTGTTTGAAAATTTAATCAATTGAATTTATGCATTTTCTTTATCTTATTGCTTTTGAAAACAGGCAGAAGCAGCGCAAGCAGAGGCTTGTGAGAAATTCGAATCGATGTCGGCATGTGGAAAGGAGGAATTGGTTGGATTTCGCAATCGGCGCGTAGCGGCCTTCAAGAAAGGGTATATATAGTATTTATAAAATAAATATATGGCATTTAATAAAAATAATATTTCTTTTTTATTAAAGCTTGGTTGAGCTAGCAGAACTGGAGATCAAGCACGCACGCACTCAATACGAATATTTACGCCAATCTCTACTGGCGCTGAAGGAAATTGCCTGAACTGTTGACTTGTACTTGTTATATACTTCTCAATACCCTTATACATTTATACATCATATTTACATACATATATACATGTATATATATGCCACGCAAAATATATAGCAGCCACATAATAATTATGAATATTGACTTATATACAATATGTCAAATATTATGTATACAGCTAAAGTATTTCTAAAAATTGTATTATTGTTCTAATTCAAATTTACGTATTGATTTTTGTATGACGAAATAACTTGAGAAAAAATTATGTACGATTTTTTGAAATTATGTGGAAAACTTTTCTGCTGCATTCTAAGACCATTCCAAAGTGCTTGATTTATTTGATTACAAATAAAAGTATTTCCAGTATTTTGTGAGTTAATTTGCTTTAAATTATTCCACTAAAGTTTTATTACAAAAATGAAAATTTGAAAGAAATATGTAGCAATATGCATTACAGTGCGGCTAACTTATCAAAGCTCTTAATGCAATTAGTAAAGAAATGCGTGTGTTATTATTTGCTTGAGCGGTAAACGGGAGCACTTTGTATTTGTATTGCGCACTTTAAAATAAAGGGACAAATTAGTCACTTGACCTCTTTACATTATCAGCCAAATATATTTCTTTGGCAACGTATGTACATTAAATTATTATTATTAAGTACACTGTACCCTAGCAACCATAAACAAAATAATTCAAAAGTAATGAAGTATTTGTTTCCCACATTTGTCATTATTGTCAGCAACAAACAAAATTCGTTTGTTTTTCCAATTTTATCGTATTATTGCGTCTTTGTAAATATTTTTCATAATAATTATTGAGTTTTGAAAATGAACGACTTTGGATTCATCGATTACAAAAAGCCTAGTGATGAGTGTAGGGACGATATGCGCACCTCCACCTATCGCAGTCACGTCTATATGACCGACACCATGATGGGGAACCATATGCATGCTAAATTCAAAGAACCGAAACCGTATAGTACAGATCCAACCTTGGAGAAATTGCGCACGAGCGATTACAAAGCGAATTATACGTGGAAAGTAAATATGAATAGTGTCGTGCAATGCAAATGTGTATTTTACGGTTTATTGGTTTACAGTATGATGACCCAAATAAAGTGATAAATCCCTCGCTCGGTCCAAAAGTACAACAAATGAAGAATTACGAAGATCGACGTCTGCGTTTTATTAGTCGTCCAATGCGTCCGGCCAGCAGCGTTATGCATCAGGATTTCCTTTGGAATCCGCAACCAGTACCTACACCGCCCACACCTACACCTTTACCCACCCCGGTGGCTGCCTCTAAGCTGGTGATTAATCGTGCTAAGCCCAGTTGCTCGAAATACCTCGATCCAGCTGCAACAACATCACGTCTGGCCTTTGTGCATTTCACGCCCGATGAGTTGATGGGTAGCGTGGCGCGTCACGACAACATAACATTTTGGAATTGGGAGACTTATAGTACACAAGGCAAGCGTGTTTTCCCCGGACGCGATGACACGCAGTGTGATGACAAAGCGGCAAGGGAGTGCCCAAAACGTCACTGCGAGTTCCCCAGCTCGGTACAACCGGTGCCCAATTCCGGCATGACAACGGAAGTACGTGCCAATTACATTGAGCCAATTAAACGTGCAATAGACTTTGAATCCGCGCACATACAGAATCGTCTGGTATACGATCCAGTAACACCGTCAGCGAAAGCTACTGAGTATAAAGTTTACGGTTCCGGTGAGCGCACGCTGAAATATGTCTGAAAAGTCCAACCAGTCCATGTGCAAATACTTATATTTAAGAAACATTTTCTTCAGAATAAATCATATGGTTTTATACTAAAATATATATTTGTTGTTATTTTTAGTTTTAAAAACGTCATCTGATTATACAATAACCGGAAATAATATGCTTAAAATTCATTTTCACAAATTGAAGCTAGTAAATTAATAAGAATTAATAAGAACTGTGGTCTATGTTGATATGCGAAAAAAAAAACACAAGAGCAACCTTGATATACCAGTTATTTTATATCGAAGCATAAACATTTATTACTTCGAATGATAACATTCTTATTATTCTTAGTACAGGCAAACCTCGATAACATGACCCAATGCTTCAAATCAGATACGGTATTTAAACTGAAAACTATTATATATTTACAGTTAGAAAAGCAAAATTATAAATTATTTTATTAAATTATTTAGTTGTTGGCATGTGTGTTTTAAGATAACTACCTGTAATTTTGAACCACTTAATTGGGTACCAATCTCATTTTTTGAAATTTGGTTAAGATTACGAATTCGTTGGGGTTCAAGGTTTCCAAGTCCATAAATTTGCAGCGCTTATCGCCTTTTATCGGCGATAAAACGAATTGCATTCAGAGAGTTAAAGCAGTAATTATTAATCGTGATTATGCTAGGGAATAACCCAATATTGTTACTTCGAAAAAAGTTGATAAAAATGCAAAAAGTTAAATATTAAATAAGTAAATTTTAATTAATAATATTAAATATGTATTTGTGTATTTACGTTTAGTATAAAATTACACTTCATCTACGCTATTCGCTATTGCCAGTTACTAATTAAATTTACTTATACATTAAACCATTATTATTGTCAGCAATAACGGTGCAAGTGAGGTCCATAGTTTGATATGATTAAACAGTAACTATTGATTAAAATATTTGTCTTTGTGTTATGTAATGCATCAATTCTTTTTGTACGTGCGAAATCCGTGCGGCAGCAGATTGTAAATGGATGTCGCCAGCACCAGATCTTCGTTGGACTTCTCAACGTTGACTTGCGATTTCGTAATGAAAAGTGGTATATCGTTAGGCGCAAACTCCATTATGAATTGTCGACACACGCCGCACGGCGTTGTAAAGGCATCCTCTTGATAAGCCACGACTGCACCAGCCACAAACTCGAGGTAGCCCTCGGTAACGGCTTTGCTGATGGCCGTGCGTTCCGCGCACGATGTGGGCGTGAAGCTGGCGTTTTCGATGTTACAACCTGCAAAGATGCGGTTGTCTTTCGTACGAAAAGCAGCGCCAACATAGAAGTTACTGTATTGTGCATAGGCGTTCTTCTGTGCGGCCACGGCAGCCTGTATCAGTTCTTTGGTTGATTCATCTGCAAATGAATGTATATGGTTTTACTTTATATATGCATACACATACACATATATGGTAAATAGCAAAAGCGTTGTAAATGCCAAATGTTTCACTTCAAGCCCTCAATTAACAACAGTTGCACAGCTGGAAGGCATTCACTCACCCAAATCGCCGTATTTTTCGATGTGTTCAACAATTTCTGGTTTCTTCAAACCCGTCACCTGGTATATGTCCATTTTATGGAAAATTCGGTATATTATTCAATATCTATTTTAAAATTTCAAGAGCACAATTTCGAACGAACGAACTTTGCAAATCTACGAGGTTGGTGCGCCGCGTTCCGTATATTCTCTTCAAAGTGTGATCACCAACTGAATGAATTGTATTCTGTTTCGCAGTCACCTTTCTGGCCAAAAAACTAATTAGTATAAAAAGCTATTTGTAGTTTCTTTCTTCTTCGAGCGTTCTCTTCGCCTTATCAATACTTTCTCTATAAACAAATACAGACAAGTGTAGACATTAGATGTGACGGCCGCGTATTTGCTGAGAAAGTGCGGAGAGCACAATACGAGCCACCACCAAAAGCGTTGGAAAATCAAGATAACAGCCAACTATGCGTCAATTTGTGTGTGTGTGTGTTTTATATGAGCGGGTAAATACATGCTGTGCGGCATGATTGATGATGTGATTTCATTGAAAAGTTTCGTTTAGCTGCTCAGGACTTTACGATATCTTTCAGAAGATATATTTCCTCTTACCAATAATTTGTATGCATAATAACACATACACCTATATGCTAAGCATGGAAATAAAATTCGTAGTTGACATTTCCGGTTGGAGCGCAATACAACCACATTTCCGCCTTACCGTAGCAAAAGTCTGTTCCAATCAGAATAATCATATTAAAAAAATATGGAAACTGAAATAGTGCAATGAAAATGCGTTTAGTAACCGTTTTCAAAAGTTAATAAGTTCATTGATATTTAGAAAAAAATATAGTACATTCGTTCAAATATTCCATCCAAAGTTTTACAGTTAATACTATACCAATTTATTTATTTCCCAAAAACGAAAAGCTGCGCGGCAACAGATCTCGAATACTTGTGACCAGAACGTGTAGCGGCGGACAAGCTGGTTTGGCACAATATAGCGCAAAATCTCGTTGCATCGCAAATTCAGCTAGGAACTGCCGACATACTCCGCAGGGAGTGGTGAATCCGCTCTCTTGCTGCGCCACAACTGCGCAGGCAACGAAATCACGCTTCCCATCACTAACCGCTTTGCAAGCAGCTGTGCGCTCAGCGCAAATTCCCGCCGGATATGCACCGTTTTCTATATTGCAACCTGTGTAAATTGAACCATCTCCCGTTTGTATAGCCGCGCCTACTTGAAACTTGCTGTAGGGACAATAAGCCATACGGCGTGCCTCTATAGCTGCTCTTATTAGTTCCTGAGCGTCGGGTGCTGAAATAAGGAAATACAAAAATAGCGGACCAAAGCTCTGAGTTACAAAAAGTCTAGTTATTCGAAGGCTGTTACCTAATTCCTTGAAGTCTCGCACTTGTTTGTCTGCATTGGTATTATATACTATGACACTAGGCATTATTTCAACAATAACACTGATTATTTAGTAAATACGAAGCTGATTTTTTGAATTCACGTATTTTTCCTTTGTTTGAATACATTCATAAAAAAATATTGTAACAATTATTCGACACTTAAATGAATGTTAACAAAACAAAATATGTATTGAAATAAGTTTCAAAGATTCTTCTTTTCTTAAATCAAACAAGTAAGTTTTAATAAAATATATGTATTTGCACGTTAATGTAAGATGAGCTTAACTAGAAAGTACTAAACTGTGCCACAGAAATGCCAAAGTACTAAAACTAAAGTTAGTAAAAAAGATACAGATTATTTAATGCTAAACAAATGTGAGTTCGGCAACCCTACAACTGTTTTTGTTTTACTCTGTGCTTTCAAAGTGCTTCGCGATGTTTTATTCGTCAATTGCTTTTCTGATCTTCTAAACAAAATAGTGAATATTTGTTTTAAAAAAAGTTACAAATATTTCTTGTAATATTGGTAAACATTAATGCATTGTTCCTATTGTAATCAGCATGTGGCTGAAGAGGAGGATTTCCTCGAGTGCATAGAATGTGAGTCTGTAGTGCACGCAAAGTGCTTACGCACGTGTCGGCCGGGCGATTTGTTAGGTGATGTCTTCTTTGATTTCACCTGTGCGGCTTGTATGAATTTGCAAAACGATGCACCGTCTACATCGATGTCGGCCAAAACAGCCACACCACGTGAGAATTTCGTGCGTCAGCGTTTGTCCTGGTTCATGATTGTGGTTTTGACTTTATACAATTTATCTGTGAAATCGAAAGGCCTCAGTCATCATGGGTTCTTCCATTGGCGCTCACACATCGTTAGTTTTATCAACAAGAATTGGGATTTTCTCATGGAACCTGGCACGTAAGTCTTGGCAAATGAATTGATCAGGAATACTATTATTATTAAATTTGATAAAATGGGTTCTATGTAGACGGCGACGTAAAAACTGGTTCGGTTCCATCTCCGGCAACTTATCACATTATAGCCCTGAGTTTTTCTTATCCGGTCAAGAAACTATACAAAAATCCGGTTGGTGGCGTCTAGCTCAGTCTGGTTTGACTCCAAAAGCGATTCACAAAAAATGTAAGTTCTCGTATATAAAATCCCTTGAACCTTGTACTAATTACACTCAAATAATATTGCAGATGAAGAATTCAGTCAGAAGCGTTCACAAATGCGCAGTGGCAAAAAACAACTGGAGGATATTGATAGCGCTGACGATCAACAGGAAAACAAGCGTAGACGTCGTAATGATTCAGATGATGACTTGACGCCTATACCTGATGGTTGCAGTCGTACAATGTATTCTTTTAGATTGTGAATATTTGAAACCTTTTGCTAAATTCTTATTTTTCCTACAGCCCTTATATGGGTCGCACACCTAAAGTGGCCAAGCAGCTGAATATTGTTGATGACGACATTAAAAACTTACAACAACAACAACCACTTAACACTGTACAATCTAGCTTAATGGACTTTTTGGCAGAAAGTTTCGCCAACTATGATCTATTCAGTACATTACCAAATATTGCCACAGATACGCTCGTTGGCGGAGATGAAAAACATGATTTTCTTCCACTCCTTGAAACTCACACTGATAACTTGAATAATCTCAGTCCAGTCGAAGTGAAAAACAATGTCAATGATTCTGTTGCCACTAATGGCACTACGGAAGCGCCAATAGCTGATAAATTCAAAGGTTTCTGCAATGCCGAAGATCAACAAAAATTGGCCTCACAGGGCTCCACTGAACAATTGTAAGTACTTAAATTCTTATAAAACATCTTGTCATTACGTATTAAATTTAACGCAGCTCTCAAGAAGATTCCATGCAAACGCCATCTGAGTACAGTAATGATGCCGATGAAGACGATGAATACCAACCGCGTATAGTACAAGTCACCAATTTTCAACAGCTCCAGCAGTCACCAAAAAAAGACTTGAACAACGCAGTAGATGAGCAGCCATTGTTATCCCAAACAGAACAAACAATCAAGAAGGAGATAAATTCTGAAGCAGAGCAATCAGAAAATGAAGATGCTACATGCAAGGACAATGGCACAGTTCGCGATGCGGAGTCGGATAATGAGCCTGAGCGGAGTACAGCCGCTATGAGTGTTTGCAAACCCAGTCTCTTTACTAAAATACCGCGTCGGAATTGGCCATGGTTGGTAGAAGAAGAAGAAGAGGCTTCAGAAGATCATACAGAAGATCAAACCATTGAAAAGAAGCCCTTCCAGCAGAGTGAAAGGTATACAGTATAATGTGAGATAATAAATATATTTATTTTAAAGCCATCCTGATAATTACAGCTTAACCATGATGAGCGAATACGAAGAGATTGAACTCTTACAAAAGCTGCGTAAAATATTTGACATGGAAGAGAAATGCAAAATTGATATACCGGCATATGTGCGACGATTCTACAGAAAACTCTGTGTACGTGAATGGAAGCGTGAACATGGAAAGTCACTTTTCAACTTGGACGATCAAATAAATGGCAAGAATAGCGAATTGTTAGCGAATGAAGCCAAAGCCCAGATCATTGATCGGTATCAGGTATGTTGAATAATGAGAAAAAATTATGGGTTATAAACGTTTAAGCCTCGATTCCTTTTAATTTTTGCAGCTCATTTCACTTACTTCGGAAAAGAAATACAAATCATTCTATGCGCGCATCGCTGGTTCTTTCGACTACGAAATGTTTGAATCGCCATATTCCCACCGGATTTTACATCCGTTCATCTATAGAGACAAGGAAATTGCGCCGCCTTGGTTGAAGGTACTGTTGATATTGCTACTTTTTTGAGTTTTAGTTGTAGAAGATTTTTTTACATTTCCTTTACAGTTAATGTGCGAAATGCAATTTACAGTGAATGGCGAGTATCCGTTTCGCTCACCGATTGATTTCTGTTATGTGCGTCCTAATCACATTGCTGCAGTAAACGCTTTACTACAAACAACCTTCTGGCCTGGTATCGACAGTAAGATAATTGTGACCTTAATTAACTCTTCTTCTGACACATATTTCATTATTTTATGTTTGCTTAGTGTCGGAATGCCTTAGCTATCCGGATTACAGCGTGGTAGCACTCTACAAAAAGTTGGTGGTGGGTTGTGGTTTTCTCGTACCTGATGTCGGTTTCAATGAGGCATACATTTCCTTTATGGCTGTGCGCCCCAATTGGCAACGTTGCGGCATCGGCACATTTATGTTATATCATCTGATACAGGTAAACCATTTCTGGAGATTTCTAAAGAGTCATTGAAAGAAACTTTAAAACAAATATATTTTAGACGTGTATGTCAAAGGATATAACGCTGCATGTGTCCGCCTCCAATCCCGCCGTTGTGCTGTACCAAAAATTCGGCTTTAAAATAGAGGAAATCATACTGGATTTCTATGAGAAATATTTACCCATCGATTCGAAGCAGAGTCGAACTGCTTTCTTCTTAAGGCTTTTGCGTTCATAGCATTGCGAAATGGGTGTAATTGAAAATATAACTAAAATTTTAATAAATTTAACAAAAGAATAATTATATTTTTGTAATCTGTGCGTTCAATGTCTTGCATTAAACACCATTAGTTGACACTTAATTTATTTAAAAACGGCTGACGAAATGTTTAGTATGTACTACAGTTTATCTGTGTGGTCTCTTAACTTAAGCGAATATTTTCTCCTCTCGTCTCTTCTTTGTGACCACGGTGCCCGGTTTGTGTTGTGCATCTGGGTGATTCATGAGTTCTGGTGGGCAAATCGACACCGGACTGGCCATAACACATTGCTTAAGATCATAAAAGAGCGCACTATCATCTTTGGTAACAAACGAAATCGCCACACCATTCTTGCCGGCACGTCCTGTACGTCCAATACGATGTGTGTAATCCTCAATTGTTTTCGCCATGTCATAATTGATGACTAGAGACACATCTTTGATGTCGATACCACGACCAGCGACATCTGTGGCGACCAACATGTCTTTGGCACCGGACTTAAGTGCGGCAAGCGCATATTCACGCTGTTCTTGGCCTTTGCCACCGTGAAGTGTGCACGAATTGTAGCCCAATTTCTCCAAACCTTTGGCCAAGACATCGGCACCCTTCTTTTGATTGACGAAAATGATGACTGGCGGTTCGATGCCTTTGGAGAGTATTTCCATCAATTTCTTACGCTTATCGTGCTCGCCCATCATGAACACGATTTGCTCGGTACGTTCGGTTGGCTTGCCTACAGAGCCAATGTACACAGTCGCCGGTCGGCGTAAATATGAACGTGCCAAGCGTTCTACAGCCGGAGGCATAGTTGCCGTAAACATGACAGTTTGTCTAAAAAATTTTAAGAATAAAATGAGTTCAATAATTCAAAATACTATAAAAAATATGTCAAACTACTCACCTGTATTTCTTTTTTGAGTAGAAGTTTTCCATCAATTTACTCGCATCTTCGGCTTCCTCGCTGTCGGGCTTCAAATTTGTAACCGGCATGTATTCAAGAATCTTTTGCACATCGGGTTCGAAACCCATGTCAATCATACGATCTGCTTCGTCCAACACAATATATGTACACTGACTCAATACGAGGTATCGGTTCTCCAACACATCGATCAAACGACCAGGTGTCGCAATAACAATTTCACAACCCAAACGTAGACGGAAACCTTGCTCTTCTCGCGAAAGACCACCCACAACAACCACCGTACGTATGCCCAGTGGTTGACCAAACTTAATGGTTTCTTCTTCTATTTGTTGTGCCAACTCGCGTGTAGGTGCCATTATGATAGCATATGGTCCTTGATCTGCATCTTCGAGTCGCTCTATTTTTGGTAGTGATTGTATCCACGATAACAGCGGTATAAGAAAAGCTAGAGTTTTACCAGAACCAGTTTCTGCGACGCCAATAATATCGCGATTTTGCAAACCAATCGGTATAGCTTGTCTTTGAATGGGTGTGGGTTCTTTATAGCCAACTTTATCGATAATTTCAATAATTTCCTTAGGAAAACCTGATTCTGCCCAACTTCGTATGGGATTGGGAATCTTACCACCTTTAATGGTGATATTGTAATCTTCTCTGAAAATACGCCAATCGCGTTCGGTCATCTCATCGTGCGCCTTTTCAGACCAGTGACGATCATCCCACTTTTGCTTATCTTCTTTACGTTTAACCTTTTTTAGCCGCACCTTCTCTTGTTCCTTCTCGGCTTCTGTTCGTCGTTTCTCTAATAAATCTCCATAAAACTTACTCTGTGTGCGCTTCTGCTCTTTGATATCAATTCCAGCAACATTACCACGACCGAAAAATTGCACGTGGTGCCGTTCTTTATATAAGTTGTTATAATCAATGGAGGTGTCTTCTCCAGCATCCCAATCGAACACAAATTTACGGTCATTAAGTCTACGTACGCGTCGTTTCTTCTTTATAATGCCCAAATAGCGTTCTCGTATCGCTTCCAATTCTTTTTCTTTATCCTTGTGTGTCAGATCTTCAGCGCGTTTGCTATCTCTGTCCCTGTCCTTGTCTCTATCTCTCTCACGATCCCTATCTCGATCTCGTTCCCGATCTCTACCTTTTTCCCGATCACGACGATCATATTCCCGTTCACGGTCTTTGCGATCCATTCTTTCATTTTTAAGTTGTGTGAGTGACATCCCATTATTGGCGTTATCGGTTCCAGCAATTGCTGCAGCAGTTGCAGCGCTTTGAGCACTACGCATTGCAGCCACCTCTTCCTGACGACGTTTCAAGGCCTCCGCTGCTCTTTGTTCTTTTGTAAGGAACACAGGTTTGCTTCTTGTCTCCTCTTCTTTTTTCTTTTTCTCAAGTAGCTCCTCAAGTGAAAGCGGTTCCTTTTTAATAGATTTGCTTTTATCATCGTTCAATTTGAGCTCTTCCAATTCTAAATCTTCTTTGATGTTAGGTTTTTTCTCCTCCTTTTCATCTTTTACTTTCTCTTCTATACGACGTTTGTCGATGGGCTTATCTCGATCTCTTCCTCGCGACCTGGAACGAGGTCTAATACGTTCTTTCTCCCGTTCCCGGTCGCGACCACGATCTCGGTCACGTTCCCGCTCATAATCCCTATCACGCTCACGTTCACGATCCCTGTCTCGGTCTCTATCTCGACGTTCCCTTGAATGCGAACGGCGCCTTTTGTCGTTGACCATATCGACGTCTTCCTAGATTTTCTTTTCTTTAAAATTACGGAGTTGATAAAATAGGAATAAATGAAAACGTTTACTAAACTACACGGCTGATTTCCACTGAAAACTATTTGACGTTTTCTTCTTCTTCTTCAATTCTTACAACTCAAAATAATACGTAACGTAAAATTGAGGTATGCTGATTTGATAACTCCAATACCAAAGATATTTGACCGGTTTTTAGTTTTCACATCTCACGTTTAATCCATTGTAATGTTTTAGAATTATGTTTTTCCGTTTAAATCAAATGTGGGGAAATTTCTAAACTAATACTAAAAAACATTTAAATTACGTTTTTACGTTGTCTTGGGAAAAGTTTTTACTTAACGTAACGTCTTCCGATTGCATTGTGAATTGCATTGATTAAAGAAGTAGCATTAGTTTACAATCTTTACATTTCAATGGTGCATATAAACAAAATAAATTTTTAATAAAATTGCATTTATTCAATTCATTCATTAAAATTGTGCAAAAGAAGATTAAAAATGTCATATTTCCGGAAAAAGGTATTAGAAAAATATCCAATAATACCACCTAATTAGTAATGTATTCTATTTAGAGCACTAGCACGACTGAAAGCAGTTCCAGCTCATCTTCCGGTAGTTCCTCCAGTGGCAGTACTAGCTGCTCTAATTCTGGCAGTAGTTCTTCGGATACTGAATCAAGTAGTTCTGCTGATGAGAAAAGTGGAGTTGACGAAGTTCCCGCTGCAACGAAAAACCAAGTAAATACACGTCGTAAGAGTTCCGAGTTCAAAACCACTACAAAAACAGATAATACCGAGAAGGCCGCATCTAGTCAGCAAGCTTCCACTAAAACGCGACCAACTAACAGTAACACCACATCTTTGCGACAAACTCGTGTAAGCAACCAATCAAGTGATGAAGAACTTCCGCTCAGCAAAAAGTCAACAAGACCAGCAACAACAAACAATGCAACACAAAAGCGTAAACTTTCAGCGTCAAGTGCATTGGCAACTCAAAGTCAAGGTAATCAACGTCCAACTGGCGGCAAGGCACCGCAAAGCAATTCTGGAAGGTTAACTTCGCAGACCTCCAAAAACTCCGGTATTAATACGAAGTCACATAACAATTCTGCCAATAATGATACGGGTTCAGATGCCAAGAAAAACACGTCTGCCAGATCACCACAAAGATCAGATGACTCAGATAGAGAGGTATTTCCACCTAATCGGAATAAGCCTGAACGTAAAGGTCAAGTAAAACTCTCAGCACAGGCTGGTACTGCAACAGTAGCAAACAACTCGGATAATCGCCCGAAACCAGCAAAACCTAAAGTGCAGCCTAAGCGTAATGTAGTGTCGAAAAGTAAGAATAAAAGTTCAGATGAAGACGAAGAGGATGAAGAAGATTCAGAATCAGAAAGTGGCAAATCCACTACTTCAAGTGAGTCGGAAGGAACTGAAAGTAGTAACTCCTACGATACGCAACCAGTGAAATCGGTTAAAGGAAAACGAGCGCCTACCGCGGCAAAAATCACGAACTCAGACTCAGATGATGAAGCTCCACGTAAACTGACTCGTTCGCTTAGTACACGTCGTTCCAGGCAACAACAAAAGACATCTACTGGAATCGGTGGCGTTTCAGATAGTGAATCTGAAGATTTAGATTTAGAGAAGCATTCTCTAACTAAGAGTCCGGCTAAACGTTGTGTCTCTACCACTGGCGGTAGTAAATGCAAGGTAAAGAAGGAGACTGGCATTTTCGGCTCAGCACCGGCCAAACCACGTTCATTATCACCACCACAGCAGTTAGAGAAAAAGTGTCCCATAGAAGGTTGTGATTCCTCAGGACATTTGAGCGGAAATTTAGACAGACATTTTTTACCTGAAGCCTGCCCGATTTACCACAATATGTCGGCATCCGAGTGTAAGGAACGCGCTAACGAACGAAAACTACGAAATGAACGGCGCGTGAATACGAATGATACCAACGCAAGTAATGCTGACGGGAATACTCAAAAAATTCGCACTCCCGAACAAAATGAGTTCTTGACGAAAATTCGTGAGTCACGAACCAGATTTCGTCCAATTGCTGCGGCCATAAATACCGAGAAGGTTAAACTTGAAAAGGACTGCACCGATGAGGATCGTGAGCCCAGCCTAATAGGCTTAGTACCCGATTACGATCTGCAAATGTTTCGAGATGCTCAAGCAATAGCATCGGAAAAAGTCGAAGATGAATTGAAAGATCTGCCTGTGGGAAAAGGCATTAAGTAAGTCATTGTATACGTTATTAAAATGAGAAAGAAAAGTTATTAAAATTGAATTTCAGATATATAACAATGGGTAAATACAAGATGAAAGTTTGGTATCAATCTCCCTATCCGGACGATGCTGCGCGTCTACCTCAAATGTATATTTGCGAGTTCTGCTTAAGATATCAAAAATCCGAGACTGGCATTAAACGGCATGCCGAGAAGTGTGTGTGGCGTCATCCGCCCGGTGATGAAATCTATCGAAAAGGCAAATTGCAAGTGTGGCAAGTTGACGGTAAACGACACAAACAATACTGCCAACATCTCTGTCTCTTGGCGAAATTCTTCTTGGACCATAAAACACTGTACTATGATGTGGAACCATTCCTTTTTTACATAATGACCTTGGCGGATGTGGATGGTTGCCACACAGTTGGATACTTTAGTAAGGTAAGTTTAAGACAAATGCAATTTTGTTTTCGAAGTGCAATTGTCAGTTCGAATTGTTTTAAAATTTGCTTGTTGATAAGAAAATTCTATGATATTTTACATAATACCTATATAACACTGTTCGTCGATACCTATATCAATACAACATATCGGATATATAATCATATTTACAACAATATCAATATATTTTCAAAAGTCTGAACTTCGAAAACAACAAATAAAATCATATATCGAAAATTAGTTGGACCTCTTGACGAAAAACCATTGAATTAAGAAGAACATTTAAATTATATCTATATTTTTGATTTTTTAGTAGCTATATCCTGTAATTAATAATAGTTTTTTAAAAAGTATTTTTTCGAACTTCGAATCCTAATCTTTCGATTTTGGAGGCTAACTTCGAAAATCGAAGAATACGCTTTTCTTATTTATGACTCAAACTCCCGGAATAATAGTCCAATACCTAGCCGAGTGTTGTACAGTGTTTGTAACGCTGATTTCAATGAGCTCAATTTTGAAATTCGAAGTAAAATAGTTTTTCATATATCGGTTAATATTCTACATATGTACGTATATTTATTTGAATTTAAAGATATTCAAATACAACCGTTATTTAATATTTCAACAATAAGTCCAGTTAGGCAAAATTTCTTTGTCTACTTCAAAAAGTGTTTTTTAAATTTCAAATCATAAAACATTTAGTATACATACATTCATACATATGCACAGAGTATAATCAATTTCCATTTTGGTTACAAAAATACTCACTGTTGTTGTAGTATTGTTGTTGGTGATTTTTTCACACCTATGTAGAATACTATAGTCATAGTAGTATGCACTTTGTTCTTGACCATACCCAAAATTGTTGTAACTGTAAGCGTAAATTGTGCACACATTTTGCTCCTCAGTTCCTCGACCTGCCCCGACTACAACCCGATGCAGATTGTCGGAGTTTCGGTTGTACGCGCATGTCTGGCTCATTGCGTTGGTGTGGGTTATGAATTGCATGCATGTGGCAGGCGGAGGAGGTGATGACCGACCGGCATGACAAAATCCCATTGATTTTTTTGTTATGTTGCAGTGGTGCAGTAGTAGCCGGGAATGCATAGAGCGACTCAAAGAGAACATCAGCAGACTGGGTTTGTGTTACAAATTGCGCATGTCGCGGCCCTACTGCTATTGGCAGCGACAGCATTGTTGTTGTTATTGTTGTTAAAGTAGCAGAAAATATTTCCCAAATATTCGCAAATAACTTTAGGGAATGCTGTCGAGTTGACAGTTCTTGGTTGGGTAAAAATCCGGGTCCATTCCGGTTCTGTAGAACCGACTGTTGTGGGAACTTGACTCGTCTCGTTTGTATCTATCGAATTTTGGAGAGATTTTGGATAGTCATTAGTCATTCATTTGGAGTTAACTCGGAAAAGAAATTCATTTATCCATACTCCTTTAAACTACATAGGCATATGGGGCCTTATAGTACGCACCTACACTAGCATGTCTGTGTCTGTGTATGTCTGACTATCTGCTTTCGAATAAAAGAAACGTCGTAGTTTTCTACTATGCCATATTATCAAGCGTTTATGGATACTCACATCCATCGGACTCGTTTGTATTGGTTTACGACGATCTAAGTGCAGGTTGGCGAGTAGAGTAGGTCGGGATGTGAGCTGTGATGAATGTGTGATTTTGTTGTCGTTGTAAGGATGCGTGTGTGCACCATGGCGAAGAGGGTTCCGCAGTGTAACTGTTTCGGCTATGCTTTTGTGGTAGGTTCAAAAGCTTTGCATTCTATTGGCTGCCGAATCGTTGACGAAATTCGCTTGAATGCAGTGGATGGATAGCATGCATTTATATAATAGCGACATTCCCACACATACATATGTACGTTTTTCAGTGGGTATTCCCCTAGGAATGAGACCTCACTGTACACTGTTCACATACGAAATTCTCATTCAGCCGGCGTCCGACTCAAACCGACAACCAACCAACCAAGCAAGCACCCGCTCCACGCTCTTAAGCCTTGGCTGGCAGCAGACATTAAAGGCAGACGGCACTCGTTTGCTATGCCAACAGTAACGACAACAATAATAACAATGAAAATAACAACAAACGGCAGACAAATCGCAGACGATTGGGAAGAGAGCAGACAAGTGAACGCGTCGTAGCCAGCATCGACAATAATAGTCTCGGATTCGGTCTCAACCACTGTCTCTCCCCAATGGTCGGTCGGCATGGCATGCAAGTCTATGTTTAAAGTTCATATGTACATAAGTAAGTAATTTACGTCGTCGTTGGCAGCGCAGACGCGAAATCGGAAGCTTCGTATTGCAGCCAATGAACGACGAGCGGCATGCAACCTGAGTGGGGAGCGGAGGGGTTGTGCGCGCACAATTGCTCTCTGCGACTGGGTGCAACGTAATGAGGTCGTGAACCTTTTCGTGCTTTCGAGGGAGTACCACCTATGTACATACATACATACATACAGATATACCTAACAATGGAAAATCGCAATATCTATTGGCAAGCCGCCGGAGTTTAGAGGCCGGGGTAAACGGCTGTGCTGTGCTGTGCTGGCCTGGACGTTTGGGCAGCATCACAAAGGATGCAGCAAATACTAGCATAGCAGCTGCAACTTACTCCATTTTGTTGCTGTTACTACACACGCGGACGCGTCAAATTTTCGGTTGTTTTTGGTGTGCTTTTTGTATTTTTCCCGTTTTCTTGTTGGTTTTGTTGTTGTATGGATATTTCTGTCTGGCTTTGGAGTTTTCGAGTGCAATGGCATGGATACCGGCACGCCGGTTGGTGTGAGACTTCATTCGCCCCACTTAAAGGATGCTGACATTGTCTCCGCCGGCAGTCTGAACAACGTGGTGGTTGCTTTTTTTTTGCAAAAACTCCAGCGAACATTGGTATGGGTCAGGGTACGTATACGCCCAGACACAACCTAAATTTATGTACACATGTTTGCAGTACATGAGCCGCAACGCCGGCGCCCTTCACTTTACACACCACACTCAAGTGTCTACTATCGATATGTTGTGGTCAATGAACCCCGAAAATGCAAACTTTTTTGTGACTGCTTCAAATGCGATTGTTACTTGTTTAAATTTTTCTGTGAAAAAAGAGTTTGGACTGTTTTACTTATATAATTTTATTAAATATTTTCAAAAGACTTAAATTAAATGAAATTTAATTCATTATTGGAAATTGTAAAGGGAATACATATATATTCTCAGCGGAAATATAATTTGACTGGTTTTTTACCCCAAATTCCACACGAAATATAATATTCGGATAGAATGATCAGCTTTATTGTGACAATAGCCAGATCTCCATTAATTGCTACAATATTCATTCATTTTTTTATATTCGCTTCAGCCATATTTGATCGCGGTTTAGGCTCAACCCACACCGGATTAGTCAAGACGTCTTTTCTTGTCTGATACGACAACATTCCATAGCTTCCATATGTGACAACCCACATCGAACAAGACGAAAAAAAACGCCTGTTCCCTTGGTGTGAGCTTGAGCAAAATCCGTTTTTGTGTCTTATTAGTCAAAGACGTTTTTGACTAATCCGGTGTAGGTTGAGCCTTCGTAATCTTATAATATGATATTTAAGCTTCATAAATTTTCTAATTTTATTTTTCATATACATATATTTCGTTGTATATATATTCATAAGTATTTAATAAAGATTATACATTTTGAATCAACTCGAGTTTAACTCTAGGCACCAGAGGATGTGTTGGAGATCTTGATAATCTCAATTTTCAATTTATTTCTCAACATTTTTTTCATAATTTTTCTTTTTTTACAGGAAAAGAACTCATTTTACAACGTGTCGTGCATTTTAACACTCCCGCCTTATCAACGGAAGGGCTACGGACGTCTACTGATAGACTTCAGTGAGTACAATATACATATTTAAATACTTATGGGTATCAATTTTAATTGAAACGTATTTAAAATTGAAATAATAAGGGTTCTCTAGTATAAGGTAGGGTCTATAAGATGGTTCAGCTTAAGGTTATGAATATCGTTTTCCAGATTTTAGACTAAGTGGCTACGAGTGTTCAGTTCTACCAACTTAACTATTTTAGTTTCAAATTTGTATCAGTTCCGCTACATGGCCTGATAGAACTAAGGCTTGTTTCTATATAGGAATTATGGTTGGGCTTGTTATGATGAAAGCCAAATCGAACTGTTTCTTTTCTTCTTTTCGGACCTATACTTTAAATATATTGTTGTTTTTTTAACAGCAGAAATATTTACCGAAAAAATTGACGGTTGTGTTCGAGTGAAAATGCTTCACCGGTTATAAAATCGGGTTTTATAGACCCGATCTTCATGGAAACGTATACTTTGTGCCTCAAATCTGCTTTTGCCACAAGCAACTTGTAATTATTCCAAAAGTCTATTGCAAAAATGTTACTTAACAAGCTCCAAAAATTTGCATTTATCACGTTAAATCCGTTACGCCATGATATAGCTGATTAGTCACTTTATTCATTCAAAAATAAACAAAATAAATAAGTTGATGAATCAGTAATGCTATTCAATAAAAAAGGTAGATGCACAGTTATTCATTAGCAGATAGTTTTCGCAAATTATACATATGTAAGTGGGCATATGTGAGGAAAATTTTACAAAGTCAGACACATGACTACAAATATTTATACGCGTCTGTATGTATTTTTATACATTTAAAACGAAAATTATTAATAAAATTATGGAAAATCCACATGCTGAGCCACACCTACTGCTGTCATTGCAACTGCTGCGGTTTTTTTTTTGTTTTTTGGCGCTTTGATGGAGATCTTCTTCAACTATTCATACAAAGTGTCTGCAAGAACACCATCAAAGATGAAATTGCAGTACAAGGCAAACACTCATGTCTCCATGCATGCTAGTATATATGCAATGTAGTGAGTAAAATTCTTTTCTGTATACTCGTCCCTTGTAATTGCCCAATTGGAAATCGGGATGAGTTTCGGTGCAGATTTCTGTGAATAATTCGATCAAAACTTTCTCGTTGACCACAACTGATTACCGCATGAATCGTTCTTCGTTCATTAGACGAGTTGAGTCTACGAGACCGAAATTGACCTAGACCTCATCTGGTCAAAGACATCCATTCTCCGAAATTATACGGAAATAATTGTTGCAAGAACCGCGTCGTTGCTGATTCATTCAAATACCTTCCTGCTACATATTCCACCGCACGCTTGAGTGCCTGTTTTTCCAGCAGGGCAAACCCATGCTCACGTATGTGTATAAACTTACATACTGCTGTGTCGCCGCACACACACACACACACACACTGGTTCTTTTGGCCGTTGCCCATTCCTTCTCATTGAGTGCATGTGAATCACAGTGCAACGCCGACGGTGCAACGCCTGACAATCACCAGCAACAACAACAACAAGTACAAAGGCAAAAGCACCGGCATACCTTGCCGGCTTGCCAATTTGCCGACTTGTCGCCTCGTCGCTTTTCCTTGTTACCGTGAGCCGGCGACTGGGTGTAACGTGCTTGCCTTCACATGCACATACATATCGTATGTATGTACGAGTATGTACTGGGTATATGGTGGCGGCGGCTGGTTGTTGGCGCGCTTGTTGTTGCCAGCGCCACACACAGACTGGGCATACGTCTGCGGCAGAGACGTACAGAGTTTCGTTTCGTTTCAAGCGACATTGACCTTACACCACTTCACATCACAGCTTATATTCTCGTGTTCACATACCCAAACTCGTGTTTGGGCTTATGTGCCATTGCGAGTTACTAATTTAATATATGCACTGCACGAAATATACTTATTTCAAAGGCACATATATACAGTACACACAATCAAACATACACACATCCATGCATCCATGTGCACGTTGATAAGTATGCAGAAAAAACTCATATATCAGTTGTAGCGCCATATCTGACCGACCGTTCGTGGTGCTCTGTTCGTATTCACTCTGGCGTGTGGTCTGCACTTACTGGCCTTTGTTGTTGTTGTTGCTGTGCGCCAGCCCAGACAGTTGGCTGATACACACACACATAGTCGATAATTTCCCGGGCCCAGGAAGGGTCTTTTTAAATTCTCAAATGCGGAAGGAGAATCCTTAAAAAAAGTCCTCATAAATTGTACAAAAGTATTTGAAATTTTTCTCTGCACCTACAAGCGGACACTTACTCACACTTATTTGCATATACACAGGTTCATATGTGCGTACACGCACTTGGATACAAAGCGGTCGGGCACTGTTCGGCGCTGCAATTATTAAACGGGCTTCGATTGTTTTACCCAAAATTTTTAAACTGGTTTTTCATATAACGGTTAAATACTGAGTGTTTGTGATTCATAGAGATTAAGCAATTCGCTTTACATTGAAAGAGTTGGAATCAAGGCCAATGCAGCTAGTTACAGTTACATATGGACCCTTATTCTTTGTTAGATAAGGTTAGGAGTCGTGGCTCTCCTATTTGAACAATTAAAACACCGATCCTCTGTAATACCAATCACCAAGTACGGATCAAGAGACCCTCGTGTGCTGAAGAACCGCTTTGAGTTTATCTTACATTTATTTAGGCGCGTAATACCGATTTAGTCGGTTGACTTCAAGTTGCTTCAAGCAACAGCTGAGTCATCGAAAAGGGAGTACCGTTCTAACTAACCTTTTTCCTTTACAATGATTTTTTGTTTCAATAAGTTTTAGGTTTGTCCGAAAAATCTGTCAGATGACCATTTAGTGGCATCGATTCGAAAGTAACCAATAATATGGTTGTTATTGTAGATCGGATTTCAAATCTAGCGTTAATATAGAACGGAAATAATGTATATTTTTCAAGAACCTAAAGGTAGTGCGAGCTTTCAACTTCTAGACCTCATATTGTGTTGTTCAAAAGGGGACTCCTTGGCATCACAATTAGTTGACTATACAAAGCATATCAATCCAGAGCTTCTGAAAAAGAGGGAACGAGATTCTAGTGGTGAGTGAGACACACTGTTAACAAACAGATTTCCGCTTTTCATGCGTGAGTCTTTCGCTTTTGGACTCAAGTATATGGATTAGAGACTCAAAGAGGGCTTTCTAAGAATTATTCCATACAAAGCATATCAATCCAGAGCTTATAAAAAAAAGGAACGAGATTCTAGGGGTGAGTGAGACACACTGTTAACAAACAGATTTCCGCTTTTCACGCGTGAGTCAATCACTTTTGGACTCAAGTATATGAATTAGTAACTCAACGAGGGACTTTCTAAGAATTATTCCATACAAATCATCAATCCAAGGTTTCTAAAAATTAAGAAATGAGGTTCTAGGGGTGAGTGAGACACACTGTTAACAAACGGATTTCCGCTTTTCAAGCGTGAGTCTTTTGCTTTTGGACTCAAGTATATGGATTAGAGACCCAAAGGGGGACTTTCTAAGAATTATTCCATACAAAGCATCAATCCAAGGTTTCTAAAAATTAAGGAATGAGGTTCTAGGGGTGAGCGAGACACAGTGTTAACAAACAGATTTCCGCTTCTCACGCGTGAGTCTTTCGCTTTTGGACTCAAGTATTTGGAATAGAGACCCAAAGAGGGACTTTCTAAGAATTATTCCATACAAAGCATCAATCCAAGGTTTCTAAAAATTAAGGAATGAGGTTCTAGGGGTGACTGAGACACACTGTTAACAAACGGATTTCCGCTTTTCAAGCGTGAGTCTTTTGCTTTTGGACTCAAGTATATGGATTAGAGACCCAAAGAGGGACTTTCTAAGAATTATTCCATACAAAGCATCAATCCAAGGTTTCTAAAAATTAAGGAATGCGGTTCTAGGGGTGAGCGAGACACAGTGTTAACAAACAGATTTCCGCTTCTCACGCGTGAGTCTTTCGCTTTTGGACTCAAGTATTTGGAA
Organism: Zeugodacus cucurbitae; assembly: GCF_028554725.1. Classification (NCBI taxonomy): domain Eukaryota; kingdom Metazoa; phylum Arthropoda; class Insecta; order Diptera; family Tephritidae; genus Zeugodacus; species Zeugodacus cucurbitae. The sequence goes on from NC_071668.1 coordinate 2,861,707, forward strand.
TAGAGACCCAAAGAGGGACTTTCTAAGAATTATTCCATACAAAGCATCAATCCAAGGTTTCTAAAAATTAAGGAATGAGGTTCTAGGGGTGAGTGAGACACACTGTTAACAAACGGATTTCCGCTTTTCAAGCGTGAGTCTTTTGCTTTTGGACTCAAGTATATGGATTAGAGACCCAAAGAGGGACTTTCTAAGAATTATTCCATACAAAGCATCAATCCAAGGTTTCTAAAAATTAAGGAATGCGGTTCTAGGGGTGAGCGAGACACAGTGTTAACAAACAGATTTCCGCTTCTCACGCGTGAGTCTTTCGCTTTTGGACTCAAGTATTTGGAATAGAGACCCAAAGAGGGACTTTCTAAGAATTATTCCATTCGAGATCTTTTATTGTCCTATAAACAGTCAAACGTTCTCTGGTTTACGTTCTCTGTTTTGCAAAACGAATACTAAGATTTTGTTGCTAGACTCCGAACAATGAGAAAAATCAATCTCAAGATCTGTCGAGATAATGATTAAATAAGTAGCATTCCAAGTACTAACCAGAAATGATATTTGAGTAGATAATGTTCGATTTACGATTATATTTATGTTATCTAGTTTACTACACCCATGTATACATATTTTTACGACTCATTGTTATTCGCCTAACTGAGGATCCTACTCTCTTTAGTTGCCTGCATGATTGTGAAAATAGTTTTTTCCCCGCGAAGTAGACCATGTGGTTCGATATTCTTTCCAGAAGATCTGTTGACCATACTGACTGGGGATTGAACCCACCTTCTACCAAAAGAACTGTCTCGCTACGAGCTCAATAGCGTCTTATTTTGTTTACATGAAAACTAACAGACTTGATTATATGGTAAAATGCGTAAAAAACTGTATGTGTTCATCCTCATTGCCGATAAGTTACTCCTTTTGTCCGACCAGAGACCAGAGCAATGTAAATTTGGCAAAACTCGCGTTTATTAATAAATCTACAATGCGTTATTGCGTTCTTATTTTATTGATTTGCGTAATTGTCATTTTGTTTGTGTTGACAGTGGCGGCAACGACGGCGACGGCTGCGGCGGTGGCGACGTTGCTGATGATGACGGCGAAGTACATAGTGTTGAGCAGACAACAAAGGTCAGGACAGGTCACAATGAAAGGGCGTCGTCCTTGTTATGGTACACACAGCAAATGGCTCGCCGAATACCGGTTACAAGTAAAATTGGTAACGAAATGATACGACGTGTGCATAATGCCATAAAATTGCATCGTTTTAGCAAAGGTCAAAGTGCAAATATTTTGAAAATTAAGAGAGGAACTCTAGGTGACACTCACATGTCTATGATTACTCGTTTTTTTTGTAGCTTTGAGGTCATTTTAGGCACCTTTGTCTAAAACACTCTGCGACGAATTCATTAATGCTAAAAATTGAAGCATACTTCTAGGCGTTTAATAGCCAATTTGTTTGGAAACAGCTTCTTCTTCAATTACCTGCCGGTTGTTGGTGTCTGAGTAGTCGGTTCTTGACTTCGGCTCAATAGCACTTTTGGCTACGCCTGCACACGGATCGATAAAGTCGTCTCGTCATTCCCCATGCTCATGCCGCGCTTGTACGCGTGCAAGTGTTCTTCTCTACATTTGTATATTTGTACGAGTATGTATGTTGGTGTGTTGTTGTGTTGTTGTGTATGAGCCAACTTCTGTGTTTGTGCTGAAAAGAAAAATCAAAGCAGCCTTGCTTTGGCTGCCTTACGTAGTATTACTCGCACTCGGGGTGTTCCATGCGGGCGTGCGGCACAAACGCCGTTGGGGTATGTTGGTGAACGTACGTCTGCCGCGCAATGCAGGACAGGGTGTGGCAGAGCAGAACGAACGCTGCAGCAGACACGGCTCGAGTTGTTGTTGTGCGGTGCAACGCACAGAAAGAAATCAACCCCGTTAGTTAGTTCGTTGCGAGACTGCCACAGCAAGTTTGGTGTTAAGGTGAGTTGGGGTTCCGTAGAACTTCAGACGCCAACCGCCAAAAGCATAAATTGCTACAACACAAACCCAGCTAAGCACTCCAGCATGGACTGCGGTGGCAAATGTAATTCGCTGACAATGTACAACGCTTTGTATGGATGGATGTCACAGTGTGTGTGTGTGTGCTGAATATTATAAGCTGCGTCGCAAACTTACACACAAACACACACACACACACGAGCGCATAAGGTGCGTGGGTTGAATGGACGCTTGCCGGCGCTGTCGCAAAGCTTTTGCTTTTGCAAAAGTTGAATGACGGAATAGAATCGTACGGTTCCTGCAACATGCGTCCGCTCGCTCGTCCAGGGTTTGTGCCCGCTAAAGCGTTGTCGTACATATCTAAATAAGAGTTATATTTATATATCGACATTTGAAGTACCCATCCTTAAGTTTGGTCTGTCTAGACGCATGTGGATGGCGTTTTATTACGACGGATGACAAAGTTGGTCAAAACGCGGGGTTGAGGAGTGCAGCAGACAGGCAAAAAGCATAAGCATTATTCAACGAGTTTGAGGGTAGACGTAGACACGTGATGCCAAAGAACTTGAAGGCGTTCACACGATGACCCTGCACTCTCACTAGTTATACAAATGCCATTGAGTTGTATGAAATTGTATTTTAACTATTTTTATCACTTCTTATTCAATCACACCTACCCAGGTTACCTATTGACCAGAGTGGAGGGCAAGATTGGTTCGCCGGAAAAACCGTTATCGGACTTGGGTTTGATATCCTATCGGTCCTATTGGAAAGATGTGCTGCTGGACTATCTGTGCACGCGCACCGGAAATACCTTGAGCATCAAAGATGTGTCGCAGGTAATATTTGAAGCGAGAGACATGAAAACCGTTTTCAGAATCGTGTAAATTTACGCAAGATCGATCTATCATAGATTGATGATAAGTTTCAAAAGTATTTTTAAAATGCTCACATGTTTCTTTTCTTTTTGTTTTCATCAATTTCGTGCAGGAAACGGCAATATATTCATACGATATCGTGAGCACCTTGCAAGCTTTAGGCATGATGAAGTATTGGAAAGGCAAGCATATTGTACTTAAGAAGCAAGTGAGTATATACAAGAAAAAAAGATTCTAATTTAGGTTGATAAGGTCTTCAAATATATAAAAACTAATTCTCTTAAATGTATTTTCTTGTAATTAAAGGATGTACTCGACGAATATGAGAAGCGCGTTAAGCAGCGAGGCAATTTTCCGAAAATCGACGACAGTTGTCTGCGCTGGAGCCCGTTTGTGCCAACCCAAACTAATAACTCTCCATAATAGTAGGTTTTAACTTCGCGTACGGAGGCGATAGTCATCATCTACGTACACTGATTATAATATATACTCTATAAGTGAAGTAAAGTGTATATAGTTAAGCAATATTATGATTACAGCGTGGTTTGAGTATTTATAGTTTAAGAAGCGGCTTTTAAATTTTCTACCGATTTTTATCAAGACAACAATAGAGAATTATGCTTGTAATAACACTCATGCGTTTTCGCCGAAATCTCTTGGTTTCCTTATAACTTTTGAACTTTCTTTGAATTTTTAAAATTCATTCATATCGAATATTGATGAAGTTCCAAACAATTGCACAAACATTGTATATATTATAAAACCAAATATATGGACTAATTTGTATTGGGAGTTTCTCCACTCTAGATTCTAAACACTTTTTAACAAGTAAAATAGGTTTAGTAGTAATTTAATTAATTGTAAAAATATAAGATATGTAAATATTAAAATCTCTAGATATAATTGAAAGCTAGTTTAAATTAGAAAAATATAAATTTTTACAAAATACATTAAAAATGTGTTTTTATTCAAGTTCAGATTTGTCGTTATTTATATTCACCCGGTCTGTATATCATTAAAAAATGTTTAAATAAATATTTCTAATTAAAAGGTTTAATTTTTAGTAATTTTTAGTTAATTCCAGAAATATAGATCTCAATGCAAGTAATCAATGAATAACGTAATATTTTTCTTAGAAATTGTACAATGTTACCTCTATAGGATGAGTCACTGTATAAAACAGTTAACATTTATTTTTAATCTGCCCATAATATTATGAGCTCATCCGATAAAAGATTCGACAGACAAAAAATCGATTTTTTAATTAATTTATTTTTTTTTAAATTAATTTATTTATTTTTTAATTAATTAATTTATTTTTTTTATTTCTCAAATACATAATCTATTATTTATTTTACTAATATTTCGTATTTTTAATTAATTTACCCTAGCTCTTTGAAACACTTTGAATAATTGTAAAAATATTACCAAAATTGTCTAACCTAACCTACCCGTTTATCAAAAACTGTCGCTTACACCGTTGTTAGATGCATCTAGCGTCTTCACCTATAAATACTGTTCGACCCAATGTAAGTCGCCTATAACGGATAGCTGTTCTGAGAAGCCTATAAATCGTGATTTTGCTACAAAACAGATTTTAACACACGATCCTTCATTAAAAGGAAGCGAAGGTCATAGGTCAAATTCAATACTAAATTTGGTTGCACCTAACAGCCCAGTTAGAATCTACCGCAGTAGTCCTTTGTTTCCTAACTCAAAATTGTATCGAAATATGTATATTTATGAAGGGAAGACAATTAACTTGGGCAGTTGAATAACGGTCTGTCTGGAAACTTTTTTCATTCTTTCGTTTTTTTTTTTCAAAAATTAAGAATGGACTAAGCAATGATTCATATCAGGCGAGTGAATAACCAATTTGGGGCACGATAAAAGTTCGAAAATTCGAACATGAAATTAAGTTCACTCTATAGGAGCTTTACGTAGGTTTTAAGTGACTGTGAGCATAAAACTAAAAATCTAAGAAATAATGGTAACAGATTCTTGTAGGCATGAAAGCAGGGGTTTCAAAAAATAGATCGATATCTCTCTATTATGTTACACATGTACTGTTATTTAATGAAACCTCATTTAATGAAACTTCAATACACATATACCGTTATTTTCTGAAACCCCAAAAAAAAAGCTCATGCCAATATCTTTTCGTCTTCAACTTGTTTCTGAGCTGAGGTGATTGAAATCAGCTGATGATTTTTGGTTGGGATTCTCCCATGTCTTACAGCCAGCTACATCGTTCACTTCCTAGTGCTTGTCGAAACTTTGTGAACTCCCCCTCATTGGGATTGCACTTAAAGCACAGACGTGCATGTGCAACCGTTGCAAGTGAGAAATGCTCGCATTCACCGTACGCATGTAAATATTCGTGCATAATCGGTTTTCGGCGCTTGCTCACTACCATTGTCAAACAAAGCGGCAGCAATAGCAACAGCAACAGCAACAGTAACAGCAACAACAACAGCAGCAGCAAGAGAAAGAGCAAACTCAAATACCCCAAGAATATGGTCATAACAACGGTCGTGATGGTTATGGTTATGGTGGCTCATGGCGATGACGATGACTTAGTGGCTGCATGGAGTCGCTGTCGCAGTCGCTGTAGTAGACAGCAGCAGCAGCGGCGCTAACAGTGGCAGTGGCAATGCCGATGGCATTTGTTGTCCAACAAGAAGTATCTGCCAGACAGGCGACGTGCGACGGGCTCTTGCCAACATTCTCGTAACAAGCGGCAACTAAAATGAGCGAAAAAAATGTGTGTGCTGTTGTTGGTATGTATGTGTGTGAATACTCGCATAAAAGGTATATAGCAAATAATATGGAAAAAACAGCGATTACCGGCATTGCCAAACGACGGTGGGAGAATATTCGCTCGGTCGCCGACACTCTGACACTGACAATATCTACACACTTGGTTTAGAACTGGGTAGCTTGCTTGCTATAGCTCTCTGGACGCAAACACAGACGAAGCAACGACACGAACATACACACACACACACACACACACACACACACACACATACACATTTACGCTATACATATGAACAATCAGTTTGCAAGTGGAGACACCACGAAGCTTACTTGTAAACGCGAACCGAAAGAAATTTCATGGCAAATAGCTGGCGCTGGTTGCTTTTGATTGAACAGCGGCACCGAGTAGCACTCATTTGATCAGACACAGCCGGTCTGAACGGTTCGTCTTAAAAATAGTCGCTCGCTGTCAATTAGCACGCAGTGGTATTCACATATATAGCAAGCAATTCACCGGACCAAAGCATTCAAACCGAAAGCAGACATCAAGACAAGTCAGTCGCAACGGCACGTCAGATGGCCAAGCAGTTGGTTAAAGACAACGAGAAAGACGAGTGCATACGCCGCATCGGCAGACAGCTGATTTTCCCAAACGGTCGATGGGCAGTGACGCTACAGTCGAAACTAAGGATCCGATCAGCCGCAATGAAAGCATTATTTGGCATGGACTTTGGCAGTGCTGTGGGCGTTGTTTACACGCGTAGTTCTAAAAAGAAAGCAAGAGAGACAGTATGAAAAAAACGCACCCACTTATCGGATATTTTTCGGCATTATTTAAATATTGAGAATACTGCTATTGTTGCCGTGTGTACTTGTTTGCACTGTTATTATCGTCATCGTCATATGACGGGCGGCATTGCGGCAAACGACAATGGCCATTGTGCACTGCGGTTCAGTGTTTGTGCACATGTACTATATATACGAGTACATGGACGTCTGCATGTAGATATATGTATATGTATATATGAGTACGTAGTGGGTATTTATTATGTATGGACTAATGTGTATATAGAGGCGGCGGCGGCGGCGACGTCAGTCTCAATGTGTCCGTGTTCCCGTGTACATTTGTGACTGTGCGACTGCTCCTACAAAACGCAAGCAACACGCTTGTATTGGTGCGCGTATACGTGAGCCAATGAAGGAACGGCCAACAAGAGCCAGCCAACTAGATGGAAATAGTGAAGACAATCCAATCGGAAGTGCACTTCGACCGGAAAAAGCAAAGGACGGCAAAGAATTGTGAAATTCGCCGAGTATGGCCCACAGCTTCGGTTGTAGTAATGCATTTTACACTGTGTCAGACGTTGGACGTGCAGACTGTGGCACATAAGCCACCTTGGAAAACTACGAATTTGCGAGGCGTTTTGGTGATGGAAAGTTCCCGATCAGTAACAAAGTATAAACGCTATAAAATTTATGCAATTTTATTGGATTACAAAAAATCCTGCGTGTGGCCATATTTTTCTGTGATCTGTGTGATATCAGCTTCGCTTTGGCATTGGCCACACAGTGGTGACTACATCGGCGGTGACGCAAGTGTGTGTACGCTGCTGGCATTAAAACGCCACACACCCGCTAAGCTGACACGAAGAATGCCAGTCAGAATATAATAAGTGGAAACTGCTGCTGCCACAACGACAAACGCCGGCATTTGCAAGCGTCAAGAGTATTATAGAAAAATAGCAAAAATTTTGATGATAAACACGCAGCCGATTAAGCAGCTAAATAGTCGGCAAATAAATAAATAAATAAACATCTGTACACACGTACAACGTATGATGATCCGAGCAGTAAATCATTTATTTATACGCTCGAGTGTGTGTGTGTGTGTGTATGTGTGTGCGATATGCAGAGGAATGTAGAACATATGTGCAGCAGCGTATTATAGAGCTCATATTTTGCCAGCGCCACACATATTGCAGAGGGATGGATGCGGTATTGTATGTGATGTCGAATGTGGCCAGGAGGTGGTGGACAGCGTCGCAATACACATGGCTGTGCGACGACGATGCGACGCGTATCCGAAAAAATTAATTTTAGATTGTAGTTTGCTAAAAGAGACAGTAAAAAGTTCGAAAAGTCGTGCACAGATCGTGATTTCATACGAGAAAGAATCACGGTGGCATATGCGAAATAGGAATGCGGTCGTACGAGGCAAAGACAGCGCCAAGAAAGCACCAAACAGCAAGCAACACAAGCAGACAGACACCGAACCGCAGAGAATGACATAAATGCTGAAAACACACCGAGAGCAAAGAAATTCTTGAGTAATGGAGCATGCGAATATGAATATGTGAGTTAAAGTGCGATTTATAACGAAGTGGAACTTTAAATTACAGCTTTTTTTTGTGCGCTTGATGTGCGTGTAGTTGGAGGCTAGTAAATTGGTTTGCAAAAAAAAAACTAAATTTGACTGAGATTACTCGCCATTATAGATTTGAATTATTGGTGAGAAATTCGAGCGTTTATACACAAGTGTAGGTTCAAATGTCTGTCTGTATATGCATATTCATATATCCGCATTTCTGTCTGTCTGTCTGTCTGTGTACTGAAAATTGACATTAGAAGCAGTCTTTTGTTCTTTTGCTTCTGCCACCACATGCCACCCATACAAACCAAATACAAATGCAAATACAAATGCCAGAGCTCCAAGTACGAAGCCAGATGGAAGACAATGGAGGCAGACAGCGGCACAGTGACCGGTCTGTAAGTTTGGCGAAGTTTTGAGTGCAAACAGCTGTAGTGCCAGAGAGCGCACGCACACATAGACAACTAAAAAATTTTGTTGCTTATATATCACTTATATGTATATATGTATTTGGTTAAATTTACATATATACGTTTATGAGTGTTTGTGCGTGGCATTCACTGCTGATTCGTCATTTTACCGGTAAGTTCGTTTGGTATGACTTATAATTTTTTTACACTAACTCCATTCATTCCATATCATTTGTTGTTGTAAATATGTACAAGCACTAGTGTAATTTACATATTTACAATTATTTACATACATACATACATACATATATAAAAATACATTACCACATACAAGTGTAGACGCATAAAAGAGCCAGCGTGTATGAAAAGCTTATGCGAGCGAAAAACCATCGCAGGCTAAGCGAGAGTGAGGGTGTGGGGAAGGCAGAGAGACAGAGAGACAGTGAGTATGTCGCATGTGCATGTGTGTGTGTATGTGAGTGCAATATTTGTGTTGTTTTTGTTGTGAAATGTGTTGGGATGGCGGCACCACTGCATGGTATGCAGACCATGAAGATCCCGATGCATCATCGTCTGCAACTGCAACAACAACAACACCGCCAACATCATCCTCATCGGCAATACAAATGACTTCGTTATTGTTGCCGGCAACTGACTGCAGCAGCGACTGACTTTTTACAAACTCTATATACATACATACCCACAGCTGTAGACTACTGCAGTTGTCGGTGTGTGTGTGTGTGTGTGTGTGTGTGTGTGTGTGTGTGTGTGCTTGCTACGCCCTGCCGGCAGTCGTGCAAACTCCAGCTAAAAAGATTATTGCGCTTGTGCCCCACCCAAGCAAATGAAACACACATACACACACATACAAACATACATACATACATATTTATCCTTTCGTTAGTATGAATACAAATTTAATTTATGTATAGCGTTTAAATACATACACACATACACATTATATAGACATATATATATATATATATAAATACATACGCATGCCGCTCGTCTGTTGTTTGCCAAACATTTCCGAACAGCAAAAACATTTCGCCAAAGCACATTCGCACATTCGGCTTAAGCCACAGAGCCTTGACTGTGTGTTGAAGTGAGCGCTGCTGTGTGGTAAACTTCAAACATACATATATACGAACTATCTGTTTGTATGTATGTATGTGTCTGACTATCTACATGTGGGTATACGTTTGCGCGACATTCAAAATATTGGCAATTACTCATTCGAGTACTCGGCGCAATCGCGAACTGTCGTCTTACACCAACTATATAGCCGATGTGCGAACCAAGTGGCTCGGTTTTCACTTAGGTCACCGACTGCGCCAATACATACACACATATGTAAATACGCAAGCCAAAATTCGACTAACGTCTTTGTGAAAAAAGTGCAAAAAAAAAAATTGAAAATTAAATACGAGTACAATAAAATGTGTGTAGCAATAGTAGTGGCTTCCTAGTAAATAGCGATTTTCGGCAGACCGTGCTCGCCTGGCTTTCTGTCTAACCAAAAGTTGCTTACGTATTCACGACGTTTGGTCTTGGTGGTAAAGTGTAGTGTCACGGTCCGTCGTCACCAACACACCGAAGCAAATGAAGCAACCATTAAATTTTGCAACCACGACATTGAAACTCTGAAATAAATATTCACACGTTCCGTCAAGAATTTGCCGAAATTCAAGGCTTCAAGCAACACACACACACACACACACACCTACTTCTTACATACCGCCCTTCATGTCTTGAAGCTTCAAACGTGTTCACATGTCAGTGGTGGTCGCTCGCAGCACTCGTCTCTCAGTCTTTCTTGCAGTCACTCAACAGACGAGTGCCGGGTGGAGACGACAAGCGGTGGTCAGGCTTCGACTGCTGCCGTTCGGGCTCCAACAACAGTAGTGTGGCGTGGCGCGGCTGATCGGCTGGCAGCGTGTGGCCAACCAACAGCTGTCGCGCCGATCTGCCGAGCGCTTTCAAGCGTAAAGCACAAATTTTTGGCAAAATGAAAAATGCGAAATTCATACATACGAACTTAATATGCATATATACATACAAACATATTTACATATAGACAAGTTGATTGTGCGCTAGTAGTAGATGTGGACAGGCGTGCGTAGGGGCAAGGGAGTGCGGAAAATTTGCAATTCGGTATTCGCAAAGCACGCGGATCGTAGTGAGCGCACAACTCGCGAAGCGTGATCTGAAACTTTGCGAATTTTTAAGCAAAAGCAATATGGCAGCCGCTGAAGTCGGCACAGTGCAAAAATGTCTGCCAGCAGTTGCTGAAGTGTGTGCTTGTCTTCGCCGCAGCGGCGGAAACAGCTGAACACGAACACATACATATACATACGCGCTGGCGGTGTGCCGAAGGAAAACGAAGCAGCAGAAACAGCTGAAGAAGGAGAAGAAGTCGTGTACCAAACAAAAGAAGACGACAAACATTTGCCGATACGTCAGCGGAAAGCTGAAATTGAAGCTCAAGCGCTACTGTTGTGTGTGCGTCGGCAATTACCTATGTCTCTACGAGTACATCCGAATCATTAGCAACGAAAAAATTCAACCAACTCACACGCATATCTACATAGACGTATATGAGTGCCGAAGTTGCGTGTGTAGTGGGGCACGTGTCGTTCGTAGATACTCATTAAATCTTCGTTTTTTATTTGCTTATTTGATTCCTGCCTTTGTGCGCTCTGGAGAACCAACACGACCCTCACGATTACGTGCATATATGTGTGTGTGTGTGTGTGCGCTCGGTTATATATGAACAGTTGCAGCACACTGTGTGCTTGAAATCAAAAAGCTACTCTCATCGCAGCAGTCACCGCCAATAGCAGTCGGCAAACATCGTCGTAGCGCACAGCGATCGCATTCATTGCTCAAGTGTTTGTGAGTAAAATTCAACTTTGTATTAATTTCGTTCTTTTTCAGCAGTTTTTTTGTCGTGCCGTTTCGCCGTAGCGACAATGTGCGAATTTGTGCGCGAGCACGACCGCCGACATCGTTTGCTTAGTAACAGCTTTGAGCCCGGACGGCCAATACGTTCTCTGATCAGCGCTGCTGTGGTGGTGCCTTCGTTTGGACGTCGTACGGTCAGCGAACAGCTGGTCGGTGCAAAAGTGGGAAACTATGTGGGCAGCAACAGCAAGCGAGTTCGACAGCGACGACAAACCGACAAACAGACAGACAGATGAGAGCAATTCAAATTTAGAATATCAGGGCCGCTGCTGTGTCTACTGGCAGTGCAAGTGTGTTGGAGACGAGCGCGCGGTCAGTGCGGGAAGTGCGCACGGTAACTCTACAGGATAAACTTCGTTGCTTAATTAGCGGAAGTTGAGTTCAGTGTTAAGTGAGCGAACGAGCGGCGGTTTCACGGAAATGCCAAACAGATGATGTCATGAGACAATGGCCGTGTGAATGTTCAGCCAATATCGCCGCACGTCGGTATGTATGTACGAATGTAAGTGTGTGTCTTTGGGAATGGGAAGTCTGCGTGCATATATCATCGCACTTGATATCTACATATATATATATATATATATATATGTGTGTAGTGTGGGCCGCGAGACCATTCAACAAGTAAAATTTATCGTGCCAGCTAGTCAAGAAAGACTATTTGCATAATTTCGTGCTCGGCGCTTGAAGCCAGCGGCGCAGTGGGCAGCAAAAGCTAGTCAATACTTTGTAGTCAGGTGTTGAGGACAGCAACACATACAGACATACAAACATAAATTTTTGCGAAGAAGTATCGCTGCAGAGAGACGAGCAGTAGTGCTAACCACAGCGGACAGCTGCTGGGGAGGTGATAATGTGGCTGTGCCTGTGTACTGCGAATATTTGTTTGTGTTTGTGTATGAGTGAGGTGCAGTGCGCTCATAGGTGAAAATAATGGCATGACTAATTTAAAATTCCAGACAAAGTTCGACACATACACAGCTTTTTCCGTCGTGTTTTATTCTTGTTTTCAATCCGTCGATCAGGTTCAACACGAAGTCATCTTGATAATGAACGAATCGGCTTCCAACTCACAGCTTCGTGATTGTGTGCAGAAATTAGTGTGCGAAATTTGCAGAAACTCTGGCACACAAAACATATGGCGATGACGGTAGCTGGCGCACGAAGAGACCCCCGCACACATACGAAAACGAATAAGTTGAATGCTGTGTGGTAAGCTCTTCGAATGAGTGAGTGAGTGCTTGGAGCGAGGCAATAAATAAAGAGCGGCTGGTGGCTGGTGGATGTGAGTTAATGATACCCAATTAGCGTGCCAGTCTGTCAGCTGGTAGTTTGGCCGGATGTGACGAGCGCTGCTGCTCGGTCGACTGGTGAGTAGTTGTTTGCTGAGTTTTTGCGCACACACACAAATCGCGAACAGAAAAGAGAGCAAGTCTTCTCATGTAAGAAATGTGGTGGCGAAAGAGAATCTGCGGTCGGTACATATTGGTGTGAGTATGTGTCTATGAAGTCATCCAGAGACCATTCATGGTGCGCTAACGAAGTTGCACAGCAGATCGTTAACCTTAAAGTTTCTCATGGAGAGACCACAAGGTCGTTTCCTTTGGATGATCAACTGCGGTCGTGCCACCACCGGGTTGTGCCATGGTTACGCGTTGGGTCGTCGATGAGTGGGTAGGTACGTATAAACGCGTATATATAACCAATATATATGTATAGTGATGCGGAGTCACGCTGAGTAATCGTGCAGCCAAGTGCAACTGCTGTTGCTAACTGCATTTGCAGCTGCAGTTCAAGTGAGTTGGATCGCATGTTTAACGCTGTGCATATTTCCGTGCATTTCATGGTTGCATATTCTATTTATTATTATTATTCGTTTTTTGTTGTTGTTGTAATTAACATTTTGGCAATCGACGCTTTCAACTGTGAAGTCAAGTACTTTGCGCGCTAATCAGTGACCGGGGCTGGGTTGCAATCTAAAGGCAGTCAGGTACCTGAAGTAGCGCGCGAAGTGCCTGTCAAAATCAACACATTTAAACACATTTAAATTGCTTGAAGGAGTAGTAACCCTATACATATATCTGAAGTGACTAAGTGCTTTGATTCTTCGTGATTCAACGAATGTCCCATGTCTATTGTACTTCATCAGGTGCTCTGGTGTTCGGGTTACCCGGCACATGTTGAAGTACATTCAATATGAGACTAAGTTCGACGGTGTAATTAACTGCAATTTTGTGTAGCTGGAAATGTAAAAGCAAAACGTGGACTCATGAAGTTTGGACTACTTTAAAAAATTATAATTGATATGTGTTATAATTATAATTAATATTTTTTATGAAAACGAAACCAAAATAAAACAAAGAGGCAACTAATAGAAGAAGCTTTTGGCTTAAATGAAAAAGGAACAACTTAAATTATATTTAGGAAGAATATTTATTTATTTAAAGTTTGAATTTAAGAAATTTATAGCTAAAATATTATTTTTTCCAATATGAAGTCAGGTTAGTAAACAGTTAGCGTGGAGTTTGGGACATTCCTCCGTGGAACTGTGTTCAAATCACAAGACAAAGTCCGAAATTTCATCAGCTTTACTTCTGCAACGAAAAATTCTTAAAAATCCAACATCCATTTGGAGACGGCTTACAACTTGTACCAACGAAGTTACCTAGAGTGGCTCGAACGCATATCTCACAATGAAGTAATCACCATTTACCATCCCCTGTTTCAACGGTTGTAGACTTTACCAAGATTCGGAAATCTCCAATGGCAATCATGGCAACAAAATATCAAAAGTAGATCCTTACAAAAATGAAATGTCTTCCGAAAAATTTCAAAAATTGAATATGTCAAATACTAACATTATTTTGTTGCCTACTTCAAGGCGCAAAAATCATAAATGGGTATGTGAGTCATAAGAACTGATTGTTTTGAATATTTGTGTTGTTTCATAGTTATTATAAAAAATTAGAGAATTTTTGTGTATATAATGTAATAAATAGTTAATAAAAATTTAAATTTCTCTTTAAATAAATCAAAATTCAAATGGAACACAAAATTGTGCAACAAATAAATATAAAATTCAATATCAAATACTGGATGTTAAGTCTTTTATTCAAATAATAAATTATTTAGGAAACTGCAATGTAAAATATATTGAAAATTATAGAAGATTATTATAGTGAAACTTTTTATAGCTTCTTTTTAAATCGAATTCGTTATACGGATTTTGAAAATTGATTAAAGCAAACGCTAAATTGCTCACATTTTTAACAAAAAACACAAATTTTTAACCAATTTTGTGTTGATTGATATAAACATACATACATAAGAGTATTCTTCAATAATGGCAGACTTTGTCGGTTGGCATTAAAATATATGGAATTCCAAAATTTGTCTATAATTATAGTCTTCTTGGCAGAATTTCCTAGAATTTTGCAAACAATATACCACAGCGAGCATAAACAAATACAAGTTTGTTTTTAAGTATCTTTCTTATTCAAGTATTTCCAGATTTAGATAATTACAATACAGCATATACATTCAATTATAAAACTGCAATTAAACCTAACTAATTACTACGCAAAAAAACTAACAAAATGTTACGCTTTCACACCATACGCTTCCGGCATACGTTCTATGGCGTATTTGTGCGCTGCCACATACATAATGGGCACACCTGGAATTTTGCGTATACGATTTTTCAAATCTTTGTCGTTGGTAGCCACAATATAGCATTTATGTTGGCGTACACGTTCGACCAAACAGTCATCCGCGTATGTGCCTTTATGTAGACATGGTAAGCGCTCAAAGCGTGGATCGGAAATTATGCGTAGCGCTAATTTATAACGACTTCCCAGCTTTTCCAATTCGGCACGTACACAATCCGAGATGTACGGTATACATTTGGCGTATAAGCAGTCCATCATGCCTTGTATAATATCCAGTTTGTTTTTAATGCTAAAGTTAATGAAATTTGTATCGAGTATAATGTGATAAGGTGGACCAAGTTGCGTATTATATTGGAAGAACAGCGCGGAACTTTGTTGTTGGACATTGTGTACTTTCAGAGCGTGCGGGTCTATCGGCTTTTTACGCGTTTTGCGTATTTCTTCTTTGATCCGCTGATCGGTAGGCTTCAATAAACGTTTCAATTTCGCTGTACGTTGTTTTTGCACTTTCCGTGTTTTCTTTTGTTTGCCCTGTAAATAATGTCAGTTATTGTAAATATATGCATTTCTTCAATTTATTATATTTATTTACCATTTTATTTCAATAACTATGAAAATTTAAGCCAAAAAGATTCCACATGTGCAATTGACACTTCACTGACAGCAAAAATATTATTGTTTACATTTTTATAGTTACCATATGTTTTATATTATTTTTTCCATCCCGTAGTACAGCATCTAACTTAAAATATTTAATTCAATGCTTAAAGTTTTATAAACATTTAAATTTATATAAATTTAATAATTTTAAATATTTTGTTATACTAAATGTTCTTACCAGCATTGAAAATTATGTATTGTATGTCAATATGCTTTAGTTAAATAAACAACTCTCATGGTGACTAGTAGTTTAGTTTCAGCAAACATTTAAAATATATTTTATATAAAAACTTATTATTAAAATATATTTTTTTTTATTTAAATTAATTTTGGTTTCGTTTATTTACATTCAAAATTAATTAATTACAGAGCTGTATTCAAAACTAATAAATAGTAATAATAATATCATCACTGCATATGCTATTGTGAATGGTAGTTTAACCCTATCCCTTTTCAGTGAAATGAGTATTTAATTGAGTGAGTGTATTTTCGGTTTCTTTACATTTATTACCCATTTAACTTGCATTTAACCTCAATACTTATTTTTCAATGGTTATGTTGCTTAATAATTAGTGAAATTTTTTTATTAGAAAAGTGAAAGAAGAAATATGCGGGTAAAGCAGATAGTTGCACTTTTGGCACTAGGATGCCTGGTGCTATGTGGTATGACCTCGGTATTAGCTCATGACGAAGATAGTGACTTCGCTGAATTTGATGACTTCGACACCGACGATGAATATGTGGAATCTTCGTCCACGACACCACCACAAGCTGTAGATGACAAATCTGCACAGCAAGCACAAATACCCGAGAAACCGAAAATTGTAGAGCCAGTAGCTAGCAAGTCAGATGACTTTAAAACAGACGATGACGACGGAATCGTTGAAGATGATGACAACGAATTCGAACATTTTCAAGACGAAGAAGAATTTGAAGGTTTTGACGCAGGTGAAAGCAAAGATATACCAGTAGATCCGAAGACCGCTGAGCCGAAACTAACAGTAGCTAAGATTCCAATGCATTTCCGGTAAGAGTTTCATTATTATCGATTTCTAACTTCTTATGTAAATTTATTATACCTAATAATTCATAGCACTCATTGGGACTCGTATTGGATGGAAATGCTCATGTTGGCTGGTTTGCTAGCCTACTTCGCCAATTTCTTTGCTGGCAAAACGAAGAATGCGCGATTAGCACAGTTGTGGTATAGCACACACAAGGGTCTTTTGGATGACAACTTTGTGCTAGTCGGTAGGTTTACACAGCATCCATTTTATTTATAGAGTTTTAACACCGTATTATTTCGACTTTAAGGTGATGATGGCAAGCAAGAAAACGAAAATCCTGGTTTGATGAAGGAGAGTGAGAGTTTATACACATTGTGGTGCTCAGGTCGCACTTGCTGTGAGGGTATGCTTGTTGAGTTGAAGATGATTAAACGCCAAGACTTGGTGGCGTTAATCTCGGGCCTAATACGCCCCCAACAAGATCAAGTACATATAAAAGTGGAAATGACCCGTGGTGTAATGGATGCATTTGTATTTTGTGTGGGTCTCAGGAAGACTATAACCAAAGTTTTCAAAGAGTACGCTGATTTGGTAAGTGTTTTTTTTATTAAATATAAATATATATACATGTATATTTGCATATTTTACAAAGTTTGTGTAATAATTGCACTTTCCACGTTTCTATGTAGAACAAATATTGCAGTCTAGTCAGTAAGCCAGATGATCGCTACAAAGTACCTGCAGGATTTAGTGTGCTCTCCGAAATACCTGAAGCCACGTCAGCAATATTGGAGGCCCGCGTCATTACTGCACTCAATAAATACCAGCGCTACATCGACTACATACATATTTCTGATCAATTTAGTGGTCCCATTCAACAAGAAGATGCCAATAATTTGAAACAACCAGAAACGAAGTGTATGCTCATGGCAGGTTTCAACTTGCCCAAAGGTGTGGATATGGAGTCAATCAAGCCTTTGCTCATTCTTATTTTCTATTTGATGGAACGCTTAAAAGCGTATCGCATGTCTAAAGAAGTAACATGAACTATCATAATGACGTAAAAAAAATCTTAATGCATATATCCGTGCTTTTTCAGGGCAAAAACAAGGCAGAGAAGAATCGCTTACGTGTGGAGGAAGAGTTTTTGAAGAGTACACACGCAGCACGCGCAGAGGCTGCCGCTCAGCGTCGTGAAGACAAGCGCAAACAGGAGAAAGAACGCGTGCTTGCCGAGGACGACCCCGAGAAACAGCGCCGCTGGGAACTCAAAGAGCAGAAGCGTCAAGCAAAGAAGAAGGCTCCCAAAATGAAGCGTTTGGCAGTGAAATCTTTATAAGATTAATTAGCTACTAATAGTCCAATTGCGTTGGCCACATTTCAACTGACAGTATTTGTTGTAAATTTGAATTCGGCTTTCGTTGTATCCTGGAGTTGTTCTCCCATTAATCAATAAGATATAGCAATAAACATGTAATTGAGCATGTCTACAAAGCTATAGCTATACCAACAACGTGCTTTCATTTACGCATAATTAAGTTAAATTAACTGATCAGCATTTAACAGGAAAACAATTTTCATTGGAGACATAAGCGATGTGATTGCGTAACGTCTTGATTTGCTTCTGTGCCGCATCGAAGCTGTAGGAAAGTGTGTTGAGTTGGCCTTGCATCTCGCGTATAACGGCCTCACGATCACTCACAGAGAGACAAGCAGTGGCACGGCATTGCGCCAGTTCCTTCTCCAGGCGGTCTATTTGTTCCTGCATTTGACACTTCATTGCCTCGGCACGTTCCTTGGTGCGCGCAATGATTTTGGCCGATTCGGAACGTAATGTGTCCAGGTCATCTTGTGTGGTCTTGAGTTTCTCACAGAAGAGATCTCGCTGTCTTTCCATTTCCTCGAGACGTGATTTGCACTGCTCCAATTCCAATTGGCATTTCATCAATTGCGGTCGACAATCCGCTTCGTCCTTCGGCGACTCGGTCTGCGCCTTCAGCGCTTTCAATTCTTTGCAAATAAGCATCAATTTCCCTTGTAAATCCTCCTTCTCTTTGCAGACTTGCGCCAACTTCAGCTGTTCGTTCTCCAATAGTTTGGGGAAATGTAGCAATTCGTTGAGCTTCTCCTGAAATTTGGCACGTATTTCCTTTACTTCCGTATTTATTTGTTTCTCTATTCTTTTGTTGTTCATGTTCAGTTTGTCTAGAGTCACACTTTGTTCTTCAACCTTTTGCTGTGCCACCAAGTACTTATTGCGATAATCTTCCAGTTGCTGCGATTGTTCCTTCATAAGACACTTGAATTCCGTCTGTTCTTCCTTCAAGTCCGACACTCGCTGCCTGAGTACGATTAACTCGGAATGGTCGATGTTTTGACCTTCGCCTTGACCGTTGTTGTTATTGCAGCTACCGCAAAATCCTTTCAGGCTATAAGAGACGTTATTAAACAATAAAATAAACGCTAGAAATGTACTTGAACTTACCGTTTCTCCATTTCTTTGAGTTGGCAATCCTTTTTCGAAAACTCCGCCAATAAATGCAAATAGTTTTCTCTCAACTTGGCCATTTCATCGGCTTTCGCGGTTCGTTTGCTTAAGCAAAATTGTATGGGATCGGGTTCCTCCGAACAGACGTCTTCCTTCTCTTCACACACTTCCGGTTCACACACTTGCTGCTTCTCGCGCTCCCGTCGATAGATTTCCTGCTTCAACTGGGATACCGACGACTGCATACATGTAATTTTCTGTTTGAGTCGCTCCAAAGAGTCCGCACAAGGCATGGAATCTGACGAACAGGGTTGCGCGGATTTTTTGCTCTTCTTCGGCTTTGCGAAAGGTGGGCATGGACCTGGACATGGTGGTAGCGCAGGTGGGCATGGTTGTGGACAAGGTGGTGCGCCCTTCTTCTTCTTATGTCCCATTAGCACACCGGCGATTTCTTGTATGAGCTTTTTGTCTTCCGGACAACAGATTTTCATCTTTCCTAGCGCTTTGCATAAACAACGCAAAGCCTTCTCGTCTTTGCACTCCCTTGGTTCGGCTGAGGCACATCTATCAGTTTCACTGCTCTCGCCACCTTTCCAATTCGCCGGTGGCGGTTGAGTACCCGCATACGGCGTCATGTTATCCTCGTCTATGGTAGTGGCAAGCGGTATCTCATGATAACGGCGTCTCGAACCGAAGTTCTGCAATTGCATAGCTTTTGTCATCAAGCAACGCAGCTTCATTATCTCCTGCTCCATGCATACGCGCAGCCTCTTGATATCCTTCATTTCGCACTTTGTCTTACAAGGCTTGGCGCAAAGCTCCACAATTTGCGCTTTAATATCATCGACCATTTGATTTTGGCACTCGATTTCCTTGATTAGGCTTAAGTATTCCATGTAACGACGTTTTTGCTCTGGGTCATCCGATGACTCACCGAGATGTGAGAATATATCTTCGGCCGCGTCTTCGACCTCCTCACCAATGTGGGTGGTTTCACTCTGAGAGTACATGCCATCTTCGGTGCCATAAATAAACTCGTACTCTCCTTCGTCTAAATTTTCCGAAGCATAATTTCTGTCGGCATCTTGTTCACTGGTCATTTTTATTTAGAATTTGACAACTGCTTTTCAATAGAAAATACTTAGAATTTAGAAAGAATTATGTTAAATTGTATTATATGTGTTTTCTTTGAGTTAATTTTTCCAAATTTTTTTCTTTATGTCGAACAATGAAGTTTCACTCGCTGCTTACCTAAAATTCATTTTTCGAAAATGCTGCTCTTCTAAGTGATTCGACAGGTGCTTAGCTGCGTTGGAACAAAAAACTGTTAACTCAATATGGATTAACCCATCTATAACTGTAGCAAAGAATGGAAGGATTCTATTATAGTTATCCCTATCTTTTTAACCTCTTAAAACGAGGATTAGTACGAATGGTCTGGTTCGGTAACAGTTGAGTTCAATAATATCAGATTCTGGGATATTATCTCTCACCGAATCTCTCTATCGGCGATTTAGTCGAAATGGTATAAGTTTTGGATGACCGCTCCATTATTCATTCGAAGAACTGGAGTCCTAAAATGTTCAGCCCTAGGTCCTTCACAAATATTTACGTATTAGGTGATATCAGAAACCTAACCTAACCTCTACATCAATCAAATAGTACGGTTTTGTTATTTATACTTCATGGGGCTCTACGATAGGCTCCTAATATGATCACAGGTTCCTATTTGGATTTGTAGATATCATCCTGGTGTGAAAATACTTGAACGCAAAATATAAGCAATCGCTTTATTTTGATCACATCCTTCAAAGTTTGTTGTCGTATTAAATTATTTTTTGGATTTTGAATGAAAAGAGTTTTGAAAAATTTTCTGTTGGTAAATAGAGTCCCAATTTTAAAATAAAAATTGAAAATTTTCACAGACAAACGTAACAGTAACGATCTTGTGCGCCTCTTTGTAGAAAGCCAACCCCTTTCAGAAGGACGCAAATGGACCGAAAGAGTCAAAATTTGGAGTTTACACAAAAGTTGAGTGCGAAATCAGAAGAATGTCTGGAGAGGCGTTCCCATCCATATTTCACATTATCACGGCAAACATGCGCCTCCGGCGGTGACATGGTATCCACATCGGATGGTTTACATTGTAATTCGAAGAATTCTAGTTACCAAAATTTAAGTTTCAAAAGTGATCAGTCGGAGGAACAATTCGAGGATGCCATACCAAATGTTGATGCGCAAGCTATTAAGGCAACACCTAGCGATTTGAGCAATTCTCTAGATATCAGGCCCTCATACCATGCCACCGGCAAGCGAAAATCCAAACATAGTGAGGTTGGTTCGAAATTGAAAGCTGAACTATCCAAGTACAAGAAGGAACTTAAGGAGTACAACAACACCACCAAAGATTTGGAAGAGAAGTACATGAAGATAAATTTTGAATTGAATGAAATGCAGCAGAAGCACGATCGCTTTGTGGCCAACCGCAAGTGCTCCAAAGGCACGGACGCTTATTCGGACAGCAGCAGCAGCACCGGTTCAGAGTTTTCACTGAAACGCAAGTACACACAAATATTCCATCGCGGTAGCAGTTTCATGACCATGCTACCGCCCGGTTGCACCACATCCAATGAGAATCTGGAAACCGAATACAACATGCCCGAGCAGGATGTGACGGTTGGCCGCAGAAAACGCAAAATGTCATCGACATCCGAATACTCGAGCTTACGCCAGCAACAGAATGGTCAACAAATGTCACAGAAGCGTCACATCAAACGCAAGTCCGAGAACAAAGAGAACGAAGTGCCACACGATGTGGATAAGTTCAATACACGTGGCCAAGCGGCCGGTTTAAAAGACATCTACAAAGTGCTTAAGAATGTATTGGACAACAATCAGAAGACGCACGGTCTCAGTAAAACCGCCGATCTGAAGGAGCTGCAGTCGATCATTTCGAACCTGCAGTGTGAGCAGTCACAGTTCCGCAGCATTATACAGCAACAGCAGAACTGCTTGCAGGACTACCATACGCGCTGCATCAAGGCTCAACATATAATGCAAACACAGCAAATAGAGATCGAGAAGCTCAACTCAAACAATCACCAGCTCGAGACCGAAATCAGCACTGGCATCGACCAGTTGCGTCAGAAGATCGACTCCAAGTTGCGCGACGTGTCGCACTTGCCGCAAATCGTGCGCGAGGAACAGTCCAAGTACGAGAAGGTGCACAAGGAGAACAACATGCTCACCGAACGCGTGCGCAACCTGCAGAGCGAGGCGAATCAGTTGAAACTGAAAATGGACGAGCTGGCACGACGCAAAGTGATGACCACTAATCGCCTGAAAGCAGCCGAACGCGACTTGAAAATCTTCAAAAACTACAATACATCGTTGAAACACGAGAAACGTAAACTGGCCGAGGAGATGCAGAAGCTGAAGGAGCAATTGGATAGTGTGCAGAACGCCAGCAAGCGCACGCTGGCGCGCCAACGCGAACAAACGGAGAAGCAGCGACGTGACTTGCAGAAACGTGTCTTTGAGCTTGAATTGAAGCTGAGTCGTAGTCAAAACTCTACGACGAGCTTAATTCAGGAGCGCGACAGTTTGATTGCCGAGTTACAGACACAGCTGAATACGTTGGTGCACAACTTCGAGGTGTCGCAGAAACACATACGCGTGCTGCGACGGCACATCTACTCCATGTCCGGCGGCAATGTGCGTTGTCCGAATTTGTTGAGTGAGAATGTGTAAGTTGTCAATTGGATGGGTGAACAGTGTAACATTTCCGAACATTTAGCGTCTAACCGATTACCAAAATCAGAAATGATCGCTATTTAGCTGCTTTGGCTTACAACGGACAGTGCAGCTTTTGTAGACGATCGCTTAAAGCTCCTTGGAACATATAGTGCTCGACATGGTCTGCTTGCACTATGTGCTTCACCCTGTTCTTGGCGATCGTCGTGGACCACAAACCGTTTTGGTAACGCGAATAATTGCTTCGTTTGATAGCCTAGGTATACTGTTTTAAATTTATAGTAAAGTCATAAAATAGCAAAGGAAATTTATCTTTTTTGTATGTAAATTTATAATAAATGTTCAAAATTTTTAAAAAATTTGTATTTAACTACAAATCGGAAGATATTTATCTTAAGTGATAGTGGGTGTCGAGATGGAAATATTGGTCTTGAGAGCGTCCTATGAGCGTGTTAGTTCCAATACGATTCGCAGAGAGAGCTCGAGAAGCGTCTTTACTTAAATAGAGTCAAAGGGATCCTGGTACAAGCAAGTTGTCAAAGCTGTTTGGAGGGAGGCGAGGTGGAACCATAAGCATTTCCACCTCCATTGTTCAACTTTTGCCAGACTGAGGTTGAAACCTCGGCGAACCTTGCGAATTGGTATTAGCCGACTCAATAAGTTCGTAACACATTCCAAGAAATTTTTTGGTATAACAAAGGACAGAGCTCAAAACGGTCTAAAGGAGTATTTAGATATTCAGGTATTCTAGATAAAAATAAATAGGTCTGGAGACTCAATATCCATATTTAATCATGGGTTTTATGTAATAGAGGCTACATTTCATAACTCAAGTCAAACATCGACAATATTTTTGATAAAAACGGATCTATCTATTATAATAACAGATTTAAGATCTATCACAAAGATCTACCATTAAATTTAAGATCAATATGGTACTAGATCAGGTACATCATTTTTACGTTCCACATTCTAGATCGCTACTTGGAAACACCCTAATCATATGGATTCTCGATCGTCATAAAATGAGATCATAAATCAGTGCGATCGTCGTTCGCATACCTTATTACAATACAATTCTGTGCGTTGCGAGCACTTACGAAGTACGAAGGCAATCAAAACAAAATCGTATATTGTTTGTCAACACATTTCTTTATTGACATACAGACACACATACACATGTAATGTTTTCAGAATTTTTCGTAATATTTCTCTACAACGCATAGACGGTCACAATATTAAAAAAAAAAAAAAAGTACCGCACCAAAATTTTGTATTCGAAAAACGTAAAAGCGAGACAAACGCGCACTCAAAAGGTATACACGAATTACATTTGAACATTTTTACTGCATAATTACTAAGCACATACCTACATACAGCTGTAGATATGTCTTATAGACTCGCTGTACACTGCTTGGCTGTGATTTGAAAATGCAAATGCGAATAAATATTGGCCATTAATCGGTACGTGTCCATGATTCCCGAGTGTTTATAGACTTTGGCGTTTGGCACTTCGACTGGCGGATTTCCATCGGCGCAATTTAAGCGCTCCGAATGGGGTGTATTCTCAAAGCCAATGCGCAGCGAAGAGCATATGCTCGCACTTTGATGAATATAGTCGGAATAGTACGAACTACCAGAGGAACGCTAAAATTAGACAATCCGCAAATGTAGCGCCGCTCCACGCAGCCAAAGCGACCGTGTTCGTGTGTGTGTGTCGCACGAATGCATACAAAAACACTTACACTCTGGTATATATGGACGTCCGTGTGCGAGCACTTGCCGGGCGGTCTCTGGCAGCGGCGCGGCGTGTGTCGTGGGTTGTGGCATTGACGGTGTCGGGGACGCGGTGCGGTCTGCCTTTCGGCTGAATGTTTTGTTTCAAAATTCAAATTAAAATCAGCAGCCAGCGTCGCACAGCAGCGGGCAGCTGAAGGAATACAATTAATTGCGAGCGTTTTTTGTGAATGTGCTCGGCATGCTGCTCAGTCAGTTCGGTATTGGAATTTGCATTTGACGTGTCGTGGAGCGGATGAACGGGTTTGCGGAATTCGGTATCAACTTTAAATCTTCGAATGCGCCGTGTCGTTGCACCGTTGAGTCGTTGGAGTGTGGCGCTGCTGCTTGTGTGTGTGTTGCGTTGTACGCCCGCTCGTGCCATAGTGGATGCTGCAAACTGTTGGGAGGACAGTGAAGCATGTCTTATAGAGGCGACGCTGCATCGGGTGGATGAGCCGCTACAGTCTGCAGGACTGACGGTGCAAATCGATTGTCAAACAGAACTTCAGCTGTCGACGACTGGTGAGAACAGTCGCGCGCCCGCTTATCTCAAGCGGCCACTGGAAAGTTTACTGCTCGATGGCTGTCACACGCCGCTGGACGTTGAAACCTATGGCATGGAGTACGTACCCTACTGCGGCACTGTGCCGGTGGTGCAAATGGAGCGCTTCCACGCAGATACGCTGCAGCCCTTCAATTGCCCTGCTGCAAACAACAGCCTGTTGGAGTTGGAAATACTGCGCTATCAAAATAATGAACTGGCCACCATAGGCACAGACGCGTTCGCGAATCTACCACGTTTGCGTGAACTGTATTTCGTGCGCAATTCGCTGCGTCACATTGCGCGTTCGGCTTTTGATACGTTACGCGTCGTGGAGCGTATACATATCGCGCATGAACCTTTGTTGGCGCTCAAGGATGGCGATCTGTTCGAACGCACCGGCGTTGCTGATCTACAGCTGCTGCAGTTGAAACACATTACGTCCGAGCTGTTTGGACAACTGCCGGAGACGCTGCGTCAAATAGTCGTCGAACGCACCAGCTTCGATGACGACGCCATTGTGGTGAGTAATCCCCAACTGCTGCGCAATATATCAATCAACGGCTGCACCTTGAAATCGTTCAAGCTGCTCGAGTCCGCACAAACAACCAGCGTGCGTTACATCAACTTGAGCGGCAATGCTTTGGTTGATTTTCGTGTGGATTTTCTCAGTGACGACAGCAACACATCGATTGTGGCCGTGGAAACGCTTGATTTGAGCGAAAATGAGCTCACGCAACTGCCGTTGTCATGGCTGAGCGAATTGAGAAAGCTGCGCCATTTGTTGTTACGCGGAAATCGGCTGAAGACACTCTCATTAGCGGAGTTGATGTCCACAATACCAGCGCTGACGTCACTGGATTTGCGCGACAATGAGCTGACGTCGCTACACGATGCAGCCGCTGTGAGCGCATTAAGTTGGGCGCAAGTGCGCATACAAATCGACCGAAATCCATGGCATTGCCTGTGGCTGCTCGACTTTGCGCACACACACCCCGAAAAGTTCCGCGTCTTCCAGTATGCCAAGTACATTTCGCAAATCAATGTGAACGGTCTGCAGTGTATGCCGGTTGAGGTGTCGCCATCAGCGGACAATGTCACCGAAAGTGAGCCAACTGTGAATGAAACAACAACAACACAAGCAACAACGATAGTGCGTGGTATACAAATACATGGCCGGAATATGGGTGTGGTCAACGCCTCCACCTACAAGCTAATCTATGGCGGTCCGTGGGAATATAAGCGCAGTCAACGCGCTGAGGCGCTGATAATTGTGTTTATGCTGCCGGTGGGCGTGGCATTACTCTTCCTTCTACTCTACATGTGGATCAACTGCCAGAAGGTGTTCCACTTGTCATACTATCGTTCCTTCACTTGGCCACAACGCAATGTGCGTGGACGCTTCACAAGCGCGGAGCGTTTCGATGTGGTGCGCCAGCTGCCACCTACCCCCAACGCCATGAATGACAATATTAACAACAACGAAGACTACGAGACGCCGCTGAATGGCATCGGCTCTGTGTGCAACTGCAACAATATTGGCGCGGCAACTTATGTCAATGAGAAGTGCAACAAACCACATCACATCACCTACGAAGAGTTGCCTGCGGAGCGACCGTATAAAATCTATGAGGAGATAATCGGCGATGATGGCACGGACACCGAGACGTATGCGCAACCTTTTTACGATCACCTTTCGTTCACACAACCGGCCAAAAGTGATATCACCGATTCCACATGAAACGAAGGTAAACGTTCGTATTTGTGTGAGTGATTGTGTGAGAGCAGCTGATCGCGGGAAAATGGCTACAAAATAGCATGGACACCACAAGCTGCCTCAAACAGCTGATCGATCTTAACCATTGTTTATGGAAATACTAATGTACATATATATAAAGCAATTATTTGTACTTACACATGTATATATGTATGAATATATATATACTCATATATATAATATACAATAGTTTTTATTGACCGATGTATTATTTTGTTATTTATTTTTTTAACAATTATTTTTTACTCAACAATATTTGTATTTGTATACTTAAAATTGTGTAATAAAAGTGTAAATATATAATTTGTAAATTGTTTAAATAGATCTATTATATATTTTTATTCCCAGCATTTCCATTAAAACTAGTACGAGCGACATCTATGAATCAGATTGGTAAACAAATATTACTTTGTGAGACAGGGTAGTACCAAGGGAATAAAATCAACTTACGGCGCGCCATCTAGTGTTGATTTTTTATTTTTATATTAATTTAATATTTGATTTGTTTATATAATTACATATAACTGTAAAATATTCATTAAGTTTATATGAGTTACTTAGTTTTATAAAAATAATTAAAAGTGCTTCTCTCATTTTCCTCTTAATATCATTTGTTATGCCACAAGTGTTACCTTGACAACGCATTTCGTGCTTCCTCTTATTTTACCATTAACTTAGTTTCCTTTTGGTTACTAAAAAATATATAACTTTGTCAAGGAAATTAAAAATAAATTGTAAAAAATGCACGGAGATAGTGTAAATTCACAGGACTCAAGCAATTTACCAGTGACCACATTTCAGTCGGATGATCTACTCGAAAAGCTAAAAATGCTGAACTACGAGAAGCAACTGCTGAATGAGTACAAAATGAAGCCACTCTCGCGTTTCTACTTTGTCAAATCATTCAATCCTGGCGAACAGTTTTTCATGTTTACGCTAATTTGCTGGTGGCTCTGCCGAAAGCTAGGCAAAGAGATGGACCGGCCGCAGGAGTTCGATGACCCCAACACAGTGATTGCCAAAATAGTGCAAATACTGGATGAAATGGTAAGACAGACGCTGTATAAAGAGTCAATATACAAAATATAACATTAATTATTGTCCTCGCGCAGGATGTGCCTGTGGACTTTCCACCCAACAAGCTAATACGCGGCGCGGGCCCCATTTGTTTGAACGTTTTGGACATACTCGCCACACAAGCCACCAAAGTTGCACAGGTTAGTTTCTCATATGTATGTATGTATGTGTTCAAGCCATTATTAAACAAATATTCTACCTTTAATTTCAACCAGATAACCTACAATCGGCCGCACATAGCGCAGGAGGATGAAGTGGCTACAGACTACTTGGAGGATAATGCCGAAATCATATTGGAAAAACTGGAGGATGAACAGAATGCCGCCTTGAGTGATGATAGCGATATGGAAGTGAATGGCGGTGGTGCTTTCAAGAATCTCAACTGGATAAACCGCACACGGCGTGCGGATCGCAATCACAATATCGATTTGCCGGACGATGATGCGGCCGCCGAACGCTTTACCGACCAGCAGCAATGGCGACAGGAGTTTGAGCGTGTGCTGCCGCAACTGAAAGTTTATGTGAAAGCTGACGCACGCGATTGGCGCACACATTTCAGCCAAATAGAGACTTTAAAGGCGAGCATTGATGAGGTAACATATAAATTCATAACACAAACAGTATGAAAAAGTAATATCTTTTTCTTAAGTGCTCTGAGGACACACAATCGCAATTGAAAAAGCTGCACAGCGAGTTCACCTTCAGTCTGGAGAAGATCGAAAGTCGCGAGAAGCATTTGAATAACGAGCTACAGTCGTCCATACGACAATTTAAGGAAATCTCAATTGAGTTGTCCAATGTGCAACATGCCCAAATGCAGGTGCAGACCGACACTGAGGCGCTTATGACGCAATTGAATTCCGTTATACAAGAGAATGACATCAAGAAGAATGAAATGGAGCGACGCGGTCAATCCATGTCGGATGGCAGTGAGTTCATGATTTTTCTAGCAAATTGAACATATTGGTCTCATTGAAATGTCTCCTAGGTTCTGTTGTTAACATCAAGAAAGCGATAAATAAGCTTAAAGAGGATACGGCTCACTTAAATTTGGAGGTGGCACTTCTGGTGCATGGCATCGATCAGGATATCATGCGTCAAGCAGGGAATTTCACTGAGACTGATTCCGGCTATGATTCGTCAACCGTAAAGACTTTTTAGTCGAAATTACCGTTATTATTTATTTACTATTCTACGCTTGGGAAACTTTTTTGTAAATACATATGTAAGTACTGCTTAAATACAAATATTAAAGTCAAAAAAGTAGGGTTAGATACCAGAAAAAGCCGAAGCCGTTTTATGGAAGTGCTAAGAAACGAGCTTATTCAGTTGAATATATGGAAAACCCAGTTTATGGACGGGTTAGTCTGGTTATTTAATGTTTCTGAGCGACAGTTCCGCTCAAAGCTCTCCTCTGCAGTGCTGATTAGCTTAGTTTTCTGTCACTTACTAGCCTTGACGTTCATAATGATATCGCCGGCCGGTGGCCTTATATATGAGAACCGGAAGAGCCGTTAGATTTCTCTATTAAATCCTCTGAAAGTGTGATTAGGCATTATAAAAGTACAGAAGTCCTTCAAGAGAGACCGTAGAGAAGTCACAACAACAACAGTCAATTAAGTTATCTTTCTACTAATAAGACTAGAGTCAAAACAAAAGTAAACACTTAAAATGGGACCGAGCATCACAAATGCACAGTTAGGTCGCATTACATTGCAACCACTGTGAAACAGTTAAATTGATAGCAGAAAGAATCCTTGCTTCTGAGAAAAAAGTGAAAATTATTTATCTCTGCCTTTCAGCTTGATCCCCAACTAAATATGGTTTTCAATGGAAATGTGTAACAACGGAAATGTTAAGTTGTTAGATATATGTGTCTTTGCTGCTTTCCGTTTATACCTCATTGCGCCTTAATTACTGCTAACCGCTTTCGATTACCATCGCTGGTGTTCTTGGCCACAGCAGAGACAGCAGGTCAATAGGTATTTGTTTGTTTACTGTTGTTAGTGGTATTCATTGATAAGCATTGATGAGGTCCTGCCGTGCAAGATGCCAATAAAATAAAATGTACATATATATGTGTGTATGAGTTTGGCATTATTGAGGTTTGATTTTCCCATGTTTCACACAATGGCCCCTGGCGAGTAAATTAAGTAAATACTGATACCGTTGGCGACCACCAGCGTAATTGCGATAAGACAGAGGCTATTAAGTCGCAATTGGTGCGCCTGCACAAGCATACACCAATACTTTGGTCGCCTATATATACAAATGAGTGTGCCGGTATATGTTCATTGGCCCGAGTGCCAATATGTGTGCGTACATACATATATGTAAATATGTACTTATATGTACATTAATATGTTGCATTTAAGTGCAATTATCACCTCTTTGTTATCTATCTCCCACACATCGACGGTCGATCACGCGGTCTCCACATAATCGTTGTCCTCAACGTCCTCCGCTTGCTCTTCGTGCTCATCGTACTCATACCGACGTCAGATACAAGGTGTTTATTTGTTTCTTCGTCCGTCCGTCCAACCGCCTGTGTGTCCGTCTGTATGCACCGTTTTGTTTGTTTATTTACAGCGCTCGCCGATTTCTGTGGTCGCCAATGCGGTCGACCGCCTGTGTGTTGGCGTTGTCATACATATTACATATTGTTATTCTTATTACTTGTTGTTATTAATACTGTTGTTGTTGTTGTTGTTGTAGTTGATTGTTGGTGATCATGTTAATGTTAGCTTGTTGATTGTTTGTTGCTGTTATTTGCCATTGCTCTGGGTAAACAAATTAACGCAATCCACTGTCGGCAATGCGGCAGCTCGGCGGCCATCACAATTGCCTTCAACGACGAAAACGGCGTTTGCGCCTGCGTGCCTACGCACAGATTCGTCGAGAGATAAGCGCAGAGGCGTTGATGCTTATCACCACGAATTGTTCACGGCAATTGTTAATACATACAGACACACCAACATTCAAATATACAGACATACTAACAAATGTACATGTGTGTACACACGACATGCCGGTGGCCAAGTCGCAGTCACACCAAAGCACACACCACACCACACCTCACCGAATATTTGGCTAAATGCTGAAATGATGATGTTGGGGAGCCGTGGTTACTGCTTTCACATGTTCATGTGTAATTAGGAGTCTGTCCCAGCAAAGGATCCTGTGTGCGTCCTTTCGTGTTTAACTTGCATTGCCGCCACGCGCCGCTACGTGACACGCGAGCCAAATGTAATGTTTTTTGCCAAGCAAATATCAAGTAAATTTATTTAGTTTATTTACGTTACGTGTGTTTGTTTTGGTAAACCAGTGATGTGATTCTTTATGTGGTATCCTTTTAAGTGTTTTTGGGAAAAACCAAACACAAGTGAAATGTGCTAAAAGGACTGCATTTGGCCAACAGGTACAAACAGGTACTCATACATGCAAGCATTATTTGAGATTGTACAACGTGGTGTGGCAAATATTGAAAATACAACAGGATATTGAATTATTATCGAACCGCATCCTTTCATCTCACTGTGCTCATAGTAACAGCATGTTAAAAAAATTATTTATATGAGCAATTTCAGCTATTTGTTCGATAAAACTTGGTTTTTGAGATGAAGGTCCGCTGTACGGAGGAGGTTTTTAATCTTTTGATTTAAATTTTTCTATAATTTATTTGGCTTCCATATCGAAAGCCATTAGATGCTATTTCTGACAGATCAAAATAATTTTTCGACTCTATTAAAAATTTGTTAGATTTTGCTCCACGATTTGTAAAATATCAAAGACGGACCCTCCCATCGGAAGAGAATCTAGGTCGCATGTTGGAACTTACTAGGAAGGGATGGATTAAATTTGAAATCTAGCATAATTTTGTTCTTCTTGTTATTAATATTTTTAGTTTTTATAATTTTCTTGTTATTATTAATTTAGCTTTTATGGATTTAATTTTTATATATTTTATCTTATTGTTATTGAGGGACCCCCCTCCAATCGGAAGAGAATCTATTAAAAATATTGGAATACAGGATTAAGTTTGAAGTCGAATTAATGATTTCTTCTTTTTATTACTTTTATTTAAACATTTTATATTTTTATTATTTTTTTCTTATTATTATTTTAGCATTTTTAAATCTAATTAAATTTTTTCTTCCTACCATTTTTATTATTTATCTAAAATTTCAATAACCATTTTGTACTTACAAATATTACACATATCATCCATACTTCAGCAATCACCATTTTATTTCTTTTAAATCTGTTACATTGTTGCTGATTCGCGCTTACAGTTGTGAAATTGATTTGTGATTGGTCCAAAATTGAGGGGAAGCAAAAATTCGCCAGGCCAGTTAGTATTCAATTGTGTTATTAACAGTAATTGGCAGTCATGTTCGTGATTGTACGAAACTTTTATTTTACTGTAATTCATGTGCATATATAGGTATATATACTATATAAAAAGTGGATGTACTTATAAGTGAACTTGCTATGTATGGCGGGTTACATCCATAAATTTATTTCCATAAGTATTTACTGAGAAAACACATGACTATTGAAAAAGTATCCACCTGGTTCACGAATTTAGTCCACACAGAGTTCAAATTTCTCGTAGAAATGATTATTTTTTCTTCTAAGTCCGAAAATTTGAAGTGACCCCAAGATTGGTTTGGTTAGAGGTATGAGATTCCTTTATTACATATTAAAAATAACTCTTATTCACTTTGAATTGATCATGATAAATAATAAAATTTTATGTTTTGAGTTAACGGACCATCACGCATTCGACATCCTCTGCCATCAAGAAGTTCGACGACTCACTCATATCAGATGATTTTTTTTTTCAAATAAAAAGGGGCGGCTCCTTGATTAAATATTGTGTCAGAGCAAAAATTCCAGTTATTCTAAGGAATGGTTTGATTCTTTCAAACAAATTTTATATTTATGAAAATATTTTTGCTTCAAAATATTTAAAACTCAGATTTAGGAGGCTTATTTATATTCACAATATTGTGACTTATCAATATTTGCACCGCAAAAATGTAATAAATTGTAGAAATTGAAATTTATTTCCAAAGGCAGCTATAAGTTAATTTTCTTCTTACTTTATTTTTTTCTTTCTTTATTAATATTTTTACATTTAGCTTATTTAAGGAATGCATTCACATCTCCGATCTAATGCACATACATAATTGAGCCGAAGTATCCTTAGTGATCGCACCTGATTTCATTCAGCAAATGGAAAATGCGACATAATACGGATAAAACTCATTAGATTAGACGCAAAGAGTACCGTATGTGCAAATACTTTATACTGAGTGGCCATGTCAGTACAACAACTAAATAAAATAATAACTAAAAGTGCCTTTCAATAGTTTCGGAAATGATAAAGCAGTGAAGGCATCGTCAAACAGTAATCTTACAGCCGGCCCAAAACATATACATACATACATACAAACGTCGCTGAGCACCAGCAACAGGCTAACCATAGCGTCCATTCATCCATCCATCTAGACAGTTGTGGGTAAGGCAGGCAGAGCCAGCCACTCAGCTATTCAAGCACTCAGCAACTTGGCCAGCCAGTCAGCTATTGTTTGGCTACATACACATGTACGAGTATGTATGTATGTATGTATAAGTATAATTGTGTAGTTATATCTCTATGTGTTGCATTTTTTTGGATACATGAATGTGTTTATATACATACAAACGCACATTCACACACACACTCAGCTATATATGGGTTTGGGAGCGGTGTATGCGTTGCTCCACTCATTTGCCACTACTGTGCATTTCCCACGGTGCCGCGGAATGCTCTGATGGTACTGTTGATGCCTTAGTTGTTATTGCTGTTGTTGTTGTTGTTGTAAACGTTTTGTGCGCCTCGCTTATACAGTCTAAGGACAGGAGCAAAAGAATCGCGGAGTTGCTCATGCGCAATACGAATGCGGCGCATTCAATTCTCCGTGTTGTGAGGCCTCAACTTGCAACTTTTTGTTGGTGTAGAAGTGAATGTATTGTTCAACTCGCTCGGTTACCCTGCAGAAAAAACGAATGGTAGCATTTAGTTGTTGGTGAAATATTATTTTATTATAGGGTAAGAATAGAAAATTTTACTTATGTAGAATGAGCTAATTTCTAATTGAAAATGTAATAACGAAATGCACACCTGATTCCCTTAGAAGATATAGAGAATATTTTATTTTTCCAGTTCTCATTTTCCTGCTGGTCCTCGAAAGCTTTTTACGTTTTCATGAACGTTCTACAAAACATACACACACACACACATCCACATACTTAAGTACATTTGCAATAGGCGGCGGCTGATATTGCGCGCATGCGTGAACTGACTTGCATGCCTATGCGCTGCATTCGCCAATCATTTGTGTGCATGGCGTGTATATAAATACATATGTTTGTATGTAAGTCTGATTATTTGCAAAAATACTACCGATGCTCACCTGTGTACATGTGTATGAGTGTGTGTGTGTGTCACTCGAGAAGAGTACACGTTGAACAAGTGAATGGTGCTGGTGGAATGCTCCATATTCCGCCGCTGGCCAAATTGCATTATCAATATGGAAGTCTGCAAGGCAAGGCTGCTGCAACATTAAAGCGCAGCTCATCATCGCTCTATCAAATGCTTTTCTTGGCAGCGTTGAGCTAACAGCGTTGGGTGCAAATTTCATTGGTTTGCTTGTAAATACACGGCTATATTCGTACGCTGATCAGAGCTCTTATGTTTGAATATTTATTTATTTATTTACAGGATGATTATTTTATTTAAGTAGCTAGAAATAGATTTCGCTTTACTCGTAAAATAATATAAGAGTAGACCACACAAATAAGCATAAAACTATCAGCTGATTTAATGTTGAAATTGCAAGCTTATCTTTCCTCTTCAATTTCAAATTATATTTTTGAAATTTCCTCCGCTTTGACACTGACTTGGCTGAAGAAGAATAATGTAATCAAAGGTCTCCGAAGTCATCGTTAAAATAAATAGGTATTCGGAGGAGCACTCTTCGCCATCTTTAAACGAAGTGCATTAAAGTAATAACGGGAATTTCAATTCATCGAATAATTTAATCTTAATAATCTTAATTTATTCGTCTACATTAATGTTGTCGCCTTCAAAATAGTCCCCATTTGGTAATATGTACTTATGCCAGTGCTTTTTCCAATCGCTGAAACATTTCTAAAATTTATCGATTTTTGGAATAGCTTTTCGCTCTTTCAGCGATTTCTCATATGATTGTAAAACGACGGCGTTTAAGGTTCCCTTTATTTTTGGAAATAGGAAAAAGTCACTCGGAGCCATATGGTGGTTGTGGTATCATTACAGATTTTACATTTAATTTTGGCAAAGAGTTCACGAACAAGTAACGAAGTGTGAGCCTTTATTAAACGAAAATCGGCAAGTTTATAAAAACACGCTTAATATTAGCGACTGCTCGAGACAAATTTGACAATTGGACTCTCACAACGCGAGAAACATTACATTTTTCAATTCCCGATATTTTTTGAACACACCTTGTATTCAAAAATATTTCGAAAAAATCTCGTGGCTGATCATTTTAACAAGAATTTACAAGATCATTTTTCGCTCTTCAATTTCCTGAGCATATTTTTGAAATACATGATATCACCTTTATTTTATTTGAGAGAATCAAAAGTGCAGCGTATGACTTTATATCACCGTTAAAACTATTAGTAATTCAGTTAAGCTTTCTCGACGTCATCATATTTGACATATTAATACGTTTAATTAAAACCTGAGGATTCTTGCAGTTTTGGGCTATAATAGGAAAAGTAATCCAATGGAAGATTCCAGTACTCTACTTTGAGTCATATAGAGACAGTTGTTCTAATAAAAAGCCACTTCAGCGTGTTTGAGAAAAATAGTGAGTCCCTGAGCAAATTCGATGCCTCTAAAAAAATTTGTCCTTGAGACCTTAAAAGACCACCCGGAAATATAATGAGAAAATGTCACAATATCTATCAATTTGTTAATCAATACCCCAACCCTTTTTATTTATATGAAAAGTTATATGCATATGGACAGAGTGACCCCAAACGTGAGCGCTCGTATAATTAATAGCGAATTTATTGAGGACAACAGTAGCAAAATTATTGCAAAGCACATTTCAACGTATCAGCGATAAAGCGATAATTACTGGATCATTCTCGGCGCGCATGTGGGGTATCATAAGAACGTCCAATGGCGAGCATAGCCATAATTCAATATCCTTATGACAGCTACAAAGTAATGTGGCCGTAGGTAGTAGGTCCATAACTGCCACCAGACACTGCCATATAGCTTTAAACATATATCTACATATATACATATGTATATCTGTGAAGTTTATAGGTAAGTGTGTATGCATGTATTTATGCGGTCGGTAATCATAAAAATCATAATAAATGAAGTTGAATTTATACAAAATTTAAATGATTCACAATGGTTAGCGTAGCGTGCACAGCGGGTGTTCAGCGCATTCCGGCGTTCGGGCGTACGGGCGTCAATTCCGTGTGGTAAAGACGCAGTGTTAGTGTGGTTTACTGCCTCGCTGATGACTTTTGCTAAGCAGCCCGAGTGCTTCTCAGTTCCGTTCCATGCGGCTGGTTCGGTTTCACTCAGCACAGTTTGAGATGCGCATCCCCCGCCAACCCTGCATGCAACCCAATGGAGCTCAAATAAATATATTGAATGACCACAATTTAAAGACGAAATAAGTTGCAATACATTTGTTTGGCTGCTATTCATGCAACGGTCGCGAGAAACAAAACAAAAAAAAGTGAGAAACGATTTTCGAAAACACTTGCGGAAAACAAAAGAAATAAAACCGACGAAGAAGAAAAGAAAAAAGTTATTGTGGTGGAAATTATTTGTTTTGTCATATAAAATTCTCAAAAACTAATGGCTTCATATAATTTATGGTTTAATTTGTACGGCAAGTTGGGTTTAAGCTTGAATTTCGGTTTGGTTTTGGCTTGGTTGGTGTGCGCATGCGCGACGTTTGGTGGGTGGAATGTGTATGATTTTAAGGATCTCCGACATACCTGCTGCTATAAACTTGTGAATGCCTGTGTATTTATGCATGTGTTTATCAGCAAACGGCAGCAGAAGCTGTAAAAGAGACAAGATTTTCGGGACCCCCAATGTGAGGGAAACAGCGCCAGCGCCAACGCCATCGCTTTCATCAAAACAATAACAACGCGCATTTCATATACACCTACCTACATACATACATATGTACATTCAAATATATGTTAATAAAAAGTGCCACCAGCAGGGTAGCAAACTGTATAGGCAACCGAACGGATCAGAGTCATTTAAATGCAAATAAATGTAGCAGCAATAAACCACATTTGTTTTCAGACAACATCAATATACCACACAGACACGCCACATCATGCTGCCAAATGCAAATATTCGTAATAAAAAATTGAAATTTAACAATGACAACAACAGCACAAACGCTCGTTAAATGCGCTACCCGTCAGCAACAGTTGTGTCCATATTCACCTTGTTTACATACATATCTATAAAGTATTAAATTTCATTAATTGCCATATAAAACTTCAAATGCACATGTGTGGGTTGTCTTTTAATGTTTCACCAAAAAAAAAAAAAAAAACACGCACCAACAACAGCAACAAATCACAACTTAAGCATCACATGAAATATGTACAAGCTATAAAAACGAAAAAAAAAAATAAAATAAAATCAAAAATAAAAATAAAGTTAAAATAAAAATAAAAAAAAAATAGCAAAAACAAACATCATCAGCCATTCAAGCCATGCGCTGTGCGGTGTTGAAACATGAATTGGAAGCTGAAATCAAAAATCAAACCGATTTTCCCGCTTACATACATATTTACGAGTATAACTTGTTAAAACGTGTGCGCTCGCAGCAGCTGGGACAGCGGTGTGAGAGGGCACTAAAGCGCTCGCTGAAGACATTTGCATACCAGCTTCGTGCTGATGTCAATCAAAAGCCGATATTTCATAGCGCCCGAATTGCGAGCGTTGTGCGTTTTGACTTGATCAACTCGTTTCGTTCATTCATCGATTTCGAGCGCCTTAACGGTTGATTGAATTATAAATAACAGTGTGACACCGATGGGGTCGCAGTAGGCGGGGAGGGGTATTGAGAAGATTTTGTTTTAATTCGGCTGTTGCAATTTCATTACCGTTGTTTTATGCTTTGGTTACAGAAGATCGCCATTTTCAATGTGATTGAAATTAAGCAGATTTTTTTTATTAATTTTTATAAAATTATTGAAAATGAAATAGATTTAGTATAGCCAGGTTTCCAAAAAATTTAAATGATTTGAAATATTTAGGTGTTGGTCAGTTCTTCGCCTTGGTTAACACTCGTTCCCAATAAGTTTTGTTCAGTTATGTGGTTGTTTTTTATTTTTGAGGTTAGATAGAGCATTTTGTTTAGCGACCATTATGAGATGCTCCAATGGACTGATAGACTACATATTCGCTATATTTATCTTCTGTTGGGTATTCTTATTGTCTTATTCTTCTGATCTACTCTCAGCAGTTATTTCATTCTTGTAAATTATAAGCGTCCACCGGAAAGCAGATCCAAAACTGTCTGCCATGAAACACTTTCCAACAAAATATATATCTCGAGCAGTATAGGATGAGTAATCTTAAATATAACATATATATTTATATGAAAGAACTAAGTGTAAACCAATTTTTAGGTTATGTTAAAGAGCAGAAAAAGTTAAGTAGATAGCATAGACCTTTAAACCTATTAAACGTAAATCCATCGACGTCATTCTAAACTCGCAAGCAAACGATCGCAGTTCCGTTACACTTTGTGAATGGTGGGTGTGGACCCATTGCAAATAATATTCATTCAACACAGATACCAGAGAATACACTATTTCATTTGAAGAAGACAAGGAACAAGTGCTAAGACTGAACTGACTGAAAATGAAAGAATGATTTATATGTATATACTTTTTCATTAAAACAATTTTTTTTTTTTTACGAAATAAAAGACGTGCAAAGCAGCAATCTGTGATGAAATACTACTTTGTCTTAATGAACTTTAAGCTTTTGTTGTTAGATTATCAAATCACTTCAAAGTGGAATTGACAAAGCTTAACTAAAGTGTGAAAACGCTATTGTTCGTGAGTGAATCTCAATCCACTTCACAGCCATACACTTAATGTATGCCATTTAGACAAAAGTTTTGATTGAACTTGTACGTATGTATCATTTTTCTACGCAGCATTCATAAATATTAATGAAACCTTTGAATTGAACTGCTCGAATCGGTCGCGATATGCAAATCACCGATGCGACCCAACCCAGTTCAGCACCTCCCTCGAGTTCGCACTCCAGTTGGCTTCCTCAACTCAAGCGTCGATTTTATTGTAGTCAATAGTAAATAAATGCTTGATTTTACTGCTATTTGCGGTTGCTGTTACTGCTAATGCTTTTAGTGTTGATACTGCTGCCGATATGGCTGCCGTGGTTACCGTTGTTGCTGAAGATCTGTTGGGGAATTAATATTCAGTAGTTCATTGTTGTCATCTCACGAATACAACTATTTATTTATTGTTTTTTTGTTCGATACATAAAAATTAAAATAAAATATATGCGAGCAGTTAGCTTGACACATGCACACATCTACATACATATATATCTATATATATACAGTTGTAGTTGTATATTTAAATATTTATTTGTTTCCATCAAATACAAAACGCTAAAACTAAAGCGTTAACAACAAAACAGTAAAACATAAAAAACATAAAAAAAGAAATAATAAAGTTGCGATCCGTCGATTGCGCTGCTCATAAATTGTCGCCGATTCATCCAATTTGGTAGAAAATAAATGTCTGCATTGCGTTGCCATGAATGGACGTAATTTATGACACGACTCGAAAAACAAAGAAAATAATCTTTTGATTTTTCAGCGCTATTTCAGAGTCGCTATTGACGTCGCTGCCACAGTCGCAGTCAGCGTCCACCGCTACTGCCTTCATCATTGTCGCGAATAAAGCTGATCTTCTTGTTGTTGTTTAAGCTGCTGCCTTTTAAGCCATTGAAAGTGGCGGTCAATTATGTCGCAAACGGCATTTGTGGTTGTGCTGTGCGGCAGCGGCGGCACTTTGTGGTTGGCTAGTTGCTCTGCCGACGTTTCGAATGTTCGTGTGTGGTTTGCTGTGGTGCGAAAGGTGTACTTTGTGGTTATTGGGAATATTTATTAACTTTTTCGGCTGCTCTTGCTGTTGCTGTTGTCTATTTGCAGCCAGGGGGTGGAGGTGAGGTATGAGGCCATTAAACGATCGTCTAAATTAATATGTTGTATTCAATTTGTTGATGACACATTTCCATTAATAAAACGAGTGAGGCTGAGTGGAATACTATGCAGTTCATTCAGTGAATATCGAAAAAGTTCCAAAAAAATTATTCAGCTTTTTATTCGTAAATTATGTTGAGTTTCTTTGTATACAAGTTCACGTAAATTGCTTGGACTATGGACTTTACAAGAGTGGAGAATTTGCTTTTGTATTACGAGTACATATCTTTGTATAGAATGTTGTGAATGATAACAGCAAGTGCTCTGGGCTCATTTGTTAATAAATGTATTTTATTTTATTGCAAGCGGTCTGAGATGTTTTATATTATTTTTGGGGTTCAATCATAAAACTGATTATGATCTGGATTGCCTTATTAGCATCTAATATTTATAAAGAAGCCCTTGATTTTACTGTAAAGTTGATTACTTTATTCTCTATTTTTAAAATATTAGTCTTTAAGCAGTACTTAATAATTATATAGACTATAAATATAAATCCATAAAATGTCGAACTAGTTTTTGTAATCAATAAGATCTGATTATTAGTTACAGAGCCAACTATTCTTACAATATTTAAAAAATGAATACATATTTTTCTTTTTTTTATCATGGGTTTATAAATTATACGCATTTGGTATACGACGTAAAAATCTCTGGACCAAAATTTTCACCTGATAAAATGCCTCAGACGATTTCCAGTGCATAGTTTTGCAATTTTGGATTTTCAGCGATAAATTGAGTTGGTTTATAGACGTCATTGAACATTGGACAGCACATTTCTAGACTATTTTTGTTGAGTGAATTTTTATTGATTAGCTAGGAACATCTTTCAATACATTAAATAAAATATTTTGTAAAAAGACAGACTAACTAAGTACTAAGCACCACCATTTGTCAATGAAATAAGTAATAATTTCGTAAAATCTACTCAACAACCATTTGGATGAACCCATTGAGGCCTAGAGGTAATTGTAATATTCTGAGACAACAATAAAAAATATTGCCTTTCCGCGGCAATTGTCAAAGTAATGAATAGTTTGAGGAAACGAAAATAAAGCTTAAGTCATTGAAGTTTGCCGACAACAGAGGTAACAAAGAATGCGTATGTATGTATGTATATATGTAAGTATTTAAGTAGGTGTATACGTGCGAATGTAGGCATATTTACATTAATATATATTTATGACGTAAAAGCGACAAAATCAACAATGGTACAATATATACACGTGTAAGTGTATATATGCGTATTATATACATTTTGTTATAAATATAACCATACACAATTATTTTTAACGCAGTTATTTATA
This sequence comes from Zeugodacus cucurbitae, assembly GCF_028554725.1. NCBI lineage: Eukaryota > Metazoa > Arthropoda > Insecta > Diptera > Tephritidae > Zeugodacus > Zeugodacus cucurbitae. Next base: position 2,903,468 of record NC_071668.1, read on the forward strand.
TAAATAAATGTAGAGAGCTCAAATACTTAACGTATATACGCAATTTCCAGCGACGTGGTATACTAGTATTGGACCAACATACCACATCCTATATGTATGTCTGGCTATGTGGTTGCGGCCGCTGCGTAACATACAGCGGAAGCACATAATGCTTACTATAATGCCTTCCGGCTGTTGGTGATGTCAAAACTTTGCACGCCGACTTGTCAACTCGCTCTAACTGAGGCGAGCACAAAGCCAAAAACTCCCTCGTATTCGTTCGCACTCATCGCACAGCGCTTGAATGTACATAAATGGAGCACATTTGTTATTGCTATTGTTGTTGTTGCTGGTGGTCCCAGACCTGTGCTATGTGCTTTAAATCGATCGTTTTGTTTTTTCTGCTATTTACTTTCGAGTAAATTTACTGTTTTGCTCCGAATTTAGGACAACCGCAGCAATGGCGATTGCTGATTGGTTGTAGCGAACAGTACCGCCCCCTCAAAAATGGAGCGCAGTGGTGACGGCAAAGGTAGCTTTGTATGTGTAAGTGTAGAAGTGCTGACAGTGTGACTTGCTTTAAAGAGGGTGGTCGTTTGCATACGTATATGAATACTAAAAACAGTTGAAGTAATAAAAAAGCAATATTCTTTTTATTTATTTTTTGTTGCCTTGAAAGTAAAGGAAATTTACCAAGAGAGTAAAAGCAGTAGCGACGCATCAACCACAACCTCATCACTGGTGGGATAACATAACAAATGAAAGAGATGGCGAAAGTGCCGTGGCAAAGTAATGCTACTGGTCACCGCTAGTGGTCGGAGCAGTCAAGCACTCCAACACCAGCGTTTGCTCCAACCATACAATGACTTCACCAATACTACAACAACTTCAATTCGATTTGCCCTCCAACCATTCATATGCGTCAGCTCATTCATCCGTTGCCTGCTGCTGCCAACTTTGCGGCAACGCAATTTGCTGAACTTTCACTGCGGTTACCACTTACTGCTGCATAATTAAAATGTTCATCGTTACTTATGTTTGTATAAACTTATATGTATGTATTTGTATGGGCATAAGCTTTGCCGTTTAATATGGACATAAGTTGGCAACAACCTAAAGCCACTCGTTGGTTGGCTTCGCTGTCACTGCTTGCGTCAAAATGGCACTGCAAGCGCTGAGTTGGCACGGCTTTTTGAATGGCTTTGTGGCGGCGCTGCTAGCCGTTGCGGCCACAGTAGCACGTTATTTGGTCGTAATTACCACAACTCGGACGGCGCTTAGCCACTGTGATACGGGCATAAGGCAAAAAGGGATACGCCCCTTCGCACATATCGACAAAGCACCAAAATTCCCCCAATGCACACAAACACATTCCAACCTGTAGAAGTTGTTTTGTATTGGTACTGAGGCGAGTGTTAAAAAATCACTCAATACCAATTAGAGTCTCAGGTTTTTGGTGCTGCTTCGAACTCACTCCAACACACAAACGCGTACCTAACTGGAGTCAATTGAGTGTAAACGTTTCTGAGCCGCCGCGCATGCGCATTATGGAAAAGCACTCTACTGCTCCGAGCCACAATTCAAGTGAGCGCGGATTGAGCGAGCCAAGTGTTTGAGTAATCGCGCTCGAAATGTAGTGTATTTGCACTGGAGTGCCGACAAGTTGGTTGGTGGTTGATGATTTTACGTGTTGGTGTTGGTGTCTGTTTCCCTACACTGGCCGCATATCACTCATGAAACAAATGCATCTCATTCGCACATGCGGCGTCCAAGTTGGCCAAATATCAAGAGTATTTTTTTTTGTAATTATTTTTGCCTGGCTGAGTAAGATTCTGCTGCTGGTCTTTTCTTGTTGGAGCTCCGTTTTTGAGCGCAAGTGATGATGTTTTCTATGCCCCTGCTGTCGTTATACAAGTGTACCTACCAACATGTGTATGTGTGTGTGTGTGTGTGAGTATCTGCTTCATTTTATCTTATGTTCAAGGTATTGTTGCTGTTTTGTGCTTTTATCTTTTATACATGTGTATGTATGTATGTATGTTGTTGTGCTGTCTTCATTTTTCGAGAATTCCATCGAAAGCAGAGTCTCAAACTAAAAACGAGCGAAGGTAAAAGCAACAATAATTGTTGGAATTGTAGTAGTCCACCAATGAACCAATGAACCAATTACAATAACAACAATCAACAATGGTAATACGCTTACGGCAGAGGAGCGTGGAAGGCGGGCGTACGAGTCGAAGCAACAGCCAGTAGGCAACGCCAGCAGCTCCACAACCGCAATAGCAACTGCCACCATCACCATCACCACCAGCAACAGCAACGACAACAGCAACAGCACCATCAGCACGATCAGCGGCTTGAACGGCTGGGCAACACGATCACCCGAATCATGGGTGTGCGACCGCAAGAGGTACAGGGCAAGAAGCAAGCGGAATGAGTAATAAGAAAAGCAAGGTGATATCACGGCAGAAGCAGAAAGCAGAAGCAGAAGCCGCTCCGCGTTCAACACAGGCAGCTGTTAACTATCAAGCTGAAGTTTCGATCGTAACTTTGCAGTTCACTGTCGCGCACGGAAGCGTTCGGAAGTGAAATATATTTTATTAAATAATATTAAAGCAGTTGTATACCAGAATACGCCTAGCAGAGATCGCGCCGCTTAGCACGCACGCAATATCATCATCATAAAATAATATAACTTGACAAAAGCATAAAGCAGTTTTTTCACCAACTCAAGTCGACCACCGCACATCTTCTTTAAGATTGCGGTAATAAAAACGAGAAAGTTTTTTGCGATTAACTAGCAGATAAAAGAACAAATATTTTTATGTTCACAAGTTTTACAATTCGCCACGAAGAACATTTAATTGTGCGCGGATTTTAGCCAATTTTTCTGAGAAAATATTTTAATAACGAAAAGTTGTTCAAAGAGACGTGAAAAGGACTTTAAACCGACGGAAAAATCGAGTGTTCGCCTTTAAGTTTTTTATAAAATCACAGTGAAAGCTACAAAGCATTGGTAAGTTGTAAAAATTTTAATATTTCGGTTTATTATTATTTTATTAAATTTATTATTTATTTATTTTGATAAAATAATTTATTTTATTATTCTAAAATAATTATTAAACTGCAAATTCATTTGCGCATCACTGCGCTACTCAACAGTCAGCTACAGTAGCTATTATTGGCTGTACGCCACAGTCACTGCGCTTATGTGCGCCCACTTCCCATTGGCACACCCAATGCTGTGCGTAACGACTGGCCAATGGTAGCTACTGCTACCAATACAGATCACACTGCTACTGTTTGCGTTCGTTGTACAGCCGTTTCATTAAGTTTATATTGTATGCGATCGTGTGGCAGCCGAGTGCGGCTGACCATACACACAACCCTGTATACGTCACGTAAACCACATAAAACAAATCAACACAAGTGACCACATCCGACAGTGGCGTCGTAATAAAATCAATACCAACGCGCTTACAACAGTTGGTTTTGTGTTGATGATGTTGTTGTGTTGGCGACGGCTAAAGCGATGTGAGAATTATACTGCTAAAACTCAAATCAGCCGTCGCACGGTGTGACGATTTAGCTTAAAATTGTGCATGGCATTTGTAGTTGGGTTAAATTTTATAAAGGTTTTGAAAGCAGTGTTTAATTTCATATAAAATAATTAACATTGAAAATATATATTTGTTATAATGAAACTTTGACTTTCAGCTCTCAAATACTAATAAATATTAATTTAAAATCTATGAGTATACTTCTATGAAATGTTTGATCTTTTCTGATATGTAACATATCATTTAAGGATATTAATTTATTACTATAGTGATTAAAAATATCCAAAAATGTAGTAACGAGAAGAACTTCTTCGCCAATTAGGAGTACATGTTTCATTATTATATTATAATATTTGGCCAATTGTTTCCCAAAGAGCCAAAGAAACTAAGAAGAACAGGAATATATAATGCTTAAAAAATATTTTCATTTTCTAAAAATCATATAGCGTACTAGAACTAGAATTTTACTGGAAAATTCTTCTTAAATCAAAATTTTTAATTAGTAATTTTTGTATTACAATCTACATACCAGATTTTGTGGTTTCATGATATATGTTTTAAGTATTAGTTGAAAAAATATTTAAATTTAAATATATTTTAAAAAATTAATTTATTAATGAGCATAAATTATGTTTTTTTTTCTATGGATAGATTAGTTTGAGTATTCAGTAGTAGATTGGTAGTAGTACTAATTAATAATGTATATTTTAAACCGTCGGCAGAGCGTAGGAGAGTCCCCATAATGCATTCCTAATTGCTAAAATTACATTTTAAAATACAATATAACTTCAATCTTCCAGCTTTTCACCAACTTGGCTTTTCACAAGTTTTTTAACGCCACCCAAAACACTGTTCTTCGCTGCTCGCGCTAATGTAGTTGTCGTTGCTGCTGCGGCCACATGTAAACCAGTAGCAGCCGTACCTTCGGCTACCGGTCTTAAGCGCCTCCTTCCCAAGCGATCGTATACGCACGAAGTGGGCCCCTTAAACGCATTTCCACTGAACTTTGCAGTTCGGGCTTAGTTAGTCATCGATGACTCGGTGTACTAGCTACTTGATTGGCTGTTGGTCGTTCGTATTTCTGGTAGCACAGTGTTAGTCATCTGCTCCATTGCTATGTAGTAGTCGATTTGGCTCTAAAATTATACTTACAGTAGCGAGGAAAAAAGAAAGGAATGCCAAGTATATATTCATTCATATATATGTAAAACAGTTCAACAGCATACACAGCGTTGTTGTATAGCTACTGTGGCTAGAGGCTGAGCTGATTGGTTTGTTCGCTGTGTTAGACTGCACTCGCAGTTACGCTCAAATAGATCGCTCAATTTGTTACGCTCACAACGCACAGGCATACGCATATATGCATGCAGGCAAGCACATATGTTTGTATGTATGCACATACACACACGCTCACACACAAAGAACTCTCACTCAATTCGGTAGTTCGGCGACGCATTGGCACCGCGCAGCTCAGCGCAGCGCAGCGCATCCCATTCAATTTGACTGCGTACCGCATTGCACGGCAGCGCAGCGACCAACAGGCGAGCGAGCAGTCGCAGCAGAAACTGAAGCAGTTGGTTGGCCTGCAACGTCGGCACTTTCGCACCAAATTGTAAGTAGGTAGTAACGTACGTATCTCATTGAAGAAGTCATCTTCGTGCCTTACCGACGTGCTTGCTCCACAGACCGTAATCTGTAGCAGAGTAGTAAGCAACCGTTTATTTTCGTCTCGCAGTCAGTTAAATTGCATCGTCGCACGCGTTCATATATTATACAACAAACGCACAAGCGTACAACAATTGCAGTTCATAAATATTATACAATTTACATACATAACTGTGTATACTTTACCAAAGTGTTAACTAGTTTGCAACTTTAAGTTGAATTTATACCACAAAGTAACTTCGTACATTTGAACGCGTTTTATCGTTATTGTTTTTGTTTTTGTGCTTGTGAATTCCGACCGCTGTTGACGTTTGATTGAGCAACACAACGATTTTCACTGGGTAAGTGCTACGAAATAAGCTGCAAGCTAATCTATTAGCTATCTATAGTACAAAAAAAGTGCGACCGCAGCCATTACAGCGCCTCTCTTTGCACATGCGCCGCAATAAAATGCCACCGTCTCGGGTGGTTCGGCAAGCGTTTGGTATGTACGCCCATCCACGACATGGCACGACTTCTGTGTTACGCCACCATTGCTTACTTACGTACGTACAATACATACGTATGTTGTTGTTGTCTGGCGCTTTTTTGTGTTTTTGTTGCTGCTGCCTCAACATTCTCCATTTATGCTGTCTGCGGTTAGATTTCATTCTGTTCGTGCTGTTCCGTTCTGTGCTCTGTGTAAACAGTAGCCAGCCATGTGGCCATGTTGTTGTCGTCCGTGTTGTTAAAACTGCGCGCTACAGCGCTCATACATACATACACTTGTATATACAAATGTTCGTTGCTTATGTTGCCGCTACCAGTTTTACGCACTCTTATTGGTGAATCCCCATTAAGTTTGTGTTGTTTGCACGGTGTGTGTGTGTGTGTTTATGCAGTTCTTGGTCATTGTGGAGGTAATGCGTTCTCTAGCGCTGGCTCGTTCTTACGCGTATATTTTGTGGAGTTCTGTATAGACACGTTATTATATCTAGATCCATACGTTCTTATGTGGAAAAAGGGTTGAGTTTTTGCTTATTTGTTTGGGAAATTTACAATTGGTTGAGGATAGTTGTGAATATTCTGCGTTGCGTGATAAATAATATGGCGTAGGAAAATTTCTTAGAGACGACTTGGGGTATATAGTATGCCCGTATATTTTTGTAATAGTTGACTTAAGAAATTATATAGAAAATAATTGTTATTAGTAAAGTTATATAAAAGTTCATAAAGTAGATAAATGAAACAATATAATTCTTCGTATTTAGAAAATATTGTAATTATAAATCCGCTAACTAAGATTCTCGTTAAGAAGTCCTTTAGATAACTCTTTGCACTTCTGCTCGTTCGATATAAGATTATATACTAAAATTTTTTGATTAGAATTATATATACAGTTGAACTTCTATAACTCGAACTGCAATAACTCGAAGTTCTCCATAACTCTTACTCTTGGATTGGCAATAGAGGTCAAATTTCATACAAATTACCTTTTGTAACTCGGAAGTCTCTCTAACTCGAAGTTTTTTTGTGGATTATGGTGATTGGAGTTAGAGAAGTTCCACTGTAGATAGTTTCATTCTAAATTCTTAATGAAATATGATTTAATAGGGAGATATTTACTAGTGGACGTATGAAGTATTTAGTCATATTCGACGAGTGTATTGTGAACCTCGTAAGTCTTCAGAAAAAATTGTAAACACTGGTTACACACAATAACTAATACTTAGGCCTAATATCAAAGCTAGTTTATCTGCTACTGGAAAAAATTTATTAAAATGCAGCTTAAATGTTTAGAATATTCTAAAAATAAGGGAGTTCTTGAATACTATACCAGTTTAAGATAGAATTCAAAGACATCTTGAGTAGAAATCTTAAATAAATATAATATCTACAATTATTTTAAAATATATTAATAATTTATATAATATAATATTCAGCTCACTTTTACGAACCTTATTTTGTAATAAAATATCAAAAGAATAGGTTTTAAAGACATTAATTTAGATTAAATTTTGAAATAGTTTTCATAATTGTCATCCATATTTGTTTTTTCTTCCTTTTCATATTTCTTGAATTATGACACATTAATTTAAATCAATTATTGTCTAATATTGAAACTCAAAGCATTTCCAAATCTCTTTTAATCCAAAAAATATAATCCATCACTTTAATAATTGCCATTCAAGGTGTTTGCAAAGCCTGCTCCAGCGTTTTCTTATTAAAATTCACATCTTCGCATTGCTATCTACGACTCACATGTGTCACATCACTTTGATGGCATTGATGGCGCACAAAAGACATAAGCGGCACATGAAAATTACCGATGATAATGATCTAGTAATGACTTGAAATGCACACAACGGTACATATGTACAGGCAAACACGTGTGTATGTCCTTAATAAGGTATTGTCTCTTCACAACTACGGCTCTTCTCCTTTGTTGAGCACTTTCTTCCAATTATGAACGCTGCATTGTGCGCTCAAGATTTCAGTGCTGTTTGTAACACATCATTTTTTCCGCTCCATTGTTTTCGATTTAATCCCGCAATTCTAATTGTTGGTCGCATAAATACCTAAACACCAACACACACACATACACTGCTCTCCTGTTTTACTTGGAATTTCGGGCCATTAGTACAATTAGATTCGATTCAGTTGGAAATCGTAACGAAGCACATAGCAGCGGAGGCTGGGCGATGTGCGTGTGTCGGCTCTTTGTTTTTTCTCGCCTCGCTTATTGGCATTTTTTACATTTAATGTGCCACCTTGCCACCGCTGTCCGCCCTCATTTCATTCAGCATGGCACACAATGCTCGAACAGCATTAAACCGGGCTTAATGCGGTTATGGTTGTGTGGCAACAAGCGCAAGTGACACAAACAAGCTGGCAGCAATCCTCTGCGTACCGCCTCAATTCTCAATTTTTATCGGCTGAAGGGTGTTAAAGTGTAACTTTTCTCGATTCCTGGAAAACGTAAACAAACTCATCGCATTAGTAGAGTTAATGCACAGCGAATAGAGAGAAAAAAATCCTGAAAAAGGCCAATACAAATCCTGTATGTGGCGTAGAGGCAGATAGCCAGCCAGCAGTGCACCAGTTGGTTGAGCAGCATGGTTAACACCTCAGGATGACGATAAGAACGCCAAGTATGTTGAAAGGATGACCAAGATTCTGGGCGATCTGCGGTGAATTCAGTGTAAATCTAATTTCACGCGGCATTAACGCTTCTCGATCTTGCATCTTTTTGTTGCAGATCAGTTTTTATGCATTTCGCCGGTTTTCATGTTTGCATTTCGATTTTTGCATTTTACATTCAGCAATCAGCATTTTTTTGGTTCACGTTCCGCTGCTCGTTCACTAACTCGCTCATCCTGTCGAGTGTGACACAGCGTGTGTGCGATATTTAATGGATTTTCCAGCAGCGCAAGCGATCTTCTGCCTTGCCTTGCTGCACAACGGCCAGCGAGAGTAAGCCGGAGCGCAGTAAGCCAGGTAGGACGTAGGGTCTAAAAGCAATAAAATCAATGACAACTAAACATGAAAATATTTTGCGCACAAAATTGCAGCGGATAATGCAGTGACGATCCGAACCGGGCTCACATGCCTGTCCATCATTCACTCACGCTCCCAGCTCGGTGAAATGCCAAAAATTTGCTCTGAGGGGCTGGCTGGTCACCAGCGGCGCAATGTGTACAAAACACTAATTATTTGCACTGGGATTAATGAGATTAACGCAGTATATTATACAACAACACAGCCACACACATACACGTACGTGCCTACGTGCCGCATTTGCATATGTGTAAGGACACTTGCTGTTTGTGTGTTGTTGTTGTTGTCGTGTAGACAACTTGTACTCCTTATGTCAAGTAGTGGGCTACCACATGTGTTTCAGCGTGTGTGGCATGCAACATGTGGTTTGCTGTAATTATAAAATGCAGCAGTGACAGCAACCTTCACCGCATTTCACTAATCGGATTTTGGGCAAAGTGTGCATAAATACTCTACGCATTTGCATTGCCACTCTTTGTGGGCAGACAAGTGACGCACGCACATTCACACGCTCTTACTGTTGACTCTGTGGCACGCAAAAGCCGTTGCAGTTGAAGGCATTAAAAATCAAGTAGGGACTTAAGACACTTTGCGCTTTTGAGTTGAATTGCTGAATGAGACTTATTTGCAGATTTTTGAATTTTGGTGTTTTGGGAAATCCGTTTTCACAAAATTACAAATCCATTTTATGTTTTGTAAATATTTATGGGCTAAACTGTGGTCTGCTTGAGGATTCAGTGTACTTGCTTATGCGTGATAGGATTAAATGCTTTAGCTTTGGTTTTGTGAGAAAGAGATTGTGCCGAAAATAGTTAAGTCAGCTTAAGAACCTTACTTGAATATCCCAAAATTGCTAAGCGTCAAAGTCAACTAGTATTTACGAAAATTCCCAGATTTTTTTTTTGACTTCACAGAGTTAGTATTGTTAATAGCTGCGCTAACAAAAGCATTAAAAATGTTTAAAGCATAGTTAAATTATTAAAATATGCTCAAATTAAGTTTAAATTAAAGGGTTTGATGCATAATAATAAAGTAGTAGCTATAAAAATCGCTTGGAATTCTAAAATGCTACGCTAAACGCAGCTATTTACGCGCGGTGGCAGTGCGTTTAACGATTGTGGCAACACCCCCAATTTGAAAAATTCTAAATTTACATATTTTTAATATTTTTTATAACTACTTTATGAGTTTACTCCTGATTTTTCTTCCATTTTCCCTTTGCTAGCCGCTTCGTGCTGCCCAATTTGTATTTGTTGTATGCCTATGTAGTGTAGCCTACCTACACCTGTAATACGAGCGCTTCACTTGCAACCTACGCATTTATTAGAAACAACAAAAAGAACCACTTCAATACGAAAACTTTGTTACTAAAGTGCCGCTTGGTCGCCATAAAATAAATTTTTTTTTCTAAAAAAAAAATAATAAAATAGTAGTCAAATAAGCCAAGTAGAGGGAGTAGCCATAAACAATAAACATCTCAAACAAATAAAATGTTAATAAGAAATGAGAAAAGCACAGCAAAGCAAAGGAATTTATATATCGCTCGTAACTGCTGCATATGAAGTGGCCTTTAATAGCAAGGGGGGCGCCCGCTTGGTAATAAGTTGCATGATTAACGGCGTCAAAAATGCCAATGTGACGCCACATTGTGTACACAAAATTATGAATGGCGTAGTTGGGTACACTTAAGTTTTGGGGCCACTACAACAACACATACAAACACACACACACACTGCTATTTCACATATGCCTGAATGGGTAGCTTTTCAACATTAGCGCGGGTGCGTGTCTCTCAGTTGTGAGACCTTGGTCAGCAGCTCCAAGCAGTCGCTTTTATTTTGTGGACATTAATATTGTAATAACAATAAGCGACACAGCGCCAGAGGTCAATTTGAGTTTGAGAAAAGGTTGGCTATTATGCGATGCGGCGGCGGGGTGAGGGGCATGCAGAGCCAAACTTAGCTGCCTAAAAAACACATGCATGTGCCGCATGTTGCGACAAACTCCAATGCCAACAGTTTGCTGTGACGCTGGCTGGTGGTGGTGACACTGGCGTCTGTGCTGGCGCTATGCGCGGCAGTGGAGGCGGCGGGGGCAGCGGTGGTGTCTCTGCCGTTCTTCACTAACGACTGGCTTTTGTGTACAATGTGGGAGCGCGCTGTGATTTTCGTGTGCTTCACATTCTTTTATTTATTCATAATTTTATTCTTAGCGCTGCTCTTGTTTTAGTATTTGTTGTTGCTTGCTGCTTTGCTTAAGGGTCTGCATGCGCCATTTTTTATTTACTGTTTGCTTTGTTGCTGCTGATTTTCGGGAAGTACTCCCCGCTGTGGTCTAAAAAACACAACGTCACTTTCGCAGCAAAAACAAATGCGACAAATGCGACAAAACTAAAACAACAACAACAACAAATACTCGTATGCCAGCAATGAATTGTTTCGAACAAAACAGCAGCGGCAATTTAGCGCAAAGTTAGCGGTTAGTCGTACAGCTAAAAGGCAGTCAACGCGTTTTACATCCAGCTGTGCGAAGCTTATAAATTCGTTGAAAAGTCACATTGGACGCGCTCCTTCAGCGCCGGCCGACACCAAGTGTCACTGTGTTGCACCTTTGGCGCGCGGATTTCGTGTGTGAATTGTTTTACGAAGGATTTTTCGCTTTTTTTCGAACACATTTTTAATATTTTCTGCTTCTACACTTTAACATTTTATTTGCTTCTGCATGGCGCTCCAACACGCCAAAATACACATACGCTTAATCCGCACACATTTCGTTATGGCCAACGAGTAAGCGCTTTTATTTGCATCATTTTATTATATGACATGGCTTATACCTTTATAAGTGGATATTTCTATATGAGTATTACATTTCATATCATATCATTTAAGACAATGGCATTGTAGGCCGCCGCCACCGCCGCCGCCGCATTCAGCGATCTCCAGCAGCGTGGCGACTAAATAAAATCAAGTAAAGACAAAGAATGTCTGACTACTGCTGGCTCGATTGCAATTTACGAGCGAAACGCTGAGGAGCTGGTGGCAATAGCGTTGACCGTTGACTGCTGCAGTTGGCAATGCTTACCGTTAATATTTACATTAACGCTGCCACTGCGCTTAGGTGCCGGCTTCTTTTGCTGCAGAGGGTAGCAGTGGCGGGGCAGCAATTTCCGCGAGTCACACATGCAATAATGCATATGTTAAACTTGTGAACAACAACAACAACAAAGAACATTTAAATTATGCTCGAAGACATTTAAAAATGAGCTTTAACGCCCTCACGTTTTTAAAAAACAATCATATATGCACATATGAATATGTACATATTCACTTTTGTATGTATGTATGTATATACATAAATAATTTATGCTTTGGCAACTTTTTCTGCATAAAACTCGCAATTAATAATTACAATTCCATTAAACCGTTGTGCAAATGTTATTAACTTAACGAATCAGCGATTTTGAGTGTTTTGTTTTATGCGCAGCAGGTGTGAACTCAGACAGTCTTAAGAAAGGAAGGTCAGCATGGAAGCTTTACACTTGCCATTAAACATGAAATATTTATGCAAATTCGCGCTCGGATGCTGGGCAATCTTTATTTAGACTGGCGCGAGAGTTTTGATTTATTAAAAAAAAATATATATATATATACTATATAACGGGAGTATTTATTGTGGTGATATAAAGTTTTATGATTTTTGTGAAGAAAGGGTTTCTGTTACAATTAAGTAGATAATCGAAATTTTGCTCACCCTTTCTTTGTAATAAAAATTTAAGCACATACTCTCATATTAGCCTTGTAACTTGATGAGCCATAAATCTAAATCAGCATAATTGAAAGTAAAAGCCGTTAGTCAAAGAAAATTTCCATTAATGACGCATCATGTGGTCAGCTATTGCAAAGCGCTGCAGACTAGACACAGTGACTTGGCTAATAAACTGCCAAAAAAGTGTTCACACATAAAATAAAAATTTAATATGCGTGTATTCATGTAAATATGTATGTTTGGTATGTTACGCAAATACAACGCTGACTCATTGCAACCACAGTTTCAGCTACCAACAGTTAACAGTTTAAGATTCACATATGAATGTACATATGTAAATAGGAATGTATATGTGCCTGTGTGTGATGGGAAAAAACGCAACAGAAGTTGCTCAACGCTAATTTTCATATCAGAGACACAGATCTAATGTTGCGGTTTTATTGACTTTTGAGAGTGTCATAATTTAAAATTCGATTGTCAGTATTTTTGGGGATTTATTTCAAGTTTCAAGTGGCAGATTTAGTGCTTGTTGCTTTACGAACAGTGGCAGCTGCTGTTGCGGTTGGCATTCAGTTAAAGTATGATTAAGAAGAATGAATTATATTTTTGCTAAAATATTTTTTTTTCTTGAAACTGAACAATACGAATATATGCATTGAAAGGTTACTTGTCACACATGTTATATAAAAACAGTTAGCTGAATTTACTTAAACAAAAGATTTTGCTTCAAATACTGTATAAAGAATATAATATGTGCGGGTTAACTAACTAGACTTTCATATCGCTTTCAATTTTGATTTGCACACTGCGCATAGTTGTTGTTTTTGTTTTTGCTCTTTCACCGCCAACGAGAAGGCGTTGCTAATATCATTTGTGTGCCATTTTTATTGATAGCAGCACAATTTAATATCTACCATTTTATTATTTACTATTTTTTCACATATTTACTTTATTGTATTTTTGTTGTTTTTTTTTCTCCTGTCTTTGTAGAATTCCGTCATAAAAGAATCAGCCCACCAACGCTAACGAAAACGCCTACATACAATCACACACACACGCAAGAGCAATAGTCACTTGCATATGTGTGCGTAACAAACAACAATAACAACAACAACAAACAGCGTTTAAACATTATTATACAACGATAGGCCAACAACAGTAAAAACAATAATAACAGCGCGGCAACAAATATTAACGACACAGCGTTCATCATAAAAAGTAGCAACAAAAAGTGTGTAAACAACTACTAAAACGAGCCAACAACACAACGAAAAACAACTACAAATTAAGTACGCGCACACACACGTTTGGTTTGGTCGAGAAATAAAGTGTCAAAGCAAAGCGATTTAAATCACTTCGCCGCCGCCGACACCAACGCGTTGACATAAGCAACAACAACAACGAATTGTCGTTAGCGTTAAAAAGCGTTTCACATAGCGACCACCCTCCACTAGAAAAAAGCTAGCGTTATTACTGTTATCGGCCGCGTAGCACCAATACGAGTGCACCGAAAGCAACAGTACACGACTAATAGTAGTGTTGAATAGTTGAGCGCAACGATAACTAATACGCTCGTAATTAGCGCGCACTCAGCAAGCAGTCAGCACGTCGCGCTATCAGTCAGTTGATTTGTTCGTTTAGGAACCGCGCGTCGTCATACGTCATACGTCGCACGTCGCGCATCGTCGACTACTCGTGTTGCCTAGCCAACTCCCCCGCTTTTTTGAGCTAACGGTGATATTTTCACTACTTGTTTTAATTAACGCTAGCGCTAACTGAGCGAAATTGCGCTTTGTCTTAGCGTTAAAGTAATCATTACGATTCTATTTGGGAGCGCGAGCGCCAAAGCCTAATCAGCAAAGTCGAGTGCACACACACACACACTCACGCGCGCTTAACTCGCATAAAACAACAACAGAGGCACACACATACACACCCACACAAGTGCATTCTGTACAGCAGCAGAAGCAGAAGCAGAATCAACAGCAGCAGCAACAGCAACAGCAAAGCCAAAAGCAACGACAAAATGTTCGCTGTAATGAGAATCGACAACGATGACTGCCGGTCGGATTTCCGCCGCAAGATGCGTCCAAAGTGTGAGTTCATTTGCAAGTATTGCCAGCGGCGTTTCAACAAACCCTACAATCTGATGATACACGAGCGCACCCACAAATCACCCGAAATCACGTACTCCTGCGAGGTTTGCGGCAAATATTTCAAGCAACGCGACAATCTGCGTCAACACAGGTGAGTGACAATACATTTTTTAATTCAATAAGAATTAGGCGAAGAAAAAGGCTTTAATTTAAGAGAAAAAGTACTTCAAAAATGAAGAAATGCAATAAGCAAAGGTTTTGCATGAAAAAAAAATCTCCAAAAAGTTTTTAAAGATTTTGATCAAAAGTTATGTTTTCTTGATAAAACGTTTTAAATAGCTTCGAAAAAGTCATAAAAACTAAAAATTTAAATATTTAGGAACGCAATTAGCAAAAGTGTGTGTGTAAATAAATTCAGTTTGCCGACGCCTCGCAGCAATTAGTAGAAGCACAACAAAAAAAAGCGAAAAATCCTCAATTGAAGTGTGTAGCTATGCATTTTGCATGATTGGGCAGTTCCAAATTCGCTTATTGTTTCAAAAAGTGTGAAGTTTAGACTGCAATATTTTGAGGGCGAGGTGCGTTCGAATTTGCCGTCGTGAAAGATTGTCGTTTAATTTTAAAAGTGTTTCTATACAAAGTAAAGTCTGCATAGTTCTTCCAAGAATAAACTTGATTTGCAGAAACTGACTTGAAAATGCTAAGAAATAGATATTTGGAAGTAAATTGTTATTTTTTGCCTACAAATTACAGTTGAACTTCCATAACTCGAATTTCTATAATTCGTAGTTCTCCATAACTCGGTCTTTTGAATTGGTAATAGAAGTAAAATTTCATACAAATTACCGTTCATAACTCGAAGTTTTTTTGTGAATTATGGTGATTCGAATTAGGGAAGTTCAACTGTAATTGAAAAGTTTGCTTTCTAAAATTTTTAAATTAGTTTCTAATTCGTATGCGGCCTTTCAAAGGCTTTTATAAAAATATTCTCAGGAAATTAAAAATAAAACTGGTTTAAAAATACTATTATCAAGAGATCTTCTCTCATAAGTTTAAGAACGTACGGCCTTAGGCGAGCGAGCTTTTCTTTCTCTGAAACTTTCAAAACTGAAGACAAGTTTTCACCAATTTCCAAAGATATGTTTTCTATTTGGCAGAAGAAACTTAATATAATATTCTTAATATTTGATTTTTGAGACTCACACATTATAAGTTACCAGCTCAATATGTAAGCTAAATATATAAAATAAGAAGAAATATTGAAAAATAAAAGAGGTCTTCTTCTTGGTCTCATTAATTAATTTAATATTTTTCCTCAAATGAGATAAAATTTGGGAGATTTTTTTCTCATTAGCAAAATTTTTCACATATACATATGTACATTTACATATAAATAAAGTAGCTGTAAATATTATAAAAGTTTAAAATTTTTCAAAATATCGAGGAACATTTTGGAAGTACTTTGCTTATTGAGTTTTTATCATTTCTTTTATTTATTTATTATGGATTTATTCTATTTTTAAATTAATTGTTGTATATTTTTACGGGTATTATATATATTTTATTTTTTATAACTATTTTTCTTTAATAATAAATAAATATATGTCTAAAAGTATTTGGTGTAAGTGGAGAATTGTATTCATGTTCATATGTTTATTTGTATATTTTACAATCGAGATCATATAACTTATATCTATGGCTTGAGCAGATAAAGATTATGCGCTTATGTAATATAAATAAATTTGCTTAAACACACACATTCAAAAATATATACAAACATATATGAACATATATAAATATATACTTTCCACAGCTCACGGTTATTTAATTTCGATTGTCTTTTATATGCAAATATTATATTATGACTGTGAATATTATATTTTAAGCAATGTATTGTATAAATTATTATGCCTAAATATCACATTCTCAATTTTTGTTTCTGTTCTCTATTTATTCTATTTGTAGATGTAGTCAATGTGTATGGCGATAAACAGCAAAACGCCAGCTCAAATTTTACGCACTTCTTCTCTCATGCACTTAAATTAAAGAAAAAAACGCAAAAGCAAAACTGAAAAAAAACATATGAAACAATATAAATAAATGACATATCTACATACAAAAATCAAGCAAAATCAAGATATTTGAAAAAAAGTAAGCACAAATGTTGCACACACGCACGCACGCTCTTGCACTTTGCACGCATACAATAACAACTACAACAACAGCAATATTTTTGTGAAATATTTAAATATACAATAATAATAATTGAATAAATAAAATAAAGAGGACTTTGCACGGCAAACGATCTTTATGTGATGGCTCCTCGTCGCGGCATTTGTTTGGTGAACGGCACACTTTGATTGGTTGAAGTTTGATTAAGCATAAACTTGTGGTGATTGGTTCTATTGTCAGCGGCAGCAGCAATAAGTGAAGCTTCCATAAGCGCCAACTCAATGAAAGTTAACTGTAAATATACATAGAATATATATGAGCTGAGCGTGAGCACAATTTCCCAAAGTTTCTCGGCAGTTTGGTGAGTGGTGCAACAACACTTTTCCCAACAAATTTTATTATAAGCACAATATCATAGCACTCATTGCATTCTTGCACTTGGAAAAATGGAAAAATATTGCACACATACACACATATAAATCATATTATTGGCACATCCACAACTATATAGAAATTTATATACATTGCTGTGTATATAATAATAAATAATAGTTCATCAGCATTCGTTCTCCTTCATTGTGTACACTCCGTGTGGCACACAAGACGCAAGGATGTTCGTATGTTGGCTTATAGTGATGCACAAACATAAATACAGCCATGCAACAATATTCACTCATTCTACCACAAAATAAGAAGTGATCTGCATTAAGCTAAAAAAATAAATAAATATGTAAATCTATTCTTTGTTTTGCTATAGAAGTATGCACATGGATACTTGTGGACGCATTTAAAAAACAAAAACAATTCATATGCATATGTATGTGTGTAACGAAAAGCACAGCCAATGCTTGAACTAATTACGCAACTGGAATAACAGTATATAAGCAAGTACACTAACAACATACAACAGCAGAACCATCCAAAAGCCTCGATCCAACGTCAATAGACCAACAACTGCCTGCGCCACAATTGAATACTTCAGCTAATAACCACAACAACATCATCAACAACATCAATATTTTCTACAGCGTTGGCCAGAAAGCGCAATTAAGCGATGACTTTTTGCGCTTTTAAACCACAGAGCCACGCAACGTCGTCGAAAACCAGCGTCGAAAGCGGAGAAGAAGCAGCAGCAGCAGCGGCAGCCAAACGAAGAAATCTTCACCAGCAATGCATGAGTCATGCGCCAGCAACAACAAATTTTACAGTCAACTCTACAACTTCACACACACACACACACACACACTCACACACCAGCAAATAGTATCGAGCGTGCAATGTCAGCAAATCAGCGTCGTCCAGTGCCGCAAACGGGAGTGCCTGCTGTGTCTGCAAGCTGCAGCGGGCGCGGTTGGGCCGAGGGGCAGCCAATGCAAGCGCGCACACACAAACACTTCGCCACGCAACGGATGAAACGCATCGTTTTGCAGCAACAGCAACAACCAGCGGTGTGTGTTCCCTCAGCTAATACTGTCTGTGTGCAGCGCTTATGTAATTTCGTCAATAATCATAATAATTTAATAATTTTTATTATATTATATAATTTTTTTTTATGACTTTATTACTCATCTTTTGTTTGTTATTAAAATTTCTAATTTTCTTGTTAAAAAATTTCTCTCCGCTTTTAAGCTGTCCTCTAATTATTTAAGCGCTTGTTTATTATTTTTAAAATTTTCAAAAAAAAAAAAATTTTGCATTTTGAGTTAAGTTTTGAGATAAGAAAATGTGCACTCTTCAAGTAATGTTTATGCAGTATGTAACAGTAATGCGTTGCCTATTAAATATGTAAGCATTTTTGAAGCGTTTGCATGCACTCGACTACTTGCCACTTGCCGTTGGCCCCCACGATTCTCTTGAATTGTCTCTCCACATTTAAGACTTATCTCGTGGAAATTACGAGTATTATAGAAATGAAATAATCACTTACTAATACACACACACACCCAAACCAACACACATACATACAAGAATTAAGTTATATGAAAAAAAGTTGAAAATAATAAAAGCGAAAGCGAAAGTGAAAATGTGAGAAGCAGTGAAAATTTTGTAAACGAAATGTGAACGCAAATGCTTTCGGTATGTTGCAATAAGATTGTATGTACTCCATGTCAATGCGTACATTTAATTTAATAAAATGTTTATTTGATTTTCATTATTTATACTATACTATATTATTATTACAATGTATTACGTATTACGATGGCTTAACAATTCCATATGATAAAAACAAAAACAAAAAACAAAATTAATTATACATATTTTTTAATTAATTGATAATTAATTGCAAACTATCAGTTGAATGAATTCCTTAATTAAATATAATTAATTAATAATTTACTTATAATAAATAATAAATAATAAAAAAATTAAAAAAAAAAATATTGTTTTTATTAAAAGTTTAAATTATAAAAGTTGTTATTAGGAACTTTCAGGTTGGTAATTTTAGATTTTAACATTAAACACTAGGAAACAAACACGATTTTAGCATATAAATAGTTCTTCTAAATACTGCTTTTTTGTGCTCACGGAGGTACAACCCTGAATTGCACAAAATTTGATCGTACTGTTCTCTATCGGTAGCATAAAATCACCCATTTAAGAACAATCAGAGATGAGACTACGATATTATTGACTTTTGAAATAGATCCTTTGAAATTCGACTAAAGGTCATATAAACAAGTTCGAAACTACTATCCAGATATTATAGATCTTTTACATCAGTACGACAGCACCGCGGATCAAATGATTTTCCAGTATTTGTCCCATCCATAGTCCATATATTAGTTACTAGTTAATACATAAAATTTTAAGAAATTGAATCAACCACCTGGAAATTAAGCAATTTGAAAACAGATTATTCCAAAAGCTTTGATATACATTGAATATGAGAGTTCGAATTTACCAAACTTCATTCATTCATCCAATCCGATCGCATATACTTTTGAAACGTTGCGAAGTGTAATGACTTTCTACCATGTAAAGGCATACAACTAAAAATCCGAGTGAAACAGTTTAATTTGGAACTACGGGGTTGTTCCTCAGTACAAAGAGAGTTAATTTCATCATATTGGTCAACATCACTGGGGCAGGTTTTAGATTGTTACGCTATCTAATGATAATTTCCTTTTACAATTTTTCGAATTATTACAAAGAAGTCGACCCAAATCTTCCCTTAACCATATTTAGATGAAAGAGCCAGGGGCAACCCCAACTATCATGTTTAAGAAGTGTTTCGACGAGTGGAAAAAGCGCTGACATTAGGGCATAATAAAGAATGGGGACTATTTTAAAGGGGATAACATTGAACAAGTCCTCTCTCGACTAACAAAAACTAAACTCTACAAGTCCCTCATCATTCCCGTCCTACTTTATGGTGCAGAAGCGTGGACGGTGTCAACATCCGATGAGACGACACTAGGAGTATTCGAGAGAAAGGTTTTGCGGAAGATTTATGGTCCCTTAAACATTGGCAACGGTGAATACCACAGAAGATCGAATGATGAGCTGTATCTGTTGTTCGACGACATTGACATAGTCCAGCGAATAAAAAGACAGCGGCTACGCTGCCTGGGTCAAGTTGTTCGAATGGACGAAAGTGCCCCACCTCTGAAAGTTTTCGACGCAGTACCCGCTGGTGGAAGCCGAGGAAGAGGGAGACATCCACTCCGATGGAAGGACTAGGTGGAGAAGGACTTGTCTTCACTTGGTATTACCAATTGGCGCCAAACTGCCAAAAGGAGAGATGCGTGGCGCGCTGTTGTGGACTCGGCTATAACCGCGTAAGCTGTGTCTACGCCAGTCAAGAAGAAGAAGAACATTGATTTAGACGATAAATAAATATTTGTTAAAAAAACGAAAATTTCCGGTATTTTTTGAACACACCTCATATACAGAATTGCAGCTCTTTGGTTAGTTCTATCTTACCTATGTATATCTGTTAATCTGAATGAAATTATTCGAGAACACGACTGAATACTAAGCATTCCTATGCGGTCTAAGGTCTGGTTTCTAACTTAATCGCTGGATGTCTGGATTATTTCTAACAGTAGACTACTCTTCAAATATAAGAGACCATAAGGTACTTGAAAGCACAAATTGAATCAAGTCGAGGTCGGGTTGATTCATATACAATTCTATAGAAATACAATTTGAAGACAGAACATACTCTAAGAATATCGGATCGGATGACTATGATACAGTTTACAGCCCAAACACGAATTGTGTACGAGCACTCTTCTGTCAATATTATGGCTCATTTATTTACACCCTTTTAAATAAATTCACACATTTCGCTAAGAAAGTGCTCTGGGGGTTGCCTAACGCACCAGTGGTCACTTGCACTTGAGAACACCATGCCAAGCGGAAAAGTAATATATAAACATACACCTCAGCATGTCTGAAAACATATAAATATTTATGCATGTTTGTAAGCGAACGTGAACCATGGGCCATGCCAACGGCTACGTAATGAAGCAGTTTCCAAATGCGAAACGAATGAATTTAGCTACCGTTTGCGTATTGCTGCGCGCACAAGCGTTGCGCATGCGCACACAAACACAGCGCGCACTTGGACAATTTGACTCTATGGACGGCTTTGAGTATATTTGGTTGAGAGCCACCCGTGTGTTCGCCGTATTTTGTCGACGTGCGCGCATGCTCCACATGCCAACGCCTCGGCGGCGGATTTCCTCCCTCCTGCGGTTAATATGCCAAGCAATTTCATGATGCGCAGAGTCGCTCAGGTAGGCAGGCAAAAGAGTCACTGTTAGCGTGTAACGCAGTTTCTAGCCACAAAACACATGCGTGTTGTATGTGTTGTTGCTATTATTTCGGTTGCTGGCCGCATGTGGGCTAAATTGGCATGTGTGGTTTTCCAGCGAAGTGAAGGCGTACAAGTCGAAACTGAAGCAGAATATAACCAAAGCATGGACGCAATGCTGGGCCGCCCCCTGAGTGGACGCACATCTTTCTCGAGCAAGTAACGGCAAGAGGCTGGCAGAGATTTGTGTCAGTTGCCTTTGTGTTGCAACTGTGGCATGTGGCGACGAGTCAGTGGCACTGTGGCGCGGTACGCAACCGTCCGAAGGAATTAAACTAAATGCTCTTTTCGCGCGCGCAGTTGGTGTTGGCCGACGCCAGCGCCGTTGCGTTCAACAGCACCACGGTTGTGGCCAAAAGGATATGGTGGCTGTGGGTGCACAGTGTGACTCCTGTAGGAGTATACTCGTGCATGCGCTTTGAGGAATTGTTTGCAAACACACAATCGACAGTCGAAACAGTCAAATATAGGCACATGCCTGGCCGGCAGTGGGCAGCCACAGATCCGCACATCCGCTGAACCAGCGGCATTCAGTGGCGCCCACTACGACGCACATTGATCAAGTAAGTAAGCCAGACTACTGGCCGAGCCCACGATGGGCATATTAGGCGCTGCAAAGTGTTCGCTCGCATTCAAATTCGCCTTCCTGCGGCGCCCGCTGTGGTGTTGTGACTCAGTATCAGCGGCGAATGAGTCTGCAGCAGCGCTGATGCAATGCTCTTGTTGTTGTTGTGCAATTGACTTCGCAGCCAAACTCGTGGTCGTCTTGTGGCGCATGGATTTACCACAATTTCTGCTGCTGCTTCTTCTTCTTCACTGCTCATATTATATCAATGTGCCCTACTAACGCGAGCTTGCGTGATTCAGTGCGCGCTCGGTAGCCAAAATCAGTGTGACAAACAACCGTTGGTACGCCGCGGCATCCGATCTTGTGGTCATCACTGGCGATGCTGTGCGGAAATTTGTCACAGCCAATTCATTTGAATTTCAAAACCAATTGGGTTAATTTATGCACTCATCATCGCCGAACGACGAGCATTAGCGAACGAGTCCACAATTTACGATTACGGTATTATTATGGCGCAGTGTTGTAACTTCATTTAGTTGGCGAAATAAACGTCAGCTTGTTGGTTAGCAAGTGATTTTAACGAGTTTCAATTAAGTACTTCACACACTTGCTGGCGCATGTTTACTCACACTCCGACACACGCATGCGCAAACACATATGTATACATCGGCAAAGTGCTAAGTGGCTGTGGCTTTGTACAGATTTGCGCAATCCGCAATGGAAAGCGTCAGCGGCGGTGTGAATCAGCTGACCGTTCGGTCGATTGCTGGCTGCTACTTTTTACGGCAGACAGACGCGCCCATTACCTTGTCATTTAAGTGTGACAACAAAAACAACAAACGGTGTATATTGGCAGGTAAAACATTCACCTGAACGCCATCAAAGCGGCAATCATCATTAATATAACATCATCATCATCAGCTCATCATTGGCGGCTTAAAATATCAGCATCGGCGCTGCCTAAGTGGATTGGCAGATGGCAGTTGCGATAAGCTTCGAATAACTGCAATAATTTTACACCATCCGCACAATGCTGCTTACCGTTGCAAAACAAAAACAAAACAAATATTACAACAAACCGTGAAATGATATTGTTTTCAATAACTGAGACGGTGGCACAGTGGTGGCGGTTGCCGGTTTTCAGAGTAGAAAGTGTATCAAAGAGGCAGGTTTTGCTACTCAACGGAATTGTTTTATATGAACTTTGAACCCAAAGCTTTTTTCGAAGTTTTGCGATAAAAAACATAGCTTCACTGGAGCTTTCGGTCAAATTCAAGTGATCCCCAAATATTAAATCACTTTTAAACGGCTGATGTGTTGATTTAAGGATATTTTTATGACTCTTGGGGCCTTTTTTGAACTTTAGCTATAAAAAACTCACGAAACATTGGGGTTTTCGGCCAAATTGAGTGGATCCACCTAGATTATGCCGCTTTCAAACAGATGATGGACCGATTTGAGGATATTAATATGGCTCCTCATGACTTGTCATAGCTTGTAGAGAGACTACAGATATAAATCCTTTGAACTAGTATCCAACACGGTCCCGGAGTTATGTTCGCGCTAGTTTCGACCAACAAAGCTTATTTTAGACGCTTTTGTTCAAAGAACAGATGTTCAGAAAACTTTAAGTTTAACCTTAAACTAACCTAAATCTCCACATTGAAAATATTTCAACAATTCTCGAACGCAATAGTATATTTTTGAAATGAAAGAACTTGTCTGAGAGAATTATTATCAATGACAACAAAAATGAGATTATTATATAAAGAAACCCTATGAGCCAGACTTTTATGAGCTTTGAGCTTTTAGAGTGTCCAGTACAAAATGAATCGTTATTTTCTAGATGAAAACATATTGAGGTTACAAAAAAGGCTTTGAACTTCGGAGACCTCTATAGTGTCCAGAAAAACCGATAGTATAACAGAATCGAAACTAGTATTTTTAGAAATAAATTGAGGTTATAAAAAGGTAGCGTTAGCATTCGAAACAATTTTTGGAGCATGAAAGCTTACCAGTATATTTTCGAAAACACTGTGCCTTATGAAAGCCTCTACAGACTCTATTTTTTCCACTCGCCCGGCAATGCTTGTACCACTAAATAATAAAATGTCGCGTTACGCAGCGCGTTGGAATTTCGGCCATTCAACGGTGGCCCAGAAGGCAAAGCAAAAAATAAAAAAAAAATATTAACAGCAAAAACAACTATAAATACAACACTAATAACGGATTGCGGAATTTGACAATATGGTGCTATCACAGCACACGTAACGTCATCAGCTTCTGCGATAATGTGTGCCTGCGCCCATTTCGTACGTTTTCAGCAGTTTCCATCTTCCTCATTAGATGCTGTGTCGAGATAATTTTGTTTAATTTAGTGGTAATTCTTGGCAATACCGGCCGCTTATCTACGCCACGGCGCGGTATATCACGCGTTTTACGATCGCGAGCGGCCTTTCAATGTGCGTCTGCGCGCACACCTTGAGTGGGCGCTGACAATGTCAACTCAATCGCGGAGCCTACTGTCGGCAAAGCCAGTTCGTCACGTAGAGCAGCAAATGACTGGGAGTAGGAAAGTATTTGCTTTTGTTTTTTTTACAACATTTTACAGGGTGTGGAATTTAGGAATTTTAATATTTATCGCATTTATGAGTGTATTGGCCGGTCGGCAGCCACAATTAAATCAGCTGAAGTGTGTGCAGCTTCCTGGCGGCATGCCGAGTGCCACAAGCCTACTTCGCAAATTTCGCAGTAAATTTGCATATGCGATTGCATTTTGACTGTAAACTATGCTGGAGCCTATGTGGAAGGCAGGCAAATTTGTCCAAACGCTCGCCACTACTACCGCCACCGCCGCTACTGCCCGCTACCTATGTGAGGCACAATTGAGCGCTGGCTGGTGCTGGAGCGCTTATCGCGACTGGCAATCTGAAAATGCCTAAACTTTTCACCACAACTTATATCAATTGCCCAATGTCGGACGTCAACGCAGAGCTGATATATTGGATCTAAACGCGATCGTAATCGCGAGAAGGAGCTGAGCTCAGCTCCACTGCACACACTCCGCAAGAATGCAATACGCGTTCGTCAACCGAATACACAAGGCCCCAGCTCCAATTGTACATAGAACGGTAAAGCTACACGGTACAGCAAACCCCACATCCACTGAAGTCGCGGGCGCACAACGACTGCGACGAATGATGAACGACAAGTGGCGTTGTGGACGCTGGTGTTGTTGTTGTTGGCGGTGGTTACTCTGGTTGCGGAGCGACCAAAAGTGAACGGCGCTGCAGCAATCCTGCGCCGCTCCACTCAGACCAAAGAGGATCAGTTGTTGGCTGTGGGCTTCAGCCGTTGCCTCGGCGGTCAGCGGTTAAGGGACCAATTTGTCCGCGCCACTGCTATCACAAATTTCTACATGCTCGCTGCTCTCGACTGCGCGACTGGAATGCTGATAAAGATGAGATATCTCCGCTCGAATGTATGTAAATGCCATTTTATTCAGGGCAACGTAACAGTCGCACTCACAGCAACACACAAATGGCAATAGCGACAGACTTATAGGCGCACCAGACGCGATTGATACCGACGCTGTGGCGGTTGTGATCGCTGAATGCTGTGGAGGCACACAAAGACGAAAAAACAAATATGCGGAAAGCTATGAAAGCCGTGTGGCAACAACAATCGAATGCCACATCTACAGCAACAACAACTAAGTGTGCGTGTGTGTGTTGTAGGCAATTCTGTGGCAATTGCAATTTCGCCAACATTTGCAACCAATTCAATTGCCGCGACTTATCGTTCCATTCCCAGCGACTACTCTTTTTGTTGTAGTTTATTTATTGTTTGTTTAACAGTTGTATTGTTTGCATTTGTTGTTCGATTTGTTGTTGCTGCGAATGATTTGAAAGCGATCTGTGGCGTTGATAACGTCTGCCAATGATTCCATTCATCTTCTGCGGAGCTAGATGAAGCCGTAAGGAATTTCATCGCCTACTTTGCTTGACAAAATCGCGGGGTACCTACTGCTTACGACGGGAATGATAAATTGTGGGTTCTTGAGCATTGTTTCATTGAGAGGTTTTGAGTGTCTACAAGACTGGGTAAGTTAAAGGAAAGGGTTTTTGGTTTCGAAATAATGATCTAAGACACAGAGAGAGCCAAAATGCGGAGAAAATTTCTTCAAAATTTGAAGAACCCTTCAGTGTACTAGTGGTTCCAAAGAGTTATCAGGGTTAGATTATGTTAAGCCGAGACTAGTGTGTGTTAAGTGAGTTCTTTGGTGCTGCTCTCAACCTCGATTTATCTTTGACTTTCTTTAGGGTCTCAGTTCCCTTCTTCTGTCGTTTGTTCGGAAAGTCGTTGTCGGTTTGGAAAGCCACTGCGATCTGCATAGGTTCCATTTGCATGATACTGTGATCCATAAAACCTCCGAAACCAATTAATTATCTCTTTATTAATATCGAAAGAAAGCTGATTCCAAGCTTTAGGACCAAAGACTTCTAACCGGAGGATATTTTGCGCGAAATTTGCATTCAAAACTCATTCTGGCATTATCCAAGCATCACACAAGGCGCGCTCTCTTTTCTGTTGGTGTTGCGATTTAAGGTTTTGTCAACTTGTCTGCGCAGCAAAGCGAACGCTTTTGCCAGCTTTGTGAGACGGCGCAAACCGCATTAATTTATGAAGTGACGATGACAAGTGGGATAAAGAGGTCATTTCGCACTTAATGTCGCCAACGAGTGTAAAACGATTGCATCGCTGAATGGTCAGCACGTTTCGCGCAGCACAAAGGTGTAGTTGTGGACGCGGTACGAGGGAATGTGGACACTGCAATCGGCGTTGCGTACCTTTAACGCGCATAAGGCGCACATTGCGTCTCGGTCGGTCATCAGTGCTGACCGACTTATCGCGCATAGCAGATCAAAGCAAGACATTTTTTAAAGGATTATAATACAACGCATACAATGCGCATTCTCACACCACAAATAAATAAAGTTATTGTGCGGATTTAGCTGCGGAACAACAATGCAAGACACTGCGTTGCTGCGAAGAATTGTGTTGGCATCTCTGGGATTTCTGTCGCTTGTCGCGCTACTGACACCAGAACAATGACAAAAAGATTATGTGCAGAAATTTAAGTACATTTAAGTCTGACACTTGTCAACACGCACCGACCACCGACGTTTTTTCGGCGGCGTTGTGAGTTCTGGTGGGAATCACCTCCTCTACTTTGGTGGAGAACATTTGCATATAAATCGACACAGTTTATATGATTTGTCAAGGATTTTGTATTTGATATGGTGCTGGAGACATAACGCGACATGAAGAGAACTTAACAGAGTTAATCAACTATTATTCCCAATTTTTCTCTCTTCCAATATTTCCAATTATTCTAGTTCGCCGAAGAAAGTCTGGTGATTGAGGTCTGGGGGTTCTTAAGTAATATTTTATCTATTATCTATTCTGCTGCTTGTAA
Source organism: Zeugodacus cucurbitae (assembly GCF_028554725.1). Classification (NCBI taxonomy): domain Eukaryota; kingdom Metazoa; phylum Arthropoda; class Insecta; order Diptera; family Tephritidae; genus Zeugodacus; species Zeugodacus cucurbitae. Next base: position 2,931,108 of record NC_071668.1, read on the forward strand.
AGAGTACTCAAAGGTCCAGAGAAGATGAGGAACTTAAATTTCAAACCGATTTTATGATAGTTTTCCATTCCCCGACTATAAGAATGCTCAAGTAGCTATAGCCCGATTAAAGAAAAGCCACAGATACCAATGAATTATTAGATCAGCCGTCCAAATAAGAGGGTCTTATTCATAATATGAAGTGGATAGATTTTATGAAATATGAACTAGGTTTTCGGAACTGAATTAAACTGAAGTACATTCCAATTATTTTTATAGAGTCGGTCAGCGGATGGGATATATTTTATGAAGATGAGCGGAACCATATTATGGACAAAATAATGATGATTACTTTCAATTGTGGAACTTCAAATAATGGCAAGGTATACGGTACATGGAAACTTCAAAGGGAAGAGAACATACTTAATCCCTTCAGTAGCAGCGGAAACGTGTGGTTTTCTTTGTTCGATTTCAATAATTAATACTCCATATATACGAGTAGATAAATCCAGACACGTAGCAACGCTCAGTTTACATGCTGTTGAAGAAAGCGTCGAAACCGCAATTTACAAATGAGTTCGAGTGATAAATGCGGAGAATCCGGACAAATATATGATTTCCTTAAAAACTGATGAATGGAAATTCACCTAAATACATATATACATACATACATATATCCGGCACATGGTGGCATGAAACTCATTATTTAGAATAAACCGTATTGGAAACTGTTCGAGTTTCTTTCCGAGTCTAATGGAACAATTTTGAAAAATCGAGAATTCGTAGGCGCTGTATGAGGAGAGTGGCGTTGATGTTGAAGTGTCGCTGACAATTTCAGAGAAACAGACGTGTGAACAAAACAACAAATGACTGTTGTTGTCAACGCTTAGCGCGTTACATGTACGCTCATTTTTCACACAGCCGCCCGTGATTTAGTTCATTGTGCATAACTAGAGCACAAGCATATATGTATATATATATATGTATATGCGATATATTTATACCTATGCATATGTGATCTAAGGCAATGAGTGCAGGCGTATGACAATTTTCCATTTATCTTAAATGCAACGCTTTGTGGGCAATTACTCACGGGCATTGTGCGGGCCAAACACCGAACTGCAGTCCGGACTCAGTACGCTGGTGTTGGCGGTGTTGGTGTTGTCGTGAATTGTCACACTTTTTCGAATTTGAGTTGCCACTGTCAGCCGCTGCCACGTCGCATACTGCTGCGGTTGCGCAAAGACGCTGACGCTCACTGCACACCGTCACACAGCGACTGTCCAATTGCATCAACTACGCGCCGCCGTCTCATAGTTGTTGGGTGAGAGCGACACTGACGCTGTGTTTCCCACACGGATCCCACGCATGATTTATGGAGCTTTTATGTGCCCGCTGGCTCAGTTACTTGTGACCATATGTTGATCTTGCGCACAAAAGGCTGTAGGTCTCCGTGAATCGCTACACGTTCATATTAGCTGCCACAATTAATTTGCCGTTTCAACGCCACGGACAAAGGTGACAATGGAGTCTTTGCCACAAAACGCACTTCCGCATGTACATATTTTGACCGCTTAAATGCCGTTTGTACGTGTTGCATGCCATATCAATAATGTTGCACATGTCCGATTGCGCCTACAACATGACCGCAAATGTGCGTAAATAAATAATTGTAATTTTCTATGAAATCTTTTGTTGCTCTTTTGGCTCTTTTTCACATTTGGGATAGAGAAATAGACTTCAGGAAGCAGTTTAGAACTCATGAGATGATACTTAAGTTGATCTAATATTTTATTAGGGGTCAATAAATGAAACCGGAACCCAAAAACCGAACTTATTGAGAGTATATTCTACTATTTGGCAGATATCTTGTCTAAATTGGCGCAGACTTGGAAGACTTTTCCATAGGTACCTCTCATTTGTAGTATACCCACAATTAGAGGACCCTGAAGTCCAACTTTGAATAGCTGTAAAATTTTTCTAGACGTTTTTTTATATAATAACCATATTTAGAGGTTTACTTTTGGCTCCCAAAAGGCGATCCAAACTTGTGATATAGGTCGGAAGCTAAGGTCCTGCGGCTTGTTTTATGCGCATCTCTAACTGAAATCTTTAATTTTCTTTAAGATTTAGGTTTTTCAATCTCAGCAACGCAAATGTTCGCTTCCAGACACCCTGTATCTGTCAAAAAAAAATATTATCGATTATTCTGCATTATCTTTCTCTTGTTATTATTTTTCTGTCGCCGCCGTCCTCCTGTGCTTGAGCTCTCGCAGTCGCGTAGTATCAATGCCGCGATGATAATTGAATGTGACATGTGACTAATCTGCATGACGGCAGCCTGGCGCGCAATAACTAGCGACCTACAAACGAACACGTACACATGCTTGCCGTGCCATCAGCAGCGGCAGCGGCAGCGGCAGCAATCGTCAATATCTATTTAGTTGGCAGTTGGCAGTTGTGGTTGCTAGCTGCTAGTTGCAACTGCAGCTGCAGTCAATCCAATATGACCAAAATGTTAACCAATGCACCGAGTTGTGGCTTTTCAGCATTAAGCTTTTAAAGGCTGCCACGCCGTGTAGAGTCACCAATACGAGATGTCCTGGCTTGTAGTGCATTGATGCTACATACATCCATCGGTGGTGATTGTTAATGTGGCGGTGCCGCCAGGTCAGGGTTACGCTGCACACCGATATTGTATGCCTGGGTAGCACTTAAAGCGCTGATTATTATTTATTGGACATGATGAATGTGTACATCACCGGCAAACCAATGAGACACTATGATAGTCCACTTGGCGGACGACGGGAACTATTGTAGCTCTCATTTGTATTCCATTTTGTGCAATAATTATAATTAAATACAATTGACCTTTTTGTTATTTGCCTTTTCTAGGCGGATCTGGAGAAAAGGGCTTTAATAGGATTGGTTGTTTCCAATAAGGAATACTTTCTGTAGTTGCTGTACCACTTTTGGACTAGAGTATCTGTTTTCTTAGTGATGAAATTCATTACTTTGAATAAGCCGTATCTTCCTCCAGACCGCAAATTCAACAGACTCAAATCATTAATATAATATTTTGAGAAACAAATGTACTCTCCTTTTTGGTAACGAAGCCGTATATTAACCTTCTGTCTTAGATTTGTAAAAGTCATGTAAAAGTCAGCCTTGGAGATGCTAACTGTCTTCATTTGTACATGATTTCATGTGTTTTTCTCAGGCGTCCATAACTTAGAGTCCAGCGTTCACTACCATCGAAGCTTGATGACTTATTCCTGTCATTTGCATGAACTTCTTTTCAAGATCAATCAACAATGATCGCTTTCAAATTCTTCTGTTAGAGCACTCTGCTAAAGTAATTTACACTACACTCTACAGTGGTTGTTGTTATACCGGTATAAATCATTCTCCAAATAATTTTAAGGAATGCAGCCGATTTGACATACTTTGGTCGGATATAAATCCGGATCTGTTCCGGTTACTTAGAATTGACTGTCGCTCTAGGAACCGACTGGGAACTTTGCATCATCTTCACTAGTCTTCGACTAAATGTTCACTTTTCTTGGATATTGGAGTTTTAGGGTTATCAGGTTGTTCTTTCCGCGGATCGACAAGCAGCTGTTACAGGAATTCTTGAAGTTGGCGCTTAATGCTAGGGAGAGTAAGAACGGAATGGTGTTTTAGTTGAAGTCAACCAGTATGTCTTCATATAAAACACTAACAACTTCCATTTTGTTTGATATTATACAAAATAGATAAGAAGAAAACCAAACTCTGCAAGTCGCTCATTATTCTCGTCCTACTTTATGGTGCAGAAGCGTGGAAGATGTCAACATCCGATGAGGCGACAATGGAAGTTTTGGAGAGAAAGGTTTTGCGGAAGATTTATGGTCCCTTAAACATTGGCAACGGGGAATACCGCAGGCGATGGAACGAAGAGCTGTACGATTTATACGACGGCATTGACATAGATCAGCGAATAAGAAGACAGCAGCTACACTGCCTAGGTCATGTTGTTCGAATGGACGAAAATGCTCCAGCTCTGAAAGTGTTCGTTGTAGTACCCGCTGGTGGAAGCCGAGGAAGAGGAAGACCTCCACTCTGTTGGAAGGACCGGGTGGAGAAGGACCTGGCTTCACTTGGCATTACCAATTGGCGAACAACTGTCAAAAGAACGAAACGAATGGCGCGCTGTTGTGGACTCGGCTATAACCGCGTAAGCGGTGTCTTCGCCAGTCAAGATGAAAATATAAGAAGATCTCTCAGAAATGATCTAGAAAGGGACCCAAGTGAGACTTTTTTAGAAAAAGTGTCATTGAATTAACATAAAACGTCTCGAAACAAACCGCATAGCCTATAATTATCGATGTCACGTGTTGAATTTTCGGCAGTCTGGGTTAAAAAAAATAAAGAATGAAAGGCATTAAGATTAGTTTTTTACTCAAAATGCAGTTGTTTCCTGCTGGACAAGATTTAATTATGAAATTATGCTAGAGACATACACACCTTCATGTATATCAGCCTTATTTGCTGCTGTTTCCGCACAACTTTCCAGCTGTATTAAGCAAGTATATACATACATATGTACATATGTATGACTGTATGTTCGCACACTTTTTGCGGATTTATGTATATAAATCACCATCGCCTATCGCGACATTCGCGTGTAAATTGCCAAAAATGTGTTAATGATGTACGAGGCATGTTGTACGAATTTATCTTTATGGGATTCGCAAAATAAAAGCAACAGCAATAAAAACAATAAAATTCGCCAAACATTTCTACTTGTTCCACTTATGTATTGTGTTTAACTTGCAGTTAAGTACATATGTATATACTTATATATACTGGCAAATATTTAGATATATATAATATTAGTATCTGAGTGTGAGTGCATGTATTTGTTGCTGCTTTCGCCTGCAGGTGTGTGTGGGTTTTTGGCATGCCAATCTTCGAAATTTGCTAAACTTGGAGCCGTTCTATTTTTGGTATCGCAATTGTTATTCTCGGTCGCGTGAATTTATGGCCGTGAAATTCGCACAAATTATTTTGGAGAAATGCAATGCAATATTATATACTCCTATTATACATTGTATTAATAATGGCATTTATAAGCGGATTGGAAGAGAATGTGAGCGCTGCGCGTTGGCGTGCCGTTTGTGGGAGAAAATTGTGGCGTTATTAGTTATTTGCTAAACAAGTAGGATAACAGCGATATAAATTAATTTTGATGCGCATAAAAACATCTTTTCAGTTTGGTAATATAGGTTTGGACATGCAGCTCGTGAATGACCAGCAACAGGTGTGGTTAATAATAAGCCTGGAGTTATGGGAGAAAATGTGACATTTCTGAAAGCCAATTTTGTCAAAGCAGCAAATTGAATGGTATTTAGTTTTACGATCCCCCACTCGTGCTACAAATTTAGCGTAAACAGATTTCATTGATAACTATCTTGAATTTATGGAAACTTTATTAATAAGTTTGACGAGACGCTACTCGCTGAAAGTTTAATAAATTCACATATTAAAGTATAGACTAATAAATATTTTTTTTTGTCAAAAAACGAAAATTCCCGTTATTTTTTTAATACACCTCGTAAGGTTATGTATGTAGGTATATGTGATATATTAAAATGGCTAGAAGGTAGTATATTTATTAGGTATATTTTTCGGTGTTGGGACAATTTTTTAGAAGTAAAGAGCTTAGGAAAGGTTAGAGGTTGTCGGTTATAAGACGATTTGACTCTACTACCCCGGCTCGCTCTCCATAGATTTCTACATTTTTGTGCTTTTCGAGAAGAAGAGATTGGAAAAGTTTTTCGAAGAAGTGTCTGTAGACTCTAGAGCTTAGGAAAGGTTGTCGGTTATAAGACGATTTGACTCTACTACCCCGGCTCGCTCTCCATAGATTTCTACATTTTTGTACTTTTCGAGAATAAGAGACTGCAATTGTTTTTCGTAGAAAGGTCTGGAGTGACTAGTGTAACTGGCAGTTTCTTTTAAGGCTTTTTCGGGATACAGAAGTCGTACTAGTTGTTTTAGTACTTTCAGCATCACCCAGTAAATTATTGGAAATGTTCGGGGACTGACAAAATTTAAGAGTTCCATAACAAAGTTTAATCAAAACATTTATATTTTCTTTCTTGCATTTGTTGTTGATGATTGTTTTATATAGCGATAGTACCAGTCTAGGCTCTAGACTACTTATATAACTAATTCAACTTGAGAATATCTTTGCATATAAGTAAATTTAAGACGGTCGTTTCTTTCTACTATCGATCGATCGAAGATCTCAATAAAAATTTGTTTCCGAAATTTTTGGCATTCCAGCGCATATCAGCTTCCACTTCCAATACTTGGCATAATTCATGAATTTTTATTGCTATTGTTAACTCGCAGAAGTAAAAAAAAAACCTGCAAGCAATGCAAATCACAATGTTTATGCAAATCCTTTTTATTTGACTCGGCAAATATGTGTTTCCTCCTTCGCAATTATTTATTTGATTTCACTGTTTCGGCGCACGCTGGACATTTTAATTTTGGTTGGACATAATACAAAAATATCAACTTTTTACGAAATGCATACAATCGGAGGCACATACATACATACAACTGTTGAGATGGTGATTCGGTTGTGGGGACAGAGTCAATGGCAACACGCACTTGTGTGTGACAGGCGACGCACGAAAGGCGGCCAAAGTGAAGGAGATGGTCGCGTGTCGGCGACATGGGAAAATAAAACATCATTCTGCTAATGGGAATAGTGTGTAAGCGGATGTTTCGCAAGCGTATACAATGAACACACACACGCAGACACTTCTTTTTCTTTGTATGCAGTTGTATGTGTGTGTGTGTGTGTTCAAGCGATTGGGGACAAGATCAGCTCAGCTCAAAGTGGACGGACAGACGGACAGGAGAGACAAACACTTGAAACAATGTAGACGCAGATGGATGGTCGGACGGACGGACGGACGGACCGCGCATTTGGGCTGGGTTTTTGGGGAACCAAGCTAAAGCAAATATTTCAACAAAAAATCAATTGCCAATGCGATCGAATGCGTTAACGTCAACAACAAATTGGGGAGCACGCAAGCGGACACACACGCACGCACATACATACATACATCAAGTGGTCAATTGGTGTGTATATGTGTTTGTACGAACATATGTCGCTTGTTGGTGCTTGCCAGTTTGGCATGTTGTTGGTTTTAATCTAAATGGATTTCGTACGCGCTTCTTCCACATACATACATACATATTTACCATGCAACATTGTTTTTTATGTTGCATATTCGCTTGTTTCGGCTTGTTGCCGCGCGAAAGAACATTTGTCGCAGCGGCAAAATTACAGAAGAATGCGAAAAATTCAGCTTGTTCTGAATATTTTGATTCAATCACTCGGCGATAGCATCGACAAGGCCATATATTCACTTGAACGCGTCCAAAGCTGGTGGAGTAAAGGAAAGTAGAGTGAGCGGGCAGTCATACAGAAGAGTTATAGTATTGCATATGTGCGCTGTGGTGTACGCTGTGGATAATGATTATGAAAAGCATATAGACCCAAGGCTTCAAGAAAGTTCCATCACAATTTGTAGAAATAAATGCAAAATGAACAATGCAACAACAACTACAATAACATATATATATATATGTAAACGCATATTCGTCCCTCTAGTCTTTGAGCCGACAAGCGATGCGTATATTGTCAGGCCAACTGCCCGCGCCCATTCATGTCAACGAGCGTGGTAAAACACGCCAACATGCCAACATGCCCCATGCCATTAGCATTGCAGCCGCGTGAAATACGAATTCCTTGTTAGATGCATTCCGACAACTTGTTGGCTGACACCTCTGGACACATGCGCCACACACATACAGCCATACATATGTATTTACTATATATACACTTAAAAGTTACAGTATCCACTCGGAAAGGAGTCACATATGCAATTTCTCACTCTCTCTACACAATGTTGCAAGTTGAACCTTATTATTGTTCTCTTGCGCGGAGGCCTTCAGGCGCAGCAGCAACTCAACACCAAGCATTTAACATATTTGCTGGGGTGGCAAGTTTTTACGCATTCACATGTTGTTGTTGTTGTGGCAGCTTTTGCCACATATTTAACGCCTGGTCACTGCTTGCAACAATATATTGCAGTGTGCGGCGTGCTGAATCATACATTCTACTTGCCACATACTACCCGTTGCATATAGTCCGAAAGAAATGAGTTCGTGGGGAATGCAACACTCTCTCGGCTTCGCTCTCAAATTAATTATTGAATTTCCGCAACACTCAAATGGCAACTAATATATATATGAGACCCGCCAAACGACTGCTTGCAACTGCAACACATGCAACTTGTGTGTGTTTGTGTGTGTTGCCTTAACGCCTAGCGCTCTATTAGGCAATCATTGCTGATGTTTGCAATTTGTTTTATTCACACTCTGGTCGGCCCACCGCAAAATGGCCAGCGCCAAACGGGCCGGACCGCTCACATTTATTATCGATTAAAGTCGTCGTTTGTTGCTCGTTGTTGACGATTTGTGGTACATGTGTTTCCAGTCACTGCCTGCCACGTTCGGTAGTGGGTGGTCATTGGTGAAATTTTTACTATAGCTGTAAATAAACTTAACTTAAAAATTATGAGTATTTGAAGTTGTTTCTACACCCACGATTCTTACTTCGCGTTTGGTGCAAGAGTATTTAACGCGAATAAATTGTATGACTTGGACATTGGTGGGCTGAAAATATGGTTTGTCGACTTTTAAGCTAAGCTCAGTTGAAAAGTAACTGTTTCGGCAAGATATTCGATTCGCTATTACTCTACTCGCTAACTTTGTGCGCTGCTCTCTCTTCGAAAATATTACATGTGAAAGCAATACGGAAGTAAGCGAGTTGAATTATTTCAAATAGAGTTCGAAGAAATGGCGTTATCGTTTGGACATTCTCCTACTCGTTATCTTTTTACGCTGTTTTCTCGACATAAATTTTCAAGGTGAAGCCAACAACAAAGTTAAAGAGTTAAATTTGATCAAGTTAGTTTGAGAATGCCTCATTACAGTGGCCATACCGATTTCTTCAGTGCTTTGTTTATATAGACTTTATGCAGGTTTTATTATTATCGATTTCCCAAATTCTTTATTTTTGGTTCATAAGGTTTGAAATAATATAAAATTGCGTAAGAGTTCAAGTTAGCACTAGATTTCTAAATGAGAAATTGATTTGAATACCAACTGCTTGCCTGGTTAACACTACTCCGGAGAGTTTCCTTCCTCAGGCAACTGCAGTAGCCTTCTCTTGCGCTGTCACCTTCACGAAATGTGTTCGACGATATAATCCAGCTTAGCTGCTGTGTATTAATGATTCCGGTCTCTAATATTTGCGCACACAGCAACTCCCCGTTTTAAGCGTTCAAAATCGATAATCACTTAAGACACATTCTCAACTCGGTACTCGTGTGTTTCATACCTTCTTAGGCATATACCGAGATATGTATGTATGTCTGCTGTATGTAGAAACATAGCGACCATAATTGTTGCCGCACAACATTTCGATTTACCACAAAGTGTGATTTCAAACGCATTCTGTGGATGTTACTGCCCCCGTTGCACTGGTATTTAGCAACATTTCGTATAACGTTCACATCTCTCTTTCAATTCCACGAAATCAATCAAGTGCAATCCTCGGAAAGTAGGTATGTCCAACCGCCTGCGGTCAGTTGCCCGCCTGTTAGTCTGTTAGTCTGTCGGTTGTCGGATTGTTCTTGGTTTTTGCTCTTTGTTTTTGTTGCGTTAACTAGTTTGTGTTGTGTGGCATGTTGAACGCTGATAGGGTTGTCCACCGACCAACTGACAGCGGTAGCTATGAAACGGGTAGCACATACTTATGCAGCAGCAGCAGTGGCAGCAGCAGCACTCGAATTAACAAACGTCTATAAAAGTCTACAAATATAAACATATGCGCTGTGTCCAAAGCGCGTTGCATACATAAATCTCCCGTCCAGAAATTGTAACATTGGCTGTAATAAATGCCATGTTACGCCCACCGTATGCTCGGCGCTCGCAACGGCAGCGCAGACACTGAAATCACTAATCACCAGCGCAGCGGTGGCGATGGCGGTGCCCGCGCCGATCAAGCGATTGAAACTCCCGAAAAATTCACACGCCATGTGAGCGCAATAAAATATGAACAAAATGTTGCGTCAGGATCATAACTGCGCCACACACTCGGACACACACTCGGCTGAACATGTGTATGAGTTGCATGTGTTTGTGGTGTTGTTGTTGTTGTGGGCACCGAAAACCGCGGCGGAATAAAAGTTTACCTTTTCGCTCCTATAAAACCGTAAATGTCCTAAATGCTCTGGCGGCTGCTGGTTTGCTGGTTTGCTGCTTTGCCGGTGTGTTGGTTTCTATTCGGCCGCGCTTTGCGTCTTTGGCTGCAGGGGTGCCCTAAAATGCCTCCAATTAGCCCGATGCTTCTGATACGCACGCACGCAATATCAGTGGAGTCATCAACGGCGGCAGTTGACCGCTCGACAGCCCAAAGGTGGTGCTCAACAACAAACAACGAACAGCAGCAGCCGCGGCAGCCGGGTTAGCGGCACAAATCAGGCCGCTGTGCACACATGGGGGCGCTGAGCGAGCATGGAATTCCGAGCATTATTTCTTCGACCTTTTGACAATTTAATAACAGCTCTTGCTTTCGCTTTTGTCCGCGCTGATTGTCTGTTTGTCTGCTGCTGGCCTGCTCATCTGTCCAATTCAAACAGCCGTCATATCGGACCAAATGACGACCGACCGGCCGGTCGACCGAGCAACTGACTGGACAGCGTTAAATGGCAGCAGTAAGCGACAGCAACAACAACAACAGCTGCACCAACACCAACGGCAGCCCGCCAACAGCTACCACAGTAATGCGGTCCGATCGGCCATGCAGCGCAATGTGCGCCCACAATTTTAGACAAATTTGAAAATTTCAAAATTCGTGGAATTCCATTTTGGTGGCTCTGGCCGTTGTTAATACCCTTGTTGCGATCAACTACTACCACTGAGACACATCAGCAGCCGCAGCCGCTATTTGCTGTGCGCGGAGGTGGGGAAATCAAAAAGCGACAGCAAGAGAAATGGAAGAGACAGCTCCAGTGGCGGCAGCAGCCGACGTCGTCTAGTAGCAGTGGGAGCTTCGCGCGGTGACTGGCGATGGGCGTTGAAATTGGGATGATCACGTTCCATGGTCATCGCTGCTGAATGCGCGAGTAGACGCATCGGGCGCTTAGGTAGCTCCGGCCATTCAACGGAATCAAGCTGAGTCCCACGAAACCGAACGCACCGCTATGCCACAGAGCCATACATATGTATTTGTGTAGGCATTGTGAAGGCGGTGCGGTCTGAACGGTACTCCGTGTCGCGTACATAGAACGTGAGTTGTCTGAAATGATCCGCAGCCACAACAATGTTTGGCGTGTTTATTGTGATTTTCGCTCAATCTCCGTGCTTTATAGTCACCATTATTATTATTTTCATCGTTAGTTTTACTAGAATTGTTGTTGTTTTGCTCTTTACTGTGCCATTTGTTGTGCTCGGTGCGACCATTGACCATTATGCGCGGTTTATCGGGCAACGAGCATATTATTATCCGAATATTTGCTACTAATTTTCAACCATTATGCTATCTGGCTGTACATTTTGATAAACGCTGCTAAATTGTGGCAAATTAAATTATTAGACGATTAGTGAATTTGTGGCAGTGATTTGAGATTTCGTGTCTGGCTCTAAACTTTGTGGACGGCGCGTATGTGTGCGTGCTTCTAGGAGTCTCGCGAATTAAATATATATTATAAATATGTAGAAGCTTGGCTTAGGCGTGGGATATTGCAGGTGCCGCCGTTGTTGTTGATGCTTTGGGACACATTGATTGATGGTCAACATTTGGAAAACGATTAAGCCAGTGTTTTGTTTTTTGGCTTCTTTTATTTCAAAACCTATGTTTATGAGAAATTGGTAGCAATTTGAAATTTTACTCGTATATCTACCCTCAATGATTGCATTGGACATCACAAATATTCGAAATACGGCGACAGAATCCGAGGCCTTCAGGTACCACTGAACAGTTAATTGAAGTTTATTGGAAAGTATTTTTGGAAAAACTAGGCTGAACTATTCCAGATTGACCTAAAAAGTCGAGAACTGCATAAATTTAGACTACTCCTTCAAACATTCATGGATTTTTGGAGTTTTCGAGATGTATCAATTTAAAAAAATACGAAAGTTTCAGTGAAAAAAGTATATCATCGGCCTGGTACCCAAGTTTCATAATATTAAGACCGCTCACCTTGGACAACGGTTTGTGAACCATTATTACTAGGAATTCGGCAAGATGAACACATAAAATTCAATTATCTTGTGGTTTTAATGCTCTCTATCTGGAAGTCAATGATCTCACAGTAATTATGTTACGTCAGGAACTATGGCCGCTCCCGAATGTGGGATTCACGCTCTGTCTACATCTGTTATTGTCGGTATTTATTGATAATTGAGGGAAAGCAGGGGTATCCTCTCAATGAATTTAGATTATAAGAAAAGCGGAAGATATATTAATTTATAACTCTCATGAAACCCATAAAAACACATTATTACCTTAAAGAATGGAAAATATATGGAAACTGTTTGACTGAATTTGAAGCTCTTAGTTTTTAAAGAGTGATGTAAAATATATGTGACATGGAGCCTCCCAAAGCAGTACACATATATGATATTATTACTGCTTTTAAGATAAAATCGACTCGAACATATTCTGATACGAGATCCAGCTACAATCAGTCAGTCTATCGACAGGAATCCACAAGCAGCTTACGGAATGGCCGACGCGCTCTTAACTGGAAAAGAAAATTTTGACATCGAAATATCTAAGGTCCAAAAGTCGAGTACAAGATCGTAATAAACGGAGGAATCTTATTGTGGCCCTTTGTAGCCCGCAGAGTCATTGAACATAATATATATTTATATATAAATTAGTTCCACTTACTCTTTCTACTCTCATTACCAAACTTTTATTAATGAGTAATAGGGACAAAGGGACTGACAATGCAAGGAATAGTCACAATCGATTTGGATCAAAAGCTTTTTATCAATGGCCAAATCGTTTGCGAATCAATTGCTTTCGAGGCCACCAAGCTTTCACTTGTGAGCATATCAGCACGACGATCGATCAAGTGATCGATCAGCAATCTCCTCTGCATTATTTCCATATAGAATGGTGGACGGTATTTTTTTAGATTGAATTTTCTTTCTTTCACACTTTTATCTTATACATGGTTGTGTCTTTATAATATAAAAATATGTACATAAATCTGGTGATCAGCGATCAGCGTATTTATGTGGAGCAAAAATTGCGGGAATTTCAGCAAATCGGCGCATATGACAAAATCAGTGGCGCAAAAAATGCCGCACGACACAAAGAATTTGTCAACAATCGGCGATTTGATTCTTTTGATACAGCGCTGATCGATCGTCGGTGTTGAGCGCCACGACAGCCACAACAACATGTACAACAACAGCAACGATATTGAAACGGTTCGTCAGCGAGCGGCGCTGGGCAGCATAATCAACAATGCAAATCAAATGAGCAGCGATCGTGGCATATCTATCCGCGACGGTATTGGCAACGACAACGGTATCGATATCGGATACCACGCAGATGGGTGGCCGTCAACGCGACGTTGCGTGGCCTGTCAAGTTTTTAATCAAAATGTTGCCAGGAATGTCATTATTTGTAATGCGTGACTGTGTGACTTTGCTTTGGGTTTGGGTGTGTTCGCTGAGAGTGAATGTGCGACGCGCTTCAACCTTCGCCGGAGCTTTGAGTAAGTCTCCACTTCACACTCTGGTATCTGGAAAATGCTGATTCGCCAGCCAGTTGGCTGCGCATTAGCCGACGGTATGTGACTGCCGTCGCATATTTGCGATATGCGCATAAGAGCGTACTCATGCCAAGCGTCCGCCATTTCTGGACCAATGTAAGTGGTACGCGCGCACGCCTGGGAATGCAAGTCAAGTAAGTTGACAATGCATCGCGAACTGCAACTTGTCCGCACCGTGCCACATTGACATTTTAATCGCATTTGCACAAATTCACTGAGCAATTCCGACAGCCAGCAATGACTGCACCAGCAATGGGGCTTTTCCAATGGCTACAACAATAACAACAACTAAGCAGATAGTCAGTTCCAACTGGGCTGCATGGTGATGCGCGACTGTGACGCGTAAGTGCGAATGTCATTAAAGCGCACACGCATTTTAAGAACCGATTAGGCGATTGCGCGTTGGTCTTCAGCGCTCGGCGCAGAGGCTAGATGAATGAAAAGGGGTGGGGGCTCGACGGACATGTGTTGCGTGTATTCGTAGTTGAAACATTGCGTATAGTGTCATGTTGCCACAGAATTGTAGCACGCTGTCTGTCTTGTGTTGGTACGAGTAGCACGCTGTAGGGCGTTGTCGGGCGACGGCGGCTGTGGCGGCTGCGCAGACAGCTATCAACATCAACAACGACATCTATCAGCGCACAACAACATAGTGCGCTGGGCCGTTTGTCAGCACGCCTTGCGCATGTCCGAAGGAGCGCATCGGAAATAGCAACAACGGCAGCGTTCGCATTGACAACAAACGTGACATTCTTCTAGTCGCACACAAGCGCGCATGCGCAGTGCACATGAAACGCTTAAGCGGTTGGTCAGGCGACTAAACATGACGATGATTGCTTATTTAGCCATGAGAATCGGCCATTACTTACCGAGCTTAGCAGCTTATGTGCGCTGTGGAGCTTAGCGCATGGCAACCGACCAACTGGTGATGAAGCTGCGGTGGCGCTGTTGTTGGGGCAGCAGCAGATGCAGCAGCTGATGACCATAATCACCGGCAATCACCAAAAGACTGACTGCAACGAAATTGTCCGATGCGGTCCATATGCGGTCGCGGCGGTTCGCAGAGATAGTCACAGTGATTTTCTGCAGCGGCTTAATTTAGTAGATCGTGATAACGCTTGGAAGCCGCCTGATTTATTTCATTTTCTACAAGCTGACGACAAGCGCTGACAGCTATATATGCAACACAAAGTTCACACTTGCGGCTATATGCCGATAACCTATTGTCAGCCGAGTGTCCATCAAGTGCGCCGTGGCCGTTGGACTTACCGGCTCACGCTGAATTGTTTTGCGTAGCATTTGTAGATTTGGTCTCTGTGCTGGCGCGGATCAATGTCAATGGTCAGCAGTTGTCGAAGGTAATTAGTGTGAAGGACTTAGTCTTAATTTAAACTAAATTGTGGCCTGCAGAAATCGATTTCATTTACTACTGTCTGATTAGTGGTGAGGCAGTGGTGGAATAAAGCGATGACTTCATTTAGATATTTAGCAAAGAATGTAGCTTTAGAAAAACTCAGACAGGAGTGAGATTAAGGAAAGTATTCCTGAAGAAACGTGACACTAAGATTCAAAGAAGGTGTTTTCAATTGTCCTAAATAATATGACGTTAGTTAGACCTTAGTTGTTGAAGCTTTTACAAATATTATTTTATTTTGAGAAAGGTTTTCTCTGTATATCGAAAGAAGAAATAAAAATTAACATATTGCAATTGCAGATCCTCCTTGTCTTCAGGAATATCAAGTCGAGCTCTAAGTTTTCTTCGAAAAAGAGAGAACTTTTTTGAGCTATCTTGCGATTGATAAGACGGACAAACTTGTCTCGGATGGTTTCTCAACGACTTCTCTCATTGTGATCTCATTTGAGTCCTTTATGAAATCGTTCAGTGATTAGGTGCAATATCTAACGGAAATTCAAAATGGTTTATTCATTGAAGGACCGTTTTATATAAAGTCCACTCTAGTTTCAGCCAGTTCAACCAAGTGTTCCAAGTTTTACTTCTTTTTGTGTAAGTCCAAAGATATTTTTTCGGAAACACAACGCATTTTACTATTTTCTACATCAATCCCGCACACGTTATACACCACGGTCAAGGTGAAGTTGATGGTGGTGCTAGTGGACATGAAGCAACGCTGTGAGCGCCAACTGGTACTTGAAATGACCACAACTATTGTTCAGCGCTTGGTCACAGCTGCGGGAGGGTGCATTCAAAATTGGGTTGGACGCTTTTCGAAAATTGCCCCCGCTGTGTGAACGACATTTTTTCCATTGCATGTCCCTCGGGCGCTTTGAGCGTAAGCAACAAAAAATGCAGATAAATAAAATAAATGGGTTAATAATGTGAAAAAGGATCAATGAAGCTTGTTGTTGTACGCAGCTACTCGTTGTTGTTGTTTTATTTTAATAGTTTTTGTTGTCGCGTTTTTTCGAAATAGTTTTCTGTGTTCTGCTGCAGGGCATGAATAAAGTCCATAATTCATGCTGTATTATTTCCGAAATGAGCTTGTGCCGTCAGCTGGTCGCCATCAGCATAATCAACTACTCCAATTGCACTGTGAGCTCAATGTCATGCACCGAGAAAACAATTTGCCGTCTCTTCGTTTCTCTCGTTGCTTATGCATTGGGAGCTGAGGCGCTTTGTAAATACACTAAGGTGAACAGGAGGTGGCTTCCCATTCATACATAGGAGTTATGTTTATATACAAGAATGTACAAGCTCGTAGTTGACATAAAATAGATGCGATTTGAAATACAACCTTTTATTTGAGGTATCTAGAGATTGTTTGGCACCCATCAGATTCTTCTTCTAAGCAAGGCTCTATCGGTTATATATATATCAAAAACTGATTTCGAGTGATCTCGTTAGGTTCATTATACTCCTCAGTGGAACTCGAGATAACGAGATAAAGGCCTTTGGTGTTTATCATTAGTCCCTTTGCAGTCCCTGGTGCAAGATAGAATTTATTAGAGATATGTATTTTGGTAAACTTGACACCATAAACGACTCCAAATGACGAATGGACCAAGAGTAAGCCAGAACATCGAAACCAAATAGCTGGACCCTTCGACTAAGCACAGTGCAGAAATGAGAGCAAACTGATGGATCCCTTTGTTTCCGCTTACGCTTTGCAGCCGCCGCTAGCATGTGTCTCTAACTGCCGCACAGCGCCCAACAGCGTCACCACACGCTGACATTGTCGCCGGTTGGCGCTCAATGTCTCGCTTTCGACTGCATGGCGTTCCGCGGCGTACATAGTGTGCACCCAACCGGATGTGGGCGTTTGTGAACCATGTAACCTGATCCCTGACAAATCGGTCTATTAGAATCGTTGAATGCGACGTTGTAGGAGATTTTGTCGCATTTTTACCGCCATTCAATGGCGGACGTGCGCTTAACGCTCGCCTTTCCCCCACTCCACCACAACACAGCACCAACTGCAACGCAGCCTTCACCGCCACCACCGATTGCGTTGAGCACAGCGCCGCAAGAAAAAAATGCGGAGGTGGCACAGGGCAACTGAAGATGGGAGCGCTTTATTGGCCGCCGGCATTGTTACCGGCGAGCGGCGCGCGCGCGTATTTGTCGAGTAGCGGAGATGTATGTGCCGCCAAGCGCCTAGCCCTTATTTGTCTTTGCTTTCGTTCCTGTGTTGCAGTGTTGCACACATAGTAATGTGGCTTTGTGAATGATTATTGCTGCTGCTGCTGTTGTTGTTGTTGTTGTTATTTAAAAGCCACGAATTCCATGTGGCGTCGCATCACATTGCACCATGACCACATAAGCTCGTATATATAGACACCCCTGCGCGGCTGCACGGCGTTTATGGATTACGCTGGCGCGTCCGCGTCCGCGTGCAAAGACGTGGGCGATTGATGTTTCCCTAGCTGGCTGGCACTAAGGTTTGGCAAATGCCCTGCGGCTTGCGATTGAACTTCGAGTTATGAGCCAGCCAACATTGATGGACGTTGAGCGAACTAAACTGTGAACAGGCGAACCACCAGGCAAACCGGCGAATGCAAACGCCAGCCAGCGATTATAAGAACAACGATGACAACAACAGCGCAAACAACTAGGCAAAGAACTAAAAAAAAAACACAACAAAAACAATAAACACAAATAAAGAGTGAAATAAAAAATTAAAACGCAGACTTGGTAACGACACAACGATAAAACCGCAGCGACTGGTTTCGGGTCGGGTCGCTCGCTACGACGATCTCAATGAATGCAACGCTGCCGCATACAGGCTGGCAAATCTGGCAGGTCGTTGAAGATTGCCTGGCATATGCCAATACCGTCGCTCATTGACGGTCCCTGTGTGTGTCTCGATGTGTGTTTGTGCATCTTTATGCCTGTCTAAATACACTTGAGGAATAGACGGGCGTATTCCGGCAAATGTATGATTCCCACCCACGAGCAGTGCGCGCTCACCAGCTTACCGGCAACAAACTGCGTTCCAAAGTCTAATTTTTTACTCGTTTTAATGCCCTATGCCTATGCGAGATGCGCGGAGCCAACTTTAACCTGGGCGCGCAGCATCCAGCGTTTTTTTTTTGGCTTTTAAGCCTTCACAGTCAGCGGTAAAGTCGAGGCATATCGGGCTTAGCATAGCCTAAAGGCATCAAGCCGTCGTATGAAAGCCACCATTGTGAATGCGGTTGGCAAAGTTGCCAATTGCAGCATATGAAGACACCGGGAGAAGCGGGATTACTTAAGTTAAGCTTGCAGATGAAGTCGTATTAGCTGCCCTAACTAAACTTCTAGACAGTGATAGTAGTCTAAATTTGAGGTTAGTTCTCATCTTGGAAGATTAATAGGGTTAGGTATAGCTCTAAACGCATTATCCTTATTGCTGTGATAGTTGTAGTTAATGGTGAAATCAATACATGCTTTGGTACTTTATCATTTTGTAAGCTTTATAGAGACCAAAACCGAAGACTCTCTCTATCTGCAACGTTTTATAAGAGTTTAGAATATATTTGTTTCAATAAAGGGTATCTCAATAGGTCCTTACTGCCTTCAATCTCTCATTTTTCACAGTGTACGCGTTGCATAAAATTTCGCCCCTATTGCTGTTGTTGTTGCATATAATTTTTGTTGCAATTGTTGTCTTAATTGTTTTTGTTGTTGTTAATGCCTTTCTTTAAGGTGTGCTGCAGGTAATATTTTAAATCGGCATTTTTTTTGGTTGCCACACCGCTCCAACGATTTTCGGTTTTGTCATTGTTGCTGTTGCTGTTGGATGCGCGCTAGGGCAGAACGCATGTAACCATCAAAAAGTCAATAAAATTTGAACAAAGCATATGCCAAACAAACAGCTAACAACAAACAGCTAGTAAATGTCATAAGAAAGCAACAATAACAATGCCTACACCAATGGTGATTGGCATTAAAGACCACCAACAACAATAGCAATTGTGTACGCTGGCGACACACAACGGCACATATGCAGTGAGTGAGAGTGGAAAATTATTTGCCATAATTTTGTTTATGACTCTTTGAGCTCTTGTGGCAAGCTTTTGGCCACCTGCCACGCATGCGCCGACACTTTGTAAGCTTGAATTGTGACATACATACATACGTGTATGTGGTGAGTGATTAGATTGTGGGTATTTTTTTCTAAATCTATTTGAGTTTAATATCAGGCTGATTTGTTGCCATGAACATTGAATATGTGTTCCAGCTGCCAAAAATATTTAATTTTTTTCAATAAAGCAACAACAACTACTTTACATTTCTATATATGTTTATGCAAGCTCTGACATCTTGCCTTGAAACAACGGTTGTATGCAAGTTTGGGTGCGGCGCGGGTGTCAGCTTCTCAACAGCGGTTTTACCAGCGTCATCCACAACGCTGGCTTTCAAATAAGAAGCTCTCCACCACCCGATTGAATTATGGCCATCGTCACAGCGGCGTCGTCTGGTAGTTAGCAGTTGTCAGCCAAAAACCGCTGGCGCGACAGCCATCAATAAGCTAACAGTACCAAAGTACCTACTGTTTGCGTTATAAAAATATCAAAATTCAAAATTATACGAAAAAAAGACGCAGGAAGAGCACATTTAACATGTTAAAAACCAAACAGTGAAGCGTGCGCGCGCGCAGATAAACCAACCAACCAACAAACCAACGAAGTTATCAACGTACAACAACAATAAAAAAAGAGACGAGGAAAAAAACCAACGCTACATTAATAATAAAGCGTAAATGCATGGAGCACACGAGAAACGGTTTTAAGGTGTGACCACCGCAACGAAACTCATAATTTTTTAAATTAGCATTTTCATTCTTTATTTTACGCTCCACACTTCCATAAAATGAAATTTACAAATTGTCCCCAAAAAACAAAGAACCACTTCATTCCAGGCACACAGACAGGCAACCGTTCGGCCGAGCAGCCACAGTAACAGCGACTAAGTTACCACCAGCGACAGTCCGCTCCTCCGCCACCGCCGCATTAACATCACCGCTGCCGTCACACAATCACCATTATGATGCGCGCGCGTCATCAAAAATCCCAACAATAAACACAACAAAAACACCTGATCGCACGCACTATGGCAAGATGTGTGTGGGGCGTCTGCTTGCAGTTGGTGCTGGAGCTGAAGCCACAGCAACTGCAGCATCACATCGACTTCATCAATGATATCCGCGATTGTGGCGGCTTGTCGCCAGCGCCAGGCGTTCGTGTGCTCGAAAGTCTCGTCTGCGGTGTTGAGTCGTGATTTTGGTGCAGCGCTTGGGTGAGCGGTGCGTGGAGGTGGCTGCGCGCTCACTTATTGTGGCCGGAGTGTTGTGTCGTAAAAGAACGTTGTACGCGCGCGCAATAAACTCATCAATAAATTGTCTACAACTCAAATTCAGCAACAAATGTAATAATAGCAACAAAAAAAAAAAGAATTGAAACAATAAAATACAGGGTGTTATAATAGTAGACTAAGCGAAAATTTTTGGATTTTTTATTTTATTTTTATACGCAAGTTTTATAGCTGAGTTACTTGGTACAATGGGACAAATTGAAGAAAAGTGTAATAATATTTCACAACAACAATTACCGCCTAGATGATAATTACTGTCCCAGTCCTCGTTCACTGGCCTCTCCGAACTCATATTGGTTTGGAAAACCATCTCTAAATATAAAGCTCTGTAAACTATCCCTACAGAGATCATCCACCAAAAATGGATCGTGTCAATTCGTCAGATCTCAAAGCTCTATCTGCGTTCTACGTCAGTAAAGTATCTTTACCCCAGAATATTCGTATCTATGTCCACATTATCTCAGAGAACACTTTGGTTTTGGAACCATTCGCACTATCCGCTTCACTAAGTCGCTCAGCGCATTGATAGGAATGTCGCAAATATCTATTACTCCTTCAACTAGTAATCATTCGCAGTTCTCTTTAGTGTCTTATAGTAATCGGTAATCCAACATATATCAGAAAAGTGACTAGAGTCCTCTTGGAACTGATCTCAAACCTTTATCTCCGTTCCACGTCAGTAATGTTCCTTTATCTCAGAGAACAGTTGGTTTTTGAAGAGTTCGCATTATCCATATCTATGTAGTTTAGACCACTGGCAAGAACTTCTCAATTCTCTATTTCCTCTTCAGTTTCTAACCATTCTCAATTCTATATACTGTCTTGGGGCTATCAGTAATCGAAAATATATACATTTATCAAAAAAGTATAGAGATCCCTCGACCTTTTAGTATGCCCACCAGAGTTGCATTTATCGAGCTTGACATACAAAAAACACTGTTCCCACTCAAGCTAACTTCTTTTTTATTTCATTTGGCATTTTTTATAATTTCATCGCACTTTATTACGGTATTTCGGAATTTAATAAAACAAGCATTCCAATCGCCACTACTTAATACAACCGCAACAACAATTTCATTTCTTTTTTTGCTTCAGTTTCATTCTTAAACAACGCGACACCCTCAATTCACACTGTCCAAGCGGCGGCGGCGGCGACGGTGGCAGCGGTGGGGACAGCACGCTTAAGTGGATTTGTGTGTTTTGTGTTCGGAAAAAAATGTTTATTGTTTCAATTTTGTTATCATCATGAATAAACACAGCCAACGGATGGGTCAATTTTAATTTCTAATTTGTTTGCCAACAGAAAATTATCCGCTTATTTATTGCGCGCCTGACACTTCTGTTTATACCGGAAGAAGAAGGCCAAGCCGAGCAGCTAAAGCAGCAGCAGAAATGTGATGAGCAAAGCGAAACAACAACAGCAACAACAATGATAGGTAACAGCTTTGGATGAAGGGCGGAAGGCAGGAGGGAGGAGGCTGGTGACAACTGTTGGACACAATAAACCGAGAGTGGGTCAGCGAAGAGGCTCTCTCAACTGACGGGGTACACGCGCGCGCGTCATCTTTTTTATCAGCGACTGCTGCTGATCGCTGTCTACTTCGGTGTACAACATGAATGCATTACATTGTTGTTGTTGTTGTTGTAGTTTATGCATTTAGCCAGTTGATTGGGCTGGAGGTGCTAGCGCGCTTGTTACATTACTTGTCCGCGTATTGTTGTCGTTCGCGTACGCTTTGCTGGGTCGCGCAGACAACCAACAGCAGGCAGAATGAAAAAAAATGAAAGAATGCAACAAAAACAACAATAAAAATCACATAAAATAAACAAAGAAACGCTTTCAAATGATATATTTTTCATTGGCGACTTTGGTGCCTTTGGTAGTGTGGCGTTGTTGGCGGCGTACGACCGCTGGTAGTAAGTAGCATCCGCTCAACCGCGTTGTTGGCGTTTATGCTGTCGCTGTGGCATGCTGACAATTTGTAATAAATTTGATGAAATTTATTTGATACAAAAGCATTTCGGTTGTGTGCCATCAATCAGCGCTTGACGATCGCAACGCAATCCCCATTGTAGGGATGGGCAGCGGTCGCTCGATCGCTTAGCAACGACATGGAAATATGTATGTCCGCTTGTATGTAGGTGACAACAACAACAGCGCTCAGTTGCGTTGTCAACGGCGACAAATGGACTGATGTGATTACACGCTACATTTCTGGTATTTTCACACCTTTTGAGATATGTGCGCCGATTGCGGTAAACGACGCACCACAGAAACTTACACATGTCCGCAGACGAGTTGCGAGTTGCTGTATGGCCACGACAAATTAATTAATTAGGGGAATTTCGGGGTGATAACATCGACATGCCAGCAGCGGAAAGTGGCTGCCATTTCAACGAATATTTCATACTTATGCTGACAAAATGGTTGGTTTATGCTTGAGTCTATGATGGAAAGCATCAATGAAATGTTGAAGCGATGAATCACAGAATTAGAGAGCTGAATTTTTATTTACATTAAAATGGGTATTACTGTCAAAGAGCTGCACAAATTGGGTTATGCTTGTTTACATATGTAGATAAAATATGACTTGATCGATTACTTGGGTTTATTAAACCCTTCCATATAGGCTATTAAACTCATTAGAGAGTCTTTTTGTTGTTGTAGTAAGAGAACACATTCTTAAATCGTTTTGAGGAATGTTTTTGAGTTAACTGTCCTGACCGTTTAGAAATCCGGGTTCGTCGGAAGTGGTGGGATCGTATTTAAAACGCTTCCTAATAGTTGACATAGTCTTATAAGCCTTCTTCTTTAGCATATTTTGCGTTTTTCGTATAGTGCCAGACTTACAGGCTTCATAAAGGACTGTCTTTCATAGTCTATGAGTGTTTTTTTCTGTTGAACAGCCATACAACCTAACCTAACATACTTGTCTGAAACATATGGATCTGGTTTAGAATCTTGACAGTTACGATCTTCTATTTTTTACAATCTAAGTTGATAGATATGCTTTCATAAGCCAAACTCTTCCCTTCGCCCGCATTATTGAAGTGTTGTCCCATATAGTGATGGACCTATAGTGATTTATATATATATATATTTATATCATTCTGAAGAGATCTCTAGCTCTCTGTGACGAACTGCTTCTAGTCACCCATTTTAAACCCTAAGTTTGCGCCATTTTATATGCTTGACTATAACTAAACGAAAAGCTAAACGAAATCGATTCGAAAAAAGTCGAATATGCTAAAGCGAAATAGTACCGTATTTATATCAGATCAGTGACTATAATCTCAGCAATTTTAAAAATTAATTTGGAAATTGTTCACACTACCCATCCTAAGAGTCTTTACGAGGCAAGGAACAGTCTTATTCACTTCAAACGACTTCGGAGACCTTAAAAGATCATATATGTATAATTTCTATTTAATATGTCTGGTGCCATAAAAATCGTTACCAGCTGCAGATTTGTAAAGCACAAATTATTAGTGAGCCATATTGACATGCAGTAAGGCAAATAAAACAAAAAATTCCTTGCAATTACACGGATCTGACAGTAGCGCTTTCAAAACGCCAGTTGCCACTCGTTGCTGGCGAGGAATCTTAAGTGTCTACATAAATATTTAAATAGAAAAAATGGAAAACATTCATATATTTATCCATTCTTTAGCATAGCTCACACTTTTTTATGATCGGAAAGTAGTTCCGACTGACATTTGCAGCCGCTTTGCGCTCGGCGCTTAGCCCAACTAATCCCCCGGGCTCTTCACACATGCCTTGTATGTGTGCGGATTTTCGAAAGTGCAACAAATAATAATTGCTTTGTTTAATGAGCACTCTCCAACAGCTATCAGTTACCCGATAGCTCAGCCGTAATCCACCGCAATGGAGCGTTAATTTACACCGGATCGCCCGGTAGAAGCGCTCATTTCCCATCATAACAAATGCCGTTTTGCCACTTTGTTGTCACCTCGCTTGTCCTGGCAACTTCTTGCGCTGGCTCTGTCGGTTCTTTATTTAATTTTCCTCGTTGTTTTTTTTTTTCTGCTGTCAACATATTATTTTGAGCGTTTCATAAACAGATGCATTTGCCTTCCCATTAGCCGGTACGGTAAGCAGACGGCTAAGCATCAAGCATCGCCCGCCGCCGGTCATATGCAATCATCGCTCAGCCATTCTTAAATTAATTGTTGTGTTAGGTAAAATGATTTGTGCGCGCTGCTGTGGCGCTTCAGCGCTACGGTGCTTCGGCCAGTAACGATCGTTTTAAGGACATTTCACGCTTATCTGCGCTAAGCCCTGTCTCATATCCGACAGCTAATTTGCGCAAATGTGGCATATTGCAGCCGCCGGTTTGTCGGATTGACGCTTGATTACCTCAAATTATCTACAAAAACACACAAATGCACATGTGTATGTCTCTATATAGTTTGGCGCGGCCCTTCAGCGCCGCAGTCCCATGAAAGTGGTGTTAATGTTGTCGCAGATGTCACCACCATCTTGACTACCATTGCAACCACCAAACAAGCTACTGGCGCGCGGCGAAAGCGACACACTCCAGCCTTTTCGCCCCGCTGTAGGGATGGCGGTGGGCGTGGCCGTAGATACTCGCTGCCTGATAAACTGTTGAAAAGTACATGTCATGGTAGGGAGGGTGGTGTACAACAGCCTTCTTTGGCGTTTGCTTTTGCCCTCTTCGCTTTGGCTGTGTGTGATTTATGCAGATTTGCCAAAAACTCTTGCTGAGATAATTAAATAAAAGCTGGCGTTTGATGTGCTCAAATTCCTTGTTTGAGTTAACTAGATATTTAATGGTGGCATTTAGGTTTTGTAGACTTCAAAGCGCAGCCGTTTTGACATGGTTGGCGCTACATTCACATACGGACACGGTTTTGGGTGCACACCGGTGTCTACATACTTATCGAAGATTAATGGCTTCGGGAATCTCTCCAGCAGCGCTTCAATTTTCAGCACAGTTATGCAATGCTGAGATCTTATCGCCATTCAAAAGTTGATAATCGCATGCAAATGCTTCAAATTCATCGTTTCATCGTTAGGAGGTATGAAATACGAAGGTGATTTCGACATGGTTAAATATATACACCAATACTGATAGGAAAACTGGCGAGCATATGGTGTTTGAGACATTTGTTTGAGTATTTGTATCTACAAATCGACACTAAATTATAAAACTACGATGATCTACTTGAGATTATGATTATGCGCCAAAGCGAGATCTCGAATTTCTCGAAGCAGAATTTTGACCAATTGTAATGTTCCTTATAGATTCTTTCGGTTCCAAGACTTTATTTTTCGGAACTTGAAACAGCGATTTTTTCCTCTCTCAACCTTTACCAAATATTTTCTTTTTTTTACAAGGACATCGGTAACTTTAATTGTGTCTTTGTATTGACTCGGGTACCGCATCCCTTATACTTGTACTCATATAACGTTGATGAATATGATTTGAATTTTTGAGAATATGACACCAGTAGGTCGGATTAACTAGTTCCAATAAGGTGCCGAGCTCATGGATGGACTGAAGGGTGAAACAGGTACAGGTGCAGGTTTCTTCCGCAATAACCCACAGAAAGTTGCTTCAAACTAAAAGTCGGTAAGAATTTGTTCTTTCAGGCCGATATTGTTTGAGTAACAGACGTGATCTCCAAGTGATCAAGTGATCTCTAACCAGCAGTTCCATTCATTTCCTTGGGGATAGCCAAGAGACAATTAAGGCTATCAACTGGGTACCCGGTCATATAGTATAGAAGGTATAGAAAAGGCGGACGAGGGCGGAAGAGAGAAAATCCTAGACCTTTTTAGGAAATGACCGATGTTTTCACGAAAGTCTTTCTAAACTACAGAAAGTAGATCAGTTTGGTAGAGCACGTATTTTTTGGTTTGCTTCGATGTAGTAAAGAAGTGATTTTATTTCGAAAAAAGTTGTGATATTGCGAAAGTAAGTAGAAGTAGATAACTTCACTGGAGTATACAAAAATCTCAAATAGCATAGGCAAGTGTAAGATGTTAGCGTCATAAAGATCACTTTTGTCATTATTGTTACCTTTGTTAATTACCGTTGTTTCCGGTGTTTGCTTGCGCTATTGAAAGTGTACTTTCCCATTACTGTGATTTACACAAAGCGGAAATTTCATAGATTTCAAACTCTTCACTTCCACTTGCTATTATACATACATACAAACAAACATATTTACATATATACTCAAGTATGTGTATGTGTGTGTATGCAAACAGCCATGCCAAGCAGTGGGTACTCCATTTTTCAATTGCTTGCGACTCAATTTAAGTAAATAAGCACATACATATATACTTACATATGTATGTGTGTATGCATGTGTAAATATGTATTAATTTTTTCCACAAAGTGTGACATTGCTTTCGGTACTTTTGTTTTAGGCCAACAACATGTTGGTGTTGGTGTTGCGTCTGTTTTTGTTGTTTGTTTCTGTTTGCATAATGACAAACAGGATTACGGCATTCTACATAAATTATTCCCATAAACGCCTCTTCCGCGTATTACATAAAACTCTGTACATAAAGCTGAAGTGTGGCGGTGTTGTTGTTGTTGCGCCAACAGGGTGTTACTGCCGCTGGCAGTGGCGCTGGCGGCGGCTCGCATTGAAGCCGCATTGACTTTAGATGTCTACAAGTTGTTGGCGGCTGCTTTACTTTTGACGTATTTGCAGTGCGAACAAACCCTTTTTTATGACCCGCAGCCAATGTGGTCTCCAGAGGGAGGAAGGTAGAACGCAGCTGAAAGTTTACAAATTTATTATCGACAACAAAAGAAGCGACGACCAAAGCGACCGACAACGACCGAACGCATACATTATATAGCTGGCACTCGTCCATTGATGGAAGTGGCAGCAGCGGTCGGCAGCAGGATCCACTAGTCGGTATAACTAACTGTTCAAGGAACCAATGCGAGCCTTTGCCAAAACAACTAGTAATTAGTATGGCTATTCGTTAATTGCTCGCCAGGCAACCACCAAATATTTTTTTTCTCTCCGTAGGATTAGCTTATGCCCAAATTTCGAAACGAGCCTTCCCACTTTTCTTTTTATTTATTTGTTGTTTAACAATTTATTTGTTATTGAATTGTTGTCGGTTAGTTTGTCAATCGTTGAGCGGCTCACTGATATCGGTACACACTTATTTCCTGTGTTGCAACCAATTACAACAATCAAACAGCAATTATACCCATCACTTGACAGGCGTTTACTCGGCACACAAACAATCGATGTTACACATTCTGAAGTGAGTAAGAGACGCAAGCAGCCTGTAGGAAAATTTGCTGGTTTACACTAAGAAGAAGAAGTATAGGTTGACGATTTCTATATAATTCCGAAGTAGTAGTCGAAGGAATCAAATATCTGCTAGTAAACGACACTGTTACGAAGGAATTAGCTCGTTCGGTTGTCATACGGAAAATATGGATAGCGGAGATCTTAAAAGAATATTATTTGATCTTTCTCAGCGCGGTTTGAGTCTGCATGTTTTGATGTCAGAACTTAAATTCGAATGAACTAGCCATATTCGTCCTAGTTTCTACATTATAGCTGACAGTGATTGGCACAAGTACGTACTTCCCTACAGGGTATGTATGTAAATACAATGTCTGTGTACACATTTCAAGTCGCTAAAGAATAATATCTAGACCAAAGCATACCGCTCGGCTGTGTTTACCAAAGGCACAGTGGTACAAAACCAACGCAAATATAATATATAGTTTTCGAGATTATCATTTTCAAATAGATGAACACAGACTTAACAATTCTCGATGAGCTGTTCCACAGAAGACAGTTAATTATATGTTAAAGACTTCTAGCAAATCTCAGTGTATTTGGTCTAAAAGCTAAGAACCCTCGGAAGGTTCTCTATATTTGATATAAGTTATATATTTTTTAAAACTCAATCTTTGTTATCGATTTGATCCGCTACGAAACGGTTTAGACCAATCGATTCCTTATTACGATTGTTCACTTGTCTAGGAAAAGTATGAAAACAGTCCCTCTATGGTTTCATGTACTACTATGATCTTGTCCAGACTCTACTTCTTCAATTATGAGCCATCTAAAAAGAATTTGCCTCACAGTGCGCTTATGCAACATATATAGTATATACGTATCGGTCAGTTTTGAGACCAAACCAACGTAAAGGCGGTACATTTAATGTGTGAATTGCATTCCCTTCATGCGCTGTGCAAATAAATACAACTCTGCAAGTGTACGGATGAACCGATCGGCTAATCGATGGTAAGGTTTCGTTGAGTGATCGGACAGATGTCTTGCGCTAACCAACGTGACTACACAAAGTTTAATCTGTAACAAGCTGGTCAGCGGCATGACGAGCCATAGTTTCTTGAATGAAACTGCGCGCCTAGCAACAACACTGAAGCGACTACAACACAACGAAATCTTGCACCATTTGTCATGCTTGTACACCGTTGCGCCGGTCCACGTAGCACTTCTGCGCTTGTTGGTAATACGCGTGGCGTTATCTCGCGCTGGCGTTGCTGGTGTTTGTTTGTGTTTGCATGCGCTTTGTTTTTGTTGTGCGAATAGGTGCAATTTCACACTTTGCCAGCAACGGCCAGCCGCCAATCGACCGTCTACAGGGCAATGCATGCGTTCTGTGCGGCGTTACTTCTTTTGTTTATATGTACACCTCATTCGAGTGTCGAGTTGAGTCGAGTCTTTTTTTTCGCTGCGCTCGAGCAGCTCATTGTGGCATGTCGATTTTATTGTTGTTAACGCTGGTTAAGTTGCTGTTGCGCGTTGTTGGCGCGGATGTTTACGCGCGCTGGTTGATGGGAAAATTATGAAATTCATTATTTGTGTTTGCCTAATAATTATGACAGTAAGCGGCCACGACAAGCAACAACCAACAATGAACAACAACAACACATCCACTCAATGGCGTTGCCGGAGTACTGGTGTTCGAGAAAGTGGACGGACTAGGCGCTGCGTTTTGGGGGGCGTGCGGGCGTTTGTCATAAAGTCTGCCAACTAAGCCAAGGCGGCGCGCACGCTCACAAAGTAACGCAGACTATACTATACGAAGGCATGTGTATGTCGCGCCGCCTTTGCCGTTACCTTTGAAGAGCCGCGCGAATGGCAATTGGTGTTTGGCCGTATTTATACTTCTTGCTAGCGCTGTTGTTGTTATGTCCGCTTTGCAGCCTAATAGGTTCATAAACGAGATGATCGATAGCCCACACATTGTTGCCATTCCATCTGCCGCGAATATTTTCAACACCTTACCGCCGCGTTCGCAGCTCGACGCATGAGGCGTGGCTTTTCAGCCCAATGCGTTAACGAAATTCTCCACGAAAATGCACAGACTGCATTCTAATAAAAATTTAAAAAAGAAAACAGCTGCTTCAAACAACAACAGCACGGACGCAATGTTGTTGTGTTGTGTATTAGAATAGCATTTCCTAGAACTGCCACAACTGGCATACCGTCAAAGGCTTGGGAATGTAAATGTCATAGTTGTCGGCACTATTTTAGCGCACCCCCAGCAATTTCAGTTTTCAGTTTCTCAATAGAAACGTAGTTGCATACATACATACATATAGCGATATTTACATAGTACGCTTTTACCTTTCGGCATATTTGTCTGGGGCATACAAACAAAACACCGTAAAAATATACTTACATCTGGATGCATATATAAACGAGCATATTTCTATGGCAGGGTGCAAGGTTATGGCTCGCCTTCACTCCCAGTTAGTTGGAGTATGTGCGTTTGACAACCCCGTGAGACATTTTGGACTAGAGTAATCTGACATCTGACAAACTCTTTGGAAATGTTCAATAGAAATGTAAACGTCGAGTTGAAGCTTCGATTAAATATGTCCGTGGATTGAATTTCGAAGTCAATCGGAAAAAGAATTCTCGGATTTCGACCTTATTTTTAAGGTTTTAGACTATATGCAGAAGGAAGTAGGGAATAGAGAAGTATAAGGCTTAGGAAAGACAGACGGTACTATAATTTTCTGGCTGAAAATGGTTAATACCTTTTAACCCCCATATTCGCCATGGAGAACCTTAAAGGAGAACCTTAAAGGGCCATCGTTTTACAACCACACGACACATCGTTGAAAGACCAAAGGCTATTCCAAAAATTAAGTTTGAGAAGTGTCTCGAAGAATGGAAGAAGCGAATGGGCACTATTTTGAAGGCGACAACATGAATGGAGATGAATTAATAATTTTTTTTTTCAAAAAACGAAAATTCCCGTTATTTTTTGAACACATCTCGTATATTGAATATTAATATAATAGATAATAGATAGATAACTTTAGACAACTTTGTCACCGTACAAACGTTTTCCGGCTGGGTTAGCGAAACTTTCAAATGCGTTGCGTGAGCACTTATACAATAATTAGCTGTTTTGTTGTAAGTAGCTGCGCTAAGGTCGCTAACATTGTCACAGTATTAGCTACGGGACGGCGAAAGTGTTGTGCGGGCACCTTTTCACGTTAAATAGAGCCTAAAATAGCTGGAAAAGAGAGTGAGATAAATATGCATAATGGAGGCGAGAGGGGCGCATGGGTAAGCTATGGGCTGGATGGCATGGCGGGAGTGGTAGACAGTACGGCGGTTGCTTGTAAGCCTTATATACATACACGTAAGCATATCTAGATACCAAGAAAGAACACACGCATAGCCAAATAAGTATGAAATACGGCAAAGTAAAAAGCTCATGAGCGTTGCGACGTCAGACAGTCGGTCGCTTGTGAAACACTGTTGCTTGCTCGCTTAAATAGTTAGTAAAGTCATCAAAAATGTATATTCTTCGGAATATTTACTTAGTATGTGCTAAGTTGTAAGCTGACTGAGCTTAGCTAAGCAAACGCATGCGTCTTAATTTTGAGAATTCGCTACGCTTAATAACCGGGCTCGTAAGAAAACGCGCGAAAGGCGCGCACATAAAATAGAGTTATCTACATAAATACAGGTAAAAGCATTTGGTTTGGTATTTCTGTTGGTTTAAGAAATGTGCGAATAATTGCTAGGAGAGTGTGGGTTAGATGAAACGAAGACTAGTGGGATGAAGAAGACAGATATATGAGATACTCATATATAATATCTCTAGTTTAGAAAACGAACTCAAGACCCTAGAAACAGCTTGCTACATACCTAAATAGTTTCGACATTCCACTATAACATCGGGTGGCAACGCTGTGGCCTTCAGCTGTGCCGTAGAGCGCTGTCGAAATAGGCAATGGCAACAAGCGTCTTTGTGGCGGCTAAAGTGATGTGATGTGTGGCGTTTTATTGCACACGCAAATGTAAACAATACAATGACAACAATTGCAACAATAAGGCGAACGTCTACATTATAAATAGCGAAACCCAAAAACAACAGCAACAACAATAACAGCAGTGCCAAGAGCGCAAGCATTTAAACAAGCGCTAATAAGATAGCGCGGCAGCTTATCTCACTCGATTATTGCCTGATAACACCAATGGCAACACGAACACCAACAATTGCGGCGCTGCGCTAGTGTTTGGGCAACGCGCTAACCGCTGTCACCGGCAATTGTCAATTGTAATTGACACATGACGGCCGCATGACACACGCACGCACCAGTGTTTTGTTGTAGCAGCCGCAGCGACTGCGCTGCTTTCGCTTTCAACGGTTTGGTTGGGTGCGGCATGCCGCTTAGTTGCTTGGCTAGAGGGGGTAATCGGGTTGTGGCAATATTGGTAAGTAAACAAGCAGCCCGTTTGATTAGGTGCTGAACAATCAAACTTCAAAGCCATTTGGGCCGCCAATGTGTCATTAGTGTCATATAGACACATATAGACAAGATCGCAGTTGTCGGAAATTACAGCGTCGACAGCGACAGCGCCGCGGCCTTAGTCGTGGCAAATTATTGGTGATGGCGGCTAATCTGATAAAAGTGATATGTATGAGACATGAGCTTTGTGTAGCGGTGCTGAAGTGGATCAACTCAACTAATAAATTACCAATTGCACCGTTTCCTTATGGCAAATACACGTAGTCACGCGCTCTGCGACCGCCCCCTCGGTGGTGGTAGTGGTCCGACGCCTTTGATCTTC
Source organism: Zeugodacus cucurbitae (assembly GCF_028554725.1). Taxonomy (NCBI): domain Eukaryota; kingdom Metazoa; phylum Arthropoda; class Insecta; order Diptera; family Tephritidae; genus Zeugodacus; species Zeugodacus cucurbitae. The sequence continues at coordinate 2,963,916 of NC_071668.1, forward strand.
AGCGCCTCCACAAATAGTTTATAACGTTTGTATAGACATATTAAATTTTTTATACGCTCACTTGGCAATCTAATGCTTTATATTAGTATTTTTGGTAGAGATTTCACCTACATTACCTTGGTGGTTAATGAGATTGTGCTAATTGAATTTTAAGTGTTGACATTGGCACTAAGTACACGCGAGTATTACAAGTATCGACAGCAAAGGTCTCTTATGCTGCTTAAGCATCGAGGCAAGCTGTGTTTACTTGGAATTTTTGAGGATTTATGCCAATTTAAGGGTCATATAAACTAATGGTTCTTGGAAATGTATTGGATCATTCTTTGTTGTTGCAATATGTCAGCTTTTAGATTAACACTAACAAGAAAAGAGTTTTCGAAAAATGTTCAATAAGCGATTCCATGGGTTCAATTTGCTCTTTTATGATTTGAAGATTTGCTTTATAAAAATCAAACTCGAAATTAGATCACCAATTAGCAAATTAAAAGGCAACTCTAACTTGTCTCTTAATTTCTGATTTTAGACGATAGATAAGTAGCTAGCGGCCAGTGAGTGGTATGGTCAGGTTTCAACCACTGTACTATGATAAATATTGTCCGTTCCCACGACAGTTGGTTCGACGTAATCGGAACCGATCCCACTACGAGCAATGTTTTATGCCGTTACAACAACAACAACATGTTAAATATTCTGATTTACGTTTATGAACATTTCTCACATACAGACCGATATAATCCAAAGGCATTGCTTAGGGGTAGGAAACAAACATTTTCGATATCTGAGGGTTTAAGTAAGATGTAGATTATGGCTTAATACCTTTCTTAATATTTCATGCACAATTTATTTAGGAATACATGGATTTCATAAAGAAAATCAAAGAATTTTGAGGTCTGTTGTGGATGACGAATTTCACTCTGGACACCCCAGAAACTTGCTTGTTCTTGTTCGGTTATTTTATGATCCGTAAATATTAGTTTGAGAACCGTGGAGGTTGCAAGTCATTTAGCATTATCCAAGAAGCAACGCGTTGAGGCGAACCACTTTAGGAGAACCACTTTATATAGAGTTATGATTTTCAAAAAATCGGTTTTTTTGCGTTTTTTTAATATATTCTGAGTATACACACACAAAATTTCAAGTCGATCCGAAAAATATTTTCGAAGTTATAGACATATTAGTGAAGGCGCGCCGAGGGGTCTCGCAGTAGGGGACAAAACTTTAAACTCTTTTTACTCGAAACGGTGTTTTCAAAGTCGGTGAGCAAGAATTAATCGAATTAAGAATTAATTAATTATTCGAAGGATCCCCATCTGATAAAAATTTATTATTTTTAAAAACAATTAAAGATCCGAATTTCGGTCGAAAATCAAACCTTTTGCATTGAGTAGCCGCCATTTTGTCAACAAATTTTTGTTAATTCCTTTGACCAATCACTAGATTATTTATGATATTAATGAAATTTATTTGGTTTTTGCATTTTAGATGATCCAGTCCAAAGATATCGTGCTCACCGCAAGAGGCCTTTTTTTTTGCGGACCTCTGCAAAATTGGCAATATCAACATCCCCGATAATTATTTTTGGCAATAAAAAATATGTGAATATAGTTTAAGGTTGTCATAATATACCTTTCAAGTTTCAAATCAATAAACCAAATAGTTTGCTTAGAAAAAATTCTTGAAAAATGCCTTTTTCTGGCCTTGTAACTGTATATAACCCCTTAAATCGCAAGTAATGAATTTGCTAAAAAGTAGTCGATGCATGCAGTTGTAGAGTCAAAAGAGGGAGTGCAGTACTTAACTGTTAAAGACATTAGCTATATAATTTGTTATGAAACATCGATTTAAAGTTTAGACCTCGAGACGAAATCCGAATGAATATGTATGAAAATCAGTTCTCCCAACCCATCCAACATCACCTTCAAATTTAAAGCTTCAAAATCTGTAAGACCCTACAACCGATTACTGCAGAGTAGTATTGTGGCATCTCGCTCACACAAGGGTTAAGAGAAGAAAAAGTTATAAATTAAATTACAATGTATCAAAATTTATAGCTTCAACTTGATAGTTCTATAAATGTATACACTACACCTATCATATTCCTGCAATTAAGCGCAAGCTATTGGTGGTAACACACACGTCGTTGATTTACAAGCGCACAAACATACAGATGAGTGTATGTAGATATGTATGCAAGTACTTGTGACTGCATTTCACTGAAAGTAATTTCCTTCTAATCTTTGTAAATATTTATTTGTGTGTTTATTAAACGAAAGCAAATAGCTAATCGAGTGCTGGAAAATACAAATATTCCCATAAACACGACAAGTTTCAGCGTAAATTCTAGTCGAATCTATTGTTTACCGCCGAATGTCAAACATTTTGTTTTTGTTTTTGTATTTTTTTTTTTTTGTTGTCGGCATATCTAAATCAACTCATTCGCTCGCCAACTGATAAGCGAACGCGCACAAACCAACAAACTGAAATACACACTTAGGTGTTATGTGTGTATATATGTATGAGTATGTGTGTGTGTGTGTTGGCAGGTATGTAGGCAGAATGTATATATATATTAATGCGAACCCATACTTACTGCCCCATTAAAAAGGCAGTTATTTATACGCTCTGAGCACACCTATGCACGAGTATGTGTGTGAGGAACACGAATGTGAATGTGAAAACGAAATGAGTAAATGAAACTTCAAGGGCGTTCAAGTCAATGTGTGAAGTTAGATTTTTATTCAAATACACGAAATCGGGCGTAGATAATGCAACTTCACAGTGTAATAAATTCCGAAATGCTTATACTAAAATATTAAACATATTTATTGTTGTAATTTTTGTGTGTCGATATACTTAAAGTCGAAAGCAAAAAATAAAAATAAAAAAAAACTTAACTTCAAAGTAACTTAACTTAATGTATATGAACGCTATGCTAACTTCATACAATTTCAATTTTAGTTACTGCTTCACAAGTATATTATATATGTAAGTATGTATGTATTGTCATATGTGAAACGCTACGTAGAGCGCCAACTATTTGCACTAGCCTAGTTTGTCGAACGTTTGGAACGATATGTTTGCTGGAAGCCTAATGAGCATAAGAGACATAAAAAAATAACAGTAATATCTAGTATCTATATAGATGTGAATGCATGAGAATACGCGTTAAATGTTGCTTAAGATACCTAACTAATTTAAATGCATATTAAAATGCCCAAACGGGTCTAATATAGCCGTGCGCACCAGTCTACTTAGCACAGAGTTACAAACTTTTCACACCCACTAATTAATGCAAGCGGACCTCCGCGGTCCTCTGTAGTATATAGTGTAGATCACAAATATAAGGCCAAATGTTACGTGCTGCTCTCGCGAAAGCACGCTATCACCTAATCAGTCACCGCAATCAGATCGATGGACGACGCATTGCCCACTTTGGTGCAAGCTGGCAACAGTGTGACCGTCTTCGCGTCCAAAGTGCGTGTCGTCGTCATGGCACCGCTATTGCCGCCAGTTGTGGTTTGGAAGATATCCGCTACGCTGACGGGTAGTGAGAGCAGATGCTCATTACCGGGTCCCAAGCCGCTGCCTGTCATGCCGGTGAGGTTATGCGTTAGACTGTGGCGCCGCAAATCACAGTTACGTCGAAAGACCTTGCCACAGGAACTGCAATTGTATGGTTTGATGTCGGTGTGTGTGAGTAGATGAGTCTTCAGGTTGGAACGCTGATTGAAGGACCGATTGCAGACGGGACATTTGTGTGGCGACTCCTCCATGTGTAGGATCTTATGCACGGCGAGCGTGCGCGATTGGCAGAATCCCTTGCCGCACTCGGCGCACTTGAAGGGCTTTTCCTTGGAGTGTATATATCTGGGAGGATGGGCAGAAGGATGAGAGGAGTAGAGATTAATATTAATCAAGCGGGCGAATGATAATTATTTATCGAAAATATTTAGTGAAATATAAAAAAATATAATTCTTGAATTAGATAGTTGCCCACCTATGATCTCTGAGATGATCTTGCCGACGGAATGCCTTGCCGCAGATGTCGCACGAGTAGGGCCGCTCGTCGGTGTGCGTGCGCTCGTGTATGAGCAGATTGTAGGACTTAGTGAATTGCCGATTACAGAATTTGCAAATGAACTGTTTCTTGGAGCGCTGTGAATTGGCAGCGCCGCCAGCAGCTACAGTCGTACCGCCCGCAACGCTGCTGGCGTTTAAGACGTTTGCCTCATTCAGTGCGCTGGCAGCGGCACCTTCATGGATGACCAGCTGTTGGTGGTTCAGTTTGTCTTGGAACATGGTGGCTTGTAGTGATGAAATCGATTCGATGTCAGCAGATAACGTTTGTTGTTGCTGTTGCTGTGTAGTCTGTTGCTGCTGTTGTTGTTGTTGTTGGTTAAGGCAATTGAATGCGTTGGTGTTGAATATGAAATTGTTGTAGCTACTCTCTAGTTCGCCAGCCTCAAACGACAGTCCCTCTTCGCCGTCCAGCAACGGCAGGTCACAGTCGCCGAGGTCACTGGCGGTGAGGTCAGTGCCGGTGGCGCCCGCACTATGCAACAGCGTCTGTATAACATTTGCCGTGTTGGCGTTGCGTTGCGTTTTAGGTGCCTCAAGGCAGAGGTTGGCTGTGTCCAATGCCTGCAATTCTTGTTGCTGTTGTTGTTGTTGCGTTGGCGCTGTAGTTGTTATTGTTGTTAAGTTATAGCTATTGTTGGTGGTGGTTTCTTCTGCGTTGTTGCCGCTAGTAGTGCAGCTGGCACTTGCTTCACCATCACCACTACCATCGCTGTTGTTGTTATTATTGGTGGATATTGTATTGAACCGGAAGACATCCGATTTGCCGGTGATGCGCTGCAGTGCCAAGTATGACTCGAGCGCTTGCAAGTTGAGCGCCGCCGCGGCCGGTGAATTGACGGGTAGGAGGGCGGCCTGCTGCAGGCTGCTGACCATGGTGCCCTGTAAGGAGAGCACAACTGCGGCTGCAGCGGCGAGGTCATTCGTAGTTGAGACATTTGTTAGCGTCGATGTGTTGTTGTTGTTGTTGGTGCTGCAGTTGCCGGTGTTATTGGTGCTGTTATTCATATTGTTGTTGCTATTGCCATTGTTGCCAGTGGAACACTTAATCGAAGGCAACACCGGCGTTTGTTGTGGGGATGGCGTACCCATGCCGAGGCTGTGACTACCTTGCTGCTGTGGACCGCTGCCGGCACCATTTACATCCTTCGCCAACGCCAATGCAATTGCGGCGACGGCGGGGGAAGCACTGGTTGCGGTGGCGGAACAGTTCAGGGCAGAGTTCGTTTTCTGGTTATGTGTGCCACTAGCGGTAATCACATTGTTGTTGTTGCTGCTCTGCGCATTTTTATTGTTGTTGCTTTGTTGCTGTTGTTGCTCCAGTGCTGCGGCAACGGAAGTGGCCTGCAACTCGGCGGCGCACAGTTCCTCCTTAATCAAAGTGGTCAATGCAGCGACTGTGGCAGCGGCGTTCGTCGTTTTTGTTGTTGTTGTCGCAGAAAATTGTGCCGCTGCTGCTTGTACATGTGCCTGTCGCTGATGTGATTGCATATGCTGTTGTTGTTGTTGTTGTTGCTGTAGGCGTTGTGTTTGCATTTGCTGTTTAAACTTCTGCAATTGTTGTTGTTGTGGTAATTTCTGTTGCATGCCTAGCTGGCCATGTGATTGCTGTTGCGACTGCTGTCTCAGTTGTGGTTGTTGTTGTTGTTGTTGCTGATGATTCTGCTGCTGCTTCAAATGCAGTTGTTGTTTAACACGACTTTGTAGCTGTTGTTGTTGTTGTTGCTGTTGCACACTGTTGCCAACGGCATTCGGGCTTGTGGAGGAGTCCATCGCGCATGCGCAGCAGGATATCACCCAATACACAACGAAACGGCGGTTAACTCGCTGGCTGCCTGTCGCAGTGGATGCTTAGTGATTGCTAGTTGTTGCGCAAGCGCACCTACGCAAGCTAACGACCTGCCTGCTAGTGACTATCGATGATGATGTGGCAGCTGTTGTGATAGTTGTTCGTGTTATTGTTGTTGCTGTTGTTGTTAATATGACTTTTGCCACTAACGCTTCGTTCTTTTCGCCGTTAAACTTGGGGGTACAATGTTGTTACTGTTGTTGTAGTTCGTCTACTGCTTCTGCCTCCTCTTCTACTGCTGCTTCTTCTTACTGCCTCACTGGTATGCTGCTGCGTTCGTTTGTCGTTGCCACAGCGAGTGTATGAATATTAAAAGCTACACGCCACCATAAATCACCGCTTAGTCACGCGCTCAAAAAGTCATAAAAATCGAATTTGACGTTCGTACAAAAACAACAAGCGCATAGCGAGGCACTATTGCAACCGCAACGCTAAAAGCCAGCAAAACACCGCTGGCGTATTAACAAACAAATTGATCGACAACAACAACAATGATGTCTAGTGCGCTTTAAAGCTGTTGTTGTTTTCAGGTTGTTGTAATATATATGTGAGAATATGTGTTGGTGTTTTTGCTTCCTACTTCTTCAACATCTGCGCCTGCCTTCGCTCCCCAGACTTGTGGTCACTGAGATAATTGCTCGTTTGCGGTTTCCCACTACAACAACTCAAGCGCTAATAGATCACACATCCCAAAATCCTGTTGGCGCGCTAACAAGCTTCTTAGCGGCTGGCGAATTGGCGCCGCGTCGGCAATTAACTGGCACTTAGGCGCAAAACGATTCTGCCGTCCAATGACAAGCGCGCACACGAGACGCTTGGGACCACACGCACTTCTTTGTTGGTTTAGGCACTTGAGCGGCGCGTGTTTTTTTCGAAAAGTGTGTGTAATTAACACGAGCCACGAGTCAACAACAACACACATACACTTTAAGCGGTTCAAAGTAAATAAGCAAACACAACAAAAACAAAATTATGTCTTATGCAATTGTTATCAAAGTACTGCTAATACTTTCTGTTGTTGTTGTTGTTAAATGGTATCTTCCTTTTCTAATTGTCTATGTGCTCTCACTCAATCACAAAAGTCTCAAAAGTGGTGTTTAATTGTTGCTTATGTTACAACTGTGACGCTTTGACGCTATGCGGCTGCGGACTGTCACCACTGCCTGCTTGCGATAAGACGCGTTCACTACCGAATGCAAAATTATCGAGAACGCTATCATGAACAAAAAAAATTTAAAACAAAACAAAAAACACTCGCTCGATTGCACAAAAACAAATACAAAAAAAATATGAAACAGCTGCACCGCTGTCGCTGCTGCTCCAAGCGCCTTCAAAAGTGATGAGTAAGTGTATGACGTGCGCGTAACGTGGCTTCGCGTTGAGGCGCGCACAATGTTGGGCAAGTCCACGGAACAACTAAAAGTCCATTGCGTCGCTGGTTTGACGCGGACCTCCTGTGCAACAAACAGAGAAACTAAAACCGGCGCGCCGCACACACACACCTACCAGCGCAACGCCGCCGCTTCGACACTCACTCATTCGCTCAGCGCGCGCACTCACCTCAACGCATACAAGCGCAAATGCACATAACGAAGTGGAGCGCAACGCACACCTTTACCGACGCGCACACACACACATCAGCGGCTATATGTACATATATGAAAGAGCCATATAACAACGATCTGTTGGCAGCGCTATATGAGTGTGTGTGTGTGTGATCGCCAACTGAGTCGAAATGAATGCTCGTTCGAAGAGCACACGATTTCACCTAGTCAAGGTAGTGTTGATTGTATAGCTTTGCTTGTGTGTGTATGCAATTGCTTGTATGCATGCAGCGCTCACACTCACACATACACAGCGCGCATATTCTTTCACTCCACACCAATATGAAGCGCAGAACCAGTTTCTTTACGACCTTTTTTCTTTTGCTGCCTGTTAACGGGTTTGCTCTCTCTCCAGCGCAAACGTTGTGGCGCATTGAGATTAAATAGTTGCAACCCGCCGAACGTGTTTCGCTGGGACCGGCGTTAACTGATGGCCAACACACGCGCGCCGCTGCTTAATGGGTGGTTCGTTCGTTGGCTGACTGGCTTAGCTTGTTGGCTGGCTGTTTGAGTGGCGAAATTCAGGCTTTAATGTAGCGATCAATGGGAATGCAAACGAGTTGTAAACTCGCGTGGGTGTAGTTATTTATACACAACAAACAAACAACAGCGACGACGATCGAGTTCTCTTGATATTTAAATGAGCAAGACAAAAGCTTATGAATATTTATGCTTGTGTATGGGTGTATGTTTGTATGTTTGTAATACAATAAAATTAATGATAAAATAACACCTTGGAATAAAGCGCTAACACGCTTTTTACTGAATATTTAGATGAATTTCATGTATCTATAAAAGAAATTAGGCAGCTTTTGTTCACGGCGAAAGCAACTCTGTGTGTACATTCGAGAGAAACATATGATTGCAACTTCCTAGAGTAAACCTTAATAGAAATTCTACCAATGAAATCAAATCTCTATAACACTTTGGTAAAAATCATCACAAATACGGAGATGATTCTTTAAGTCTTATTCTCCACATTAGGTGATCTTAAGTCGACAAAAGTTGAAATCTGATCTTATAACATAAATGAAGATTTTTACGAGGACTCTACATCTAAATGTGACCGACTGAGCTTCAAGTGATATTTTAGAATTCAATTCCATATATAGAAGTGATTAATTAGAAGATTAAAGATTTAATATTTTTCATAAATTTATTGCGAATTGTTACCTGTACTTTCAAGTTTTGGGAGTGAGAGTGCCTAAACATAAGTAATTAAAAGAGCGATAGAGCTAACGAAATTGTAACGTAACAACTCGAGAGAGAACCAAAAACATTTTTAAATAATAATCTGACATTTAGTTCAACAGCCAAAAACCAGCTGTTTGTTTACAAACTTTTGTGGGGTCGATTCGAAGTTCAACAAGTTTTTCTGACTTTTTCAGTACTTTTACCTTTTACCTCAACAATTGTTATGAGATAATGTTATAAATCTTAAAGTTATTCGGCAAACGAATACTTCTCCATCTACCGGTACCGAATTGTCTCATTAATCTAGAATCAAATCTCATTAAGCTAGACCGTAAGCAATATTTATAAGATATTTTTTTAGTTCAGAAATATATATATTCGAGCTAAAATTGTATTCAATATAGCTAAAAAAATTTTCTTTCTTCAATATAAAAGCATTCTAAAATATAATGTTTCCGTCATTGGAATTTCAGTTATATGACCATTCGAAGGTATTTTAACAACTCTTACCACTATTAACGGCAGAAGATTAGATAGATAGAACTGCATTTATAATATTCACCAATTATTATCTAAATACATATATATATATTTATATAGGAGTGAGTATAAGGTACTGATAAAAAATTTAGAAAGTTTCAGTTCGGGTGGAACCAATACTTAGTTTTTGGATTGAAATTCATATGAGTGAAGGAGATGTATAGTAATTTCATTTTCCATTATGCTTATTTGAAAAATCTCCGATGACGATCTATATAAATATACGAGAAGAAACATTGTCAACCAAGGTTGGTGGCCAAATATATCTATAAAACTCCAAATTACCTGGCTCAAATTAAAGAGTCTGATCCCATTTTCTCATATTTTTAAACTATGATAGAGTTAGGAGTTGGTTCAGATCGTTCGTAACGTTTAAAAATCAGTTTAATTCGCTCACGATAATTCCAATAATTATATATGGTATGCCTTCATATTAGGTTGGCAAATATCCCCCTACCGCCTTTTTGTCTTTTAAATTTCACGGCTATGTATAAAGCGCTACAGAATCTCTATCTGGCAATACTATACATCTTTGAAAGGTCTTGACATAACCTACAAAACGACGCTATGCATGATTAGTTTGGATATTGCGTTCAACAGTAACAGACGTGTAAACATGGCGTTCACTAACGCCGAAATTCCCGCAATTTCAAAGTTTTCCTTCGTTCAAAGGAAATCCACTAGAGAAACGTTCCGTGAGATTAATGGTGAATGGTTTCGACGATTCAGAGCTGGTGAAAACGACACCATGGATAAGCCAGCCGGCCAAAGGCCTGTGACAACGAATATCGATCAAATCATGGGAAACAATCGAGTTAGAACGGCATGTGGCATATTGTGGCATCGCCCAGGAGATGGGAGTTAGTCAACAAACAATTTAAACCATCTGCAGAAGGCTGGATCCACCAAAAAGCTTGATGTTTGGCTGATGCATGATTTGACGCAAAAAAACCTTCTGGACCAAATCAACGCCTGCGATATGCTGCTAAAACGGAACGAACTCGACCAATTTTTGAAGCGGATGGTAACTGGCGACGAAAAATGGATCATATACGACAATATCAAGCGACCAAGCCTAACTGTCAGGTTTTGCTGTGTGTTTGGTGGGATTGGAAGGAAATCATCCACTATGAGTTGCTCCCATATGGCCAGACGCTTAATTGTACCATCTACTGCGTACAACTGGACCGCTTGAGGCAGGCGATCGACCCGAAGTGTCCAGAATTGGTCAACACGAAGGGTGTAGTATTCCACCAGGACAATACCAGACCACACACTTTGTTGATGACTCCTCAGAAGCTATGGAAGCTCGGATGTGAGGTTTTATCGCATCCACCAAATAGCGCGGACATAGCGCCAAGTGATTACCACCTGTTCCTGTCCATGGCGAACGTCCTTGGTGGTGTAACGTTGAACTCAAAAGAGGCTTGTGAAAAGTCGCTGTCCGAGTTCCTCGCAAATAAGGAGGAGTGCTTCTACGAGTGGGGTATTATAAAGTTGTCGTCTAGATGGAAGGATGGATGGATTTTCATAAAGCATTGAAAAAAGAGCAAAAAAGCGGACGGGAGATATTTGCCAACCTAATATTTCTAAATTAATTTTTGGTGTTTCAAACTATGTCATTCTATCCTCTGTGCGTTATGTTGTGATAGTATAAATTTGCATATATTTATGTATATAATCTTTATTAGCGTCTACAGATTATTTAGTCTATAAAGGAGTAGCGATAACAATCTATCGTTACCGCCAAGCCCCCCATGGCATTATTACTAATTTCCATATACTTCTTAGAAAAGTGAGTATAACTATTTGACAGAGCCATAGTGATTAGATAAGAAATAATTAGAGAAAGTATATGGACGAATTGTCATAGGTTATCACTTTGCTGTTATAGAGGGAATGAATTGTTGGTTTCTAAAATTTTTTGAACCTGTCTGAGTTCAAACATAATGCGGACTTTGTCTAATAAAAACTATTAGATGATATATTAAGAACTAGCACTTGAGATTAAAGTAAACTAGAGGAATTTGTTTTTGGATACCCTAACCTCAAACTGCTATATCATTTTCATATAAATTGAAACTTGGTTCGTAATTGTATAATTCGATCTAAACTAAAGTGTATCTCTTATAAACCCTTTAATAGGTATTTATATATCAACTGTGACACTTCTGGGTACTACTGCCATCTCTTTATACGATCTCAGATGTCTGTGTATATAAATTTCTCCGAATAAACTTCAATTCCTCTTATCATCCTTAATCCACTAAAAGTTGTAATTAGGCGAGCGCGTTAATAACTTATTTGGATCATTACACTCATGCCCAAATATATGTACGTATGCGTGGCTCATTTGGTGCGTGCATGCGCGCACTTATTACGGTTATAAAGTTTGCATCAATTTTTAATTGCAGCCAACCAGTGGCTGACGGTAGTCGGTAATCGGTTGGGGCAGCAATTCAACTTAATTTCGTTTTGCGAGACGACTTTCTGTTTTGGCATTCTTTCATAATTTTTACTTTTGAGCCGTGCGATTGGCTTTCTTGTTGTTCGGCCGCAGTTTCATTTCGTTTTCATATGATAAACGGCGGCGCAATCAAATGCGCTGTGATCAAGGAAGAAGCTGCCTATCAGGTCCGCCGCGTACCAACTGGCTGGCTGACTGACTTGCAGGTTGACTTGCGTAAGTGATGCGCGCTGTCGGTATGCCAATCGCCGATGTGTCTGTCTGTCCATCTGTCTGCCCACTGATTTTTGCGTCGCATACAGAGATGAGTGAGTGTGTGTATGTGTGTGTGTATGCTGGGCATTCGTGCAGCATTTCCACAATTTATTTCAGCATTAAATTGCAATTTTGCTCTAAAAGTTTGCGCTTAAGCGTTTTCCACCGCTTATACAGATATTATTTTGATTAATGCAGCGCAAACATGTCATTCGCTCGTTTCGCTTGATTAACCCAAACGAACTGAACTGCCATAAACGGAGAAGCGGCAATGCACACGGCTGTGCTGAGTTGAGTTGCAACGCAGTACCGCGTGGAGCTGGAGCTGTGACTTCCAATGGTTGTTTGTGTTGGCGCGAGTGATGATCTGCCGTGCGCTTGCAAATCGCTCAAGCGCGGCTGCCGCATGCGCCTGTCGATAGCTGGATGGGCGGACGGACGGATGGACGATGACGCGTGTATTGGCATGACCGACCATCACTGGCTCGTTAGCTGGGCTGAGAAGTGCGCGCGCTCATTTTAGCTTCGACAAGCGCGCATTAAATACCATGTACAAGTCCAAGGCAGACACTCAGTTACATATATGTTTATCCTACGTACATACATATATATCGAACATACACACACACAAATATTTGCGCAGGCGCGTAGGTTCCCTGGTCGCATTCCATTGTGCCGCACTTGCAACCACTACGACAATTTCATTATCGCCGTGCGCAACTGCCGCTAAAAAGCAACAACAACAATAGTAAGACATTACCTACATAAGCAACAACACCGAAGCTCATGTCATTCAAGTGCACGCGCTATTTTAAATGCGTAATTATGCCACACTCGGCCCTAAACATTGGTCCACGCACCTCAACCGGCCCACAGCCAACACGCCGCAGCATCTACCGCGTTGTCTATTCTTCTAATGTTGCTCCGGCCTCTCGTTGCATTCTCATGCATGCCGCCACGAGTTGCCGTTGCAGTTGTTGCAAGCTCGTGCGATTTGTGGCATTATTTATGTGCATAAACGCATGCGGCATTCGGCTGGCGGTCAGCTTCAAAGCGACTTGCATAATCTGAATCTCAAAGCGTTGCACGTACAACTGCTACGTTCAGTATGCTAGCTTCTGGGGTGCGGTGTACTTGAGGGGGTCTGATTTGAGATTTGCACTCATTGCACCTCATGCTCACTGCTCATATGGACCGGTCGTTTGGCCATTGCTTTATTGTCGCAGTCATGTTGACATACTGTCCAGCTGTCCCGACGATGGTCCATCGATTTCACAGATGCATTTGCAAGGCTATTTTTGTGGTCAACAGTGGGACTAAGGGGACTAAAGTGGTTATAAGGAAATTGCGGAAGCAGATTTCTATGTGATTCTCGAAATTATAAAGAAGCACACCAAGCTGGCAGCTTTCGGGTTAGATCTAATACCAAATAATCTGAAAAGAACTAGGGCATACTTCACAATCGATAACTCTATAAGGCTCTGAAGACTGTTTTAAAAAATGTAATATTTAAAAAACTTCCCGGTTCTGAATATTTTCATCGATTTTTCTGTATAAACATAACACTTCCACAGCGTTTACATCTGCGCAGTCGCACAGAAACAGTGCCGTTTCCGCTATGCGATTCGTACAGATGCAAATAACTGCCTCCATGCTTGGCATTCATTATTGGCTCCCCGCCCTATACGCCACAGCGCTGCCATACCAAGGCAAAGGCAAGAATTATTGGCTCGCTAAATTGTCTTGAACTGACTGCGATTGGCACAACAACTGCCACAACAGCGATCACAACAACAGCGGCAGCATTTGCGACCAGCGTCATCTGTCACACAAGGATGTGTTTACCCTCAGCCGCATCCTGCTTGCCGCTGCAACACAGGGCGCGTTGTGGCCGCGCATGCGCGCTCGCTCATTGTGCACCCATTTGATGCGTGGGCTGAAATTACACGATCACGATCGACGATAAAATTTTATGGCGCGTATACGATTTCGATTCGATTTTTTGGTGTTGATACACACCCAACAAGAATTGCGGCACACTGCACCACCCCACGCACCGCCGCTCGGCCAGAGGCATGCAACAACGCAGCAAAATGTCGCAAAGTTCTGCAATGTTGCAAGCACATTTGTACGTTGTTGTTTGTGTTGTTGTTGTGTTGTGCCGTACATGTGCTGTGGCATTCATTGTTCGCTGCCAGCGTGGAAATACTTTGTGGACGCGCGCACTGTCAATGGCGGCCAATATTTTCAATTTTTCATTGCCGCTTGTACAGGCGAGTGTGCGCATGCGCAAGCCTATGTGCGTGTGTGTGTGGAAGTACGCCTAGCTTGTCGTTCGCTTTAAAGCTGCGCCGCGCTGGAAACACAGCGCTCATTAGTTGCTTGCAATTTTTTCCTCGTATTCTGTCAAGCCGCAAAGTGACTCAGGTGTTCGAGTTTATCGCCGCAATTGCGGAAATCTTATCAGTAAGCGACGCAGTGAACTTGCAATCACCGATATTGAATAGTAATTGCCGCTGATCCGATAGGAAGTCACCACCGTTCGGTTCTCGAAAATTACGTAGGCTTGTATTTATGGCCCTCCCAAAGCAAAATGTCTTTTATACTTCAACTGTGAATTGCTCGGCAAATGGCGTGAAGCGAATGGCAGTATGTTGGTTCGTTGTATCTGTTGTTGTTGTAGTAAAATAAACTTAATTTTTTTTTAATACAAATTTCTTTATTAGAGAACATATCATTAATGAACAAATATTTACTCGGTTTTTTTGAATACTTTTTGATATAACTCATGTCGTTCCACCAAGAAAATTATAGATTTTTTCTGATAAAGCACTTGTTACCGAATTCAACATCCTCGACAATAGAAATTGAGAAATACGCTGTATTTCTTGACTTGTTTGCGTTGTGATGCCTTTTCTGAAGCAGACTTCTGAATCAAAACTAATAGCATTTGATGCTGGAAGATTAAAATTAAACTGAAATATTAGGTTGGCAAATGTCCTCCTTCTGCCTTTTTGTCTTTTGAATTTCTTTTGAAAGGTCTTGCCATAACCTACAAAACGATCCTATGCATGATTAGTTTGGATATTGCGTTCATCAGTTATAGACGTGTAAACATGGAGTTCACTAACGTCGAAATTCGCGCTATTTTAAAGTTTTCCTTCGTTAAAGGCAAAGCCGCTAGAGAAACGTTCCGTGATATTAATGGTGTTTTGGGGGATGGCACTCACTGCGGATTGGTTTCAACGATTCAGAGCGGAAGACCTTTGACGACAAATACCGATCAAATCATGGAAAACATCGAGTTAGACCGGCATGTGGCATCTCGTAACATCGCCCAAACCATTTTAAACCATCTGCAGAAGGCTGGATACACAAAAAAGCTTGATCTTTGGCTGATGCATGATTTGACTCAAAAAACTTTCTGGACCGAATCAACGATATGCTGCTGAAACGGAACGAACTCGACCCATTTTAGAAGCGGATGGTGACTGGCGACGAAAAATGGATCACATACGACAATATCAAGCGAAAACGGTCATGATCGAAGGCCGGTGAATCGTCTCATACAGTAACCAAGCCTAACTGTCAGGTTTTGCTGTGTGTTTGGTGGGATTGGAAGGCAATCATCCACTATGAACTGCTCCCATATGGCCAGACGCTTAATTCTAAAATCTAATGCGAACAACTGGACCGTTTGAAACAGACGATCGACCAGAAGCGTCTGGAATTGACCAACGTCAGACAACACACTTCGTTGATGACTCGTCAGAAGCTATGGGAGCTCTGATGTGAGGTTTTATCGCCCCTTGGTGGTGTAAAGTTGAGCTCAAAAGAGGCTTGTAACACTTTTTATAAAGCATTGAATAAAAAACCTATGATCTAATATAAGACTATTCATTAGCGGTATATTCTTAGGTAATATGTCTCCGTAAATACCGTGAATAACTCGCTTAATATATCTGTGGACGAGATAAGTCGCTTATTAAGGATGGATGTTGTTGTGTTTCTTGGTTTCAAAAATATAAACGCGATAGATGCTGCTGTTGCGACCAGATTTGGCTGATCTTAGAATGTATCATCCTCGATCTTCTAAAAGAAGATGGCGTCAGAAATTCACATCTAATCCACATTTAGCCCGTCATATCTGAATGCTTGATGGCCATATATGGAAATGTCTATACTAAATAACTATTGTGATTTCTGTAGAATAAAAATAGCAAAGGTCAATTAACAATATGTATATCAAAGGTAGAAATATGATCATCTCGATAAGAAATCAACCATTTGGAGTGTTGGTCAATTGATTGAGGCGCTCTGTCTTACTACGATCACAGCTGCCCTAATATTTATTCTTAGAAGCAAGAAGGCTGATAGATTTTACTACACTGATGAACTGCAAAGACTGTTCGATAGCATGACATACCTACATACATACACATGCCTTTAAGTCTAGCAAATCTTAAAAGTATATTTTTCTAATTATAATTCGGTTGACGGATCAAGCATTTACAGCGGCACTTTTTCACAGAAAATCGAATTATTGGCAAAGAGTGGCACCACCACTGATTGGTTGCGCTAATCTTCTACATTTACAAGAGCTCAACCGCAAAGAATGTGCGACTCATAATTTCCACGCCCTCAACTTAGAGCACACAAGCCAAAGTCATTTCTTGACGGAATTGTTTTGTGTCTTTTTTCGGAATTTTCGGAATTATGAGTGCTCATTACTTGCCGCATTGCTGCCGCTGCGGCTGCTGTAGACTCTTGTGCGCTGAGGTTGTTGTTGTTGTTGTGTGCTTGTTCTTGAATTGTCATTGTCCCATTGCTTGGTTGGCTGCGTGGAATTAACACTTTGTTGGAGCGTGTAAACACGCATAGAGCGGCATGTTGCGGACATTAGTGGGATTAGTGGTGGTTAACTTGACAGGCGGAAAGATCTTATCCATGATTGTGTTTGACAGATTTTGAGCAATCACATTTCGGTAATACGATACCCATATCGGACGCAGCGCCTGGCGATCGGGCCGTGCCGCCACTTTGCCGCCGCGTTAGGCGATGAAGATATTTCGAATTTCGAATTTTTACAATGTCATTGCGTCTGAGCCGCTGATCGACGGCGATGTTTTCTTTGTCGGCTGATTTTGGCTGAGATTGGGTTCACCTTCGTTTTTTTCCAGCATTAACCCTGAAGCTATGAGGATTTTATAACAATTTACCGCCAATGGAAATTGAAAATTGGCTAATTCGACACATACAAACACACATTCATATGCACAAAGAAATCAACTTTCGTACAGTGATGGCAAAACAAAGCAATTTGGCCGGTTGGCTGGCAGCTTCCGTGGGAACCACTTCGATTTGCATACTCATGAGTTCCGCATGTCCCACTTTGACGATTCGACGATTCCCACTCCGACACACTGATTGACCGGTCAAGCAATTAATATATCCAACAAACTGTGCGCTGGCCATGCGGCAATTTCTCAGGTGGCAACAACAACCAACCAGTCCGCTGATTGCAATTTGAGTTTCTCAGCGCCTCGTTGACGGACTGCGCATTTCGCACAAACTCGCAGCGCACTCGTCGAAATTTGTGGCAATTTGCCACACTGCCGTTGAGCATCTGCCGAATTATTGACATTCAAACGGATCAAACCGTTGCAATGCCGCTGTTGTTGATTGCCTTAGCCAGCAATTGCAAATGAGTTCGTTTAAAGTTTAACGTTTCTTTGATTGGCCTAATGACAGTCGCGCATGCACATACGACTGACGTGAGAAACAAAAGCATTTCAATTTCGCATTCATTCATTCGTTGCAACGTCGCCGCTCGGCTGGCGAAATGCCATTTGCCGCTGAAGTGCAGTTGCTCGCCGTTTATTGAGGTCGCTTCAAAATTTGGGGCACTTTGGCAGCAGGGAGACTTACACGTAACTCTTTGCAGCGCTGAGACGAGTCAGACGTGTCTCTAAACTGTAAACTCATTTTTGTACATTCTGGGGTAAAAGTATCAGGTCAAAATCAGCGCTCCCATGCAACGGCTGCGTGTCTTCGTACTTCGTCGCTGGCGTGCGAAGACGTGTCGAACGCAATGTAATTACTGCCAATTGGCCGAGTGGGTAAACGCTCCATTGACCAGCTGGGAATGCGATATTTACACTTCACTTCAATTGGGGAATGCCGTGTGGGAGAGTTTTCCCTTGATTGCGTGATTGAATTAATGTTAAAGGTCGCAGTGCCACTGTATTTAGCGGATTGTTCAGCCCAGTTAATAAATTTAAAATATCCTCTTCAAAAAGTAATATTTTTAATGAATGTAAAAAATCAAAAATATACATTTTTCAAAACTTTTCATTGAATTTCGAACTTCAAAAGATATAATTTAGTTCGGCATCATCTACAGGCCTACATCATTTAAGGAATCAAAATAGAAACAAGCTTCAATTTCCTTTAAGTTCGAAATTTCGTACTTTAATTCGAAGAAAAGATTATCACATATTCTCATTCCCCTACTCAAAATTAGAACTCCATTTGTCTATATACGCTTTGATTTGGTCTGAAGATGGGTTCTCTGACTTCTTCGCTGCCTTTGGAATCATTAATATTACGGCCAACCCACATCGGATTAGTCAAAAACGTCTTGGACTAATAAGACACAAAAACAGATTTTGCTCTAATCCACACCAAGCGAGCATGCGTTTTTTGTCTCGTCTTATTCGGTGTGGGTTGTCACATATGAAGCTATGGGATGTTGTCGTATCAGACAAGATAAGGCTTCTTGACTTATCTGGTGTGGGTTGAGCCTAAGATTGAACTATGGAAAAGTTCGAAATACTGCAAATATTTGGAAGCTATTTTTTAGGGCTCCATTATTGACAAAATTCAATTCAAGTGTAATAAAAAAGAGTCCGAAATAACTTCTGTTTCTGTTTGATATTCATTTTCATGTCGCTAGATGGCGCGCTTTTGCAGAATCTCAAAATGCTTTGCGAAGCCTTTCAGAAATGCCCATCAATTTTCTTCCAGGCAATTTAGCACGAACAAAGAAAACTCAATATCCTGTCAGCTATTGAGTTCGGAAATCCTCCGCGCAGCATGTTGCACAATTGTTTTCAACTTTCACAAAATGCAAACTTTTATTAAAAACCAAATTAAAGCTACCATTTAAGCCGAGTAAGCTACAAAAAGCGTAACAGATCGTGTGTTAATTGGATGAACCCTTGCAAAGTTGTATGAAATCTATTCCCTTATTAATTTACGCGCATGCGCAACAACAGACACCACACACCAAAACAGCAACGCATGCGCGGATTCCATCAGTGCTGCTTTCATTTGTGTTGCTGACGCATTGGCTCGCCGGCTTGTTGGCAATAAAATGCAAATTAAGCGCTAAAGATTACTCAAAGGCCACATTATTTACTTAGAACCTCCTGCTGTGCTTCCGAATTAAGTTTAAACCCGGAGGCTAAATCCGAAATGAGTTTTACTAATTTCTCGTTGCTGGCCTGTCTGTCGGCGGCGGCCAGCCTGTCGCTCGGTCTGTCGGCGTGCCACGGTCTATGCATGGCAGAGTGCTGCGCCGGCTGCTGGTGCGACTGGTGCGGCTGGCAGCTTGATGGACGTGTATGCGCGCGCCATGCGGCTCCATGCCACAAAATATATATTTGGGACAAGTTGTGGCAACACTTAATTTCCATATCCTGCCGCTAGCTGCGTGCCACACACTGTAGCCATGCACAGATTATTCACATACATATATACTATGTATATTAAATATAGTTTAGCATTTGGTGTGTTATCCCGCCCATGCGTCTGCGCCTGCCCCAAATGTTCATAGCTATTTTTTTGCTGTTGTTTTTTTTTAATCTTTCATAAATCGATTTTAAATGAGATTTCGGCGCTGACGTTCGCTTAGTTATGAATGTGGCGTAGGGAATAACGAAAACCGTTTAATAAATATCAAAAATCCGTCCAAAATGCAAATGAAATTGGAGCTTCGTACATTGGAGTGGAAAATTTATGAACGCATGCGCAGTCAGTAGCGTGCAAGAAAGGAGGCGTAACCAGCAGAAGCACGATGTTTTTATAATACCAACGTTTCGAAGCACAGTGTTCACTAGGAAACATAAAAAATTCCGAAAGAAATATACTGAATTAGTCACGAGGCATTCAGAAGGACCAATATTAGAAGTTTACTGTTATTTTTGCATGTCATGCTTTCTAAAACCCTGAAAAAAAGGGATTTCAATGAGATAATAATAATATAACGCTATAAAAAAGTTTAACAGGTGGCAACTCTATAGCAAAAAATATAAATTTTGGTTCATAAGAGAATGAGGTTCCTCAGAGCTCCTCTGAAAGCAATATTTCCATAACTTTTGTGAACTTGAAAATTCTATCTAACCCCATATCAACTTCTTAGTTAACTCATCAGGTCCGTCCCCCGTCCAATCACGTGCAAAAGCGTTCCGAAAACCTTGAACCACTGTGCTGTATCCCCAACCGCCTGCGGAAACAGATTTTTTTTGCACTTTTTGTCTCAGCGCTTAGACTCTGTGTGTGCATATGAACCACATTTCGGCGCGTTGAAAGTGGGGCGTGTTCCACATATGTCCCTATGGGGCTTTGAAGGCTACGCAACGCGCATGCGCACGCATGTGCTATAAACCAAAATATAATGCGAACGGTATACAAGAAAGTTGCAGAAACGGCAGCAGAGGGCAGCGTTAATATGCAAAGTGGCAGGTAGGCTGGCAGTCAGCCACACTTTTCAACGCTTTTGGCGTAAATGAATTATGACGCATGCGCAACATATGTGTAGTGCAGCGCTTCGTTTGCATATGTTGGGCCACCGTTTAATTAAAGGGCGCGCGTGCGCCAACCTTTTCACCAAACGCTCTGCACACACACTTATAAAAAGACACGATATGCATACTTACTACCCTCTACACCGCACTCGAACATTTTAATAAGTGCACACTTGTGGCTCAATGGGCTGCGGTCGCTTGTTGGCCCGTGCTCGATGACGCACTCGACGGCTGGTGGAGCATCAGAATTAGAGGTTGCATGAAAATGGCCAACTCAACTCAGCGCGTCAAGTGGTCAACAATCCGATCGGACCAATTGTTCGCCCGTCCGTCTGTCAGCCGCACTGACGACTCTGTAGTGCCAGTTTCACCATTTCCCGGTAATCGTGCCGGTTGTGGCGGTTGCGCATTTGAAATCAATAACATCACTAAATGACTCTATTGTTGTCGTCGTCGCAGCCCACAGAAAGACAGAAGAAATGTGAATTGTAGCACTTCTCGGTTCTCGGAAAAAACGCCATAAAAATTGACACCCAGCGCGACCGGCAATTAAACAACGTAATGATACGATGGTCATCGCCATCAGCATCAGCACCATCAGCAACGCCTAGCAGCAAAGACAAGTAGAAGACAACAAGCCGACAACTATTTCTACAAATGCAACAATAAAATGCATAACACATGCGCGGGCCACGGCTCAAGGGCTTGGGTGGCGCAGCGTGTCAACCCGGGACCCAATCAATTGCAGCACTCGGTCCACTCCGGTCAGCGGCTGTGGATGCTGTTGGTGCAACGATAAAATGATACGATACGAGTGTAATAAGTGTCCGATCAATGCGCGGCCGACCACACTGCCAGTGCCAGTGGTGGCGCAGCGCATTAGGGCGGCTGAGCTTAGCGTTTAGCCTTAGCCGATATGTGGCAGCAGCAGCATGCATGCTGTGGGTGATGGCCCCGGGCCATTAGCGCGCTGTGATACACGGCTTTTGGGTGCTGATGGCGATGCCTTACCGGTGTTGTTGTTTTTGTTGCCTATGCTATTGAACGCTTGGTGTTGGTCTATTGGTAAACGCGTTCGCGCTGCCGGTGCATGCAGTGCGTTTTATTATCATTGCCGTAATTTATTTGCCTCAAACGTACACACACACATACTGAGGTGTTGACCGTACCTTACGTTGGCGTACCTGGTGGTGGACGGTCACTCGCACTCGCCCGTGCCCATTTTGACAGTCAGACCGACAATGTGGTCTTGGCCTCTTTATCGGCCCTGTTTATCGAGCGTTAGATCAGCGCTTTAACAGCCATTCGTTCCTACCGCTTATCGGCATATTTATGTGTCGAAATGTGTATAGAAGATAATTCGAATGGACAGAGCGGAGATGTGATACTTATTAGTGGACAGCTGTAACCTACAAACCCAATATGCTAATTAATGCTGATAACCCAACAAATTTGTGTGTGGAGTAAGAAGAATTTGAATATTACGCTTGAGCTAGTGTTTTTTGTCACTCCATATTAAAATTCTTTCTAACATTTAACTCTACTCCCTGCTCTGAAATTGAGTTTTATGTGTATTTAAATAGATTTGTTGAGTTTATTATAGATAATAGCAGTTATATTAATTTAGATTTTAATACCTTGTTGCATATCATTTAATTTGATTTTACTTAAATTTGTAGGAATATATATACATATATTTATATAGTAAAAATTATAATTGTTTGGGAAGAACTCTTATTTTTATGAGTATAGTATTGGACGAATCCTGCCAGTTGCAAGTTGCCAAAGCTGTTTGTAGGAAGGCGAGGTGGAATTATATAAGCATTTCCACCCCCAATGTCCAACCTTCGACAGATTGAGGTTAAAACGCCGAGGTAGGAAGATCTTCGGTGAACCAATCGATTTGGCTAGAATTGGCATTAGTGATTGAAGGATTATGTAATAGATTCCAAGCGATCTGCCGAATCGTGAGGGTCTTTCTGATCCTTTATGCGTTTTTTTGATTCCACAAAGGACGGCGCAAGGATCTGTCTTTGAAGCTAAACTATTATTTGACAGCTAAACCTATTAATTACTTTGATTTACTGAGTCTTTGAAGAAATATTCAACCACCTTCCCACCACTAAACTAACCTCAATGTTTCATTCGTTTCTCTTTAAAATAACACTAGCTCTTCTTTAAAGAGCATTAACTAGTCTGTCAATACAACTTCGTAAATTAACTGGATAAATCAAGTTGATAAAATCCTAACGTGTTCACTAACATATATGAGAAGGCTTTGTTGTTTTTATAGTAACCCCAAAATATCCTTAACAAATATTGACGAACGCGACCTGTTTTGACGGTTCTTGCCGGAATGAAAATTATGATCCATCCCTATTACGTAGACCCGATTCTCGTCGGAACGGTCTGACTGTTATGAATAATGAATATTGGAGATTTATGTTTCCTTGACGGAACCGGAACGCAGCAACCAACCCTATTTAAAAAGGAATATTTTAATGAATACGACAATATTTTCATAGCGCTGTCCTTGCTCGTCTTCAATCGAAATTAAACTTTCTTGACACACGGTTCTAGAATTCTTATTTTATTGGAGCATAAAGTCCAGGGAGTTGAAAAGCGGGTGTCAACCACTTACTTCAGATACCAGGACATAAGATAGCATATGTGACCTAATTTAGCTCTCCTAGAACCGTCCTAATAAAAGGAAAGACCTCATATTCGATTCTTAGCAATCCAAACAGTCAGATTTGGTATGCCAGAGCTATGTATATCGGTAGAAAGTAAATGAAATCATATGAGGATGATAGTAGAAACTCTATAAACTATTATATTTCTATTTAAATACATAATTAGTTAAAAATTTAACGACACTCAAGTGGCATCAGTTGCAACAGCTGGAAATTCGCTTTGCAACTGTACAGATAAACATAAAATACTCACTAGGTTACACCCACGAGTGGTTCTTGCGCACACCCTGGTCATAAGCACTACAAAAACCACATAGGTGCAACATAGATCAGTAAATATGTGGCAGATATGTGCGTGTGTATGTGCATCGCTACAACAAACGAGCGCGGTTGACCTCATAAATGTGGCAGCACAGCAATCGAGCGACTACAGTGGCCAGCAACCGCAGCAGCAGCTGCAATGTGTGCGAAGACACCTTGTTCGCTTCCCTTGCTCCCTGCTTACAACAAATACAAGCCATAAAAGCAGCGAAATCATAGTGCAACACAACCGTTGTTGCGGCTGCTGCTGCTGCAACACCCTCTTTATTTTATTTGTGGCATGAAATGCTATAGTTTCACCTTCAATCGCTTGTTGTTGCTTTTATTTAGGTTTTCACTCTTCTCGCTTTTTTCTTTTTTTTTTTTGAGCCTCAAAAGGTTTCTTTTTCAATTCCTTTGTTTGCTGCTCTATAAATTTAAGTGGATATCAATAATAAATTTCACTAATTTCTGTCATTCGTACGCCAGTGTAAGTGTGCGGCAACACCGAACCGTAACAGCAACAGCAACAACAACAAACACTTAAAAGTTATATGTTAACGCGTACAAAGATGCAACAAACCGATGAATTGCGTACAACAACAATACACACTAAAGTGGTTGTTGTTGTTCTTGCTGCCAACGTTCTACGAGGGTGTTTGATATTGTTGTTATTATTACTGTCATTGCTTTTGTTATTCGGCTGGTTGTTGTCATTGCTGTTGTTGTTGCCTATAAGTCTGTGTTAATGTCTTCCTTATAACCACTTCATTGTTCAGCTGCTGCTGCTGCGGCAACAACGTTGCCAACACACTGCGCTGCGCTCCTCTGCGTTGCATAAGCCACCACCACTTCACAGCCACCATATACCACGGAGACTGACATTAAGGCCAAATACTGTAGTGCACTAGGCAATAACGCACACACACTAGGCTTTGAGCATTTGCTGGTGATCTTTGCTTTGGCCGATCGAGTGGCTTTGGGTGTTGCGCGCTGTCTTCTGACTGCTGCAAGGCGTTGCCTGGGCTAGCGCGCACGCAGCCGCGCCATCATCATCGGGGCAGCAGCAGCATAAGTGCGGCCTATTGTGGCCGCTGCGGCTGGTGTGGCTGAGGCTGTGGCTGCAATGAAACGATCACCCGCGCCTTAAAAACCATCAACAGCCGTATTCTTTGGCATTCATTGTGGCCTTTTTCCACATTTTTTTATTGTATCTCTGCTCTTTCATGTGTTATTGTTGTTATTACATATTATACTTTTGATATTACGCTTTTTGCTTTATTTAACTTTTTCCCCTCCATTTGATTTCGTCTTTATTTTCTTATTGATTTTTTTTTCGTTCATATCATTTGATTTCATTTTACTTGAACGCAACAGTGGCGTGGTCCGTACGCAGACTCCTCG
Organism: Zeugodacus cucurbitae; assembly: GCF_028554725.1. Lineage (NCBI taxonomy): Eukaryota > Metazoa > Arthropoda > Insecta > Diptera > Tephritidae > Zeugodacus > Zeugodacus cucurbitae. The sequence goes on from NC_071668.1 coordinate 2,989,106, forward strand.
CCTAGCACTGCTCCCCAGCCGTGTTTATGGGTGAGTGTGTGTGTTGTTGTTGTTGTCTGTTTTGTTTGCGCTTTATTGTGCAGCATTGTAAGCGGCTTTGTGTTGTACAATATGTTTTAGAGTGTTTCACTTGGCTCGGTTTTGTTGTTGGACAATTGTTGTCGCCTTTGTCATTGCTGACATTGTTGTGCTTTATAGCTGTTACACACACACTGTCCATTCAGCGCTTTGTGTTGTTCGGTGGTGTTGTGTTGTGTTGTTTTGTAAAATAACATTTTCTCAACGGTATGCGCCATATTATTCGATTATATTAATTCGTTGAAATCGATTTGAAATGAAAGCAATGTGTCCACTTAGAATTATTTAGAGGTTTTAAATGCCAAAGAAAATAAACACTTACACCTTGCCACAGAAACATACAAACATACAGACACATATACATACATACAAAGGTGTATACTTCAATGTGATCCAATGTGAGAATTGCGCATGCATGTATGATTGTCTTTGTTATTATTATTATTTTCTGTTTTTTATTAAATAAATAAATGTACATTAAAACACATTTTATGAGACCTAAGTGTTTTAATGGCTGTGTGAATTTGAAGGTTGTACATTTAATCTCAATATGTCATGATATGAATGCTTAGCAGCTCTAGCTCGAAACTAACTTACTAAGATTGTCATGACAAAGAAAATGTGCTATATACTTCGTCGCTACTGTCAATGTAAATATAACAACGAATTGTCTTATTTCGATTACATATCACTAAGCGCGTTCCTCGTGCGGAGAAGAATCAAGTGGAGCCGAATATACCATATAAAAGGGCAGCTAGATAATTTTTACTTCAGCTTCGTTCACAAGCCTCCTCTTTTTGGCGTATATCCGAGATATCTCTTGCAAAAACACGATTCTAATGATTATCCAAAAGCGATTTGAGTTCGTACTAGCTCTCTAATACTAATACGAGGTTTATCAAATACAATTTTCTTAATTTACTCGATCTACTGACAGGGCATAGACCCCAAAATATCCCTAACAACGTCGAAGGTTTCGCAGTGTCACAAATCTCAAGCAAACAATTTCTGGCAGAGTATATATGTATATATGTTCGGGACTTGTGAAATGCGCTAAGCCTAAATTAGAAAAGGGACCTCTGTCTCTACAAAATAACATGGATAAGGTTAAAAGGCAGATCTCTGCATTTGCAGAAGATCTCATTTGGACAGCTGTGCACACTGTGCTTTGTGGTAACAAAAAAACTTCTAATGGTTCAAAAATACCCTTACGATTCGAAAAAGCGCTTGGAATCTATTACAAATTTCTTGAGTCGGCTAATGTCAATTCTAGCCAATGCGCTATGTTCGCCGCAGGTGTTTCAACCTCAGTCGGGCTAATGCTGGGCTTTGGAGAAGGCCATGCTTAGATGATTCTACCTCGTCTGCCTCCAAATAGCTTTGGCAGCTTGCATCTGCCGAGATCCCTAGTCTCACTGTATGTGTGCCTATCGGACAGTGTCCAGAGCCGTGATGGGTATTGATAAAAGAAAGCAGTTCTAAGAACCATTTTACATTCCACTGTGAGCCAAAAGGACCTCGCAACTGCACAGGTGCTGGATATTGTCCAGCGCTTGGCGAGCACATGCGATCTCTGTAAGTCCAGCGCTCGTGCGCAACTGGACCATGGACTGGCAACTCGCTCCCATTCCGGTGCCAATGTTGCCAGGGTACCCTCGCTTGCAAATTTGTTCGCTTTGCAGTTTCCAACGGTTTCGCAGAGGCCGGGTATCCACATAAGTCCCTTATCAATGTAGTTAGAATCTATTGATAAGGAAGTTAAACACTCCTTAACTAGCCTGACGCGCACTGTCATCGCTAGTATTACACCTCTGCTGTCAGAATGAATACAAAGCTCTCCGAAGAAGGTCACACTAACCTAACAAATTATAAATATAACTTAGATCTACCACTAACAGCATTTCTAGCGGCCAATACAAATATGAAATACATTAACCGCTGATTTAGTCAATCGTCCATGTTATTTTGGAACATTGGTCATAAATTTTCTCGACATGGGACTATACTTAACTGAGGGCTGAACATCCGATCAGAGCAAAAAAGTGAAAACCTGAGGACCGTACTAATTGCAATGTACTTCTGACATCTAAGGATGTCACACTAATAGGCAAACAATTAAAAATTTCTTAGATGGAACTGTCTCCTACTACTTGAATCTGACGCTGATGAGTAAGCTTCTGCATCTCATGAGAAAACCAAAAAACTTAGCAAAAAATAATTTTATATCATTCAACCACAAAATAAAAATAATTTTTTGCCAAATCACTCGAAATACCGCCAATAAATGCTTACTAATTAAACCACGAGGGATTACTCAGGCGTTAAAAAGCACATAAAGAGAACTTTCATAAAGCTGCCATTAAATGGGCATTCAACTAGGCTGTGATTTACCATAATCCACGGATTACTTTCATAAATTCGGCTATAAATACACGCCAAACAACACAGAGCGCTAAGCTCCAATGAGATGCGGCTAATCTCACTTCCATATCTATTTTACGCGTCACAAATCATTCGGATGGCGATGGCAACGACGTAGTGCGACGCGGCGAAGAACATAAAATCTCAAATTACTGACCACACTACTTTGCATATGCATTCATATGAGGGTGTGTGTGTGTGTGAGTGCACTTCCGCTTTAGAGTAAGCGCTTGTATTAAATTTGGTTGTGTCTATTTCTTGCCCACCTACTAAAGAGAGGCATGTGGGCGCAGTGTTGTAAATTTATAGCGCAACCAAAAAGCGTCTAGAAAATTTCACTCACTTTTATGTGCTTACGAGCATTTCTATGCGACGCGCGCCACGAAAGAAAGACCTAAGAAAGCCATTTGTTGATACCACTTTGAGGGCTGGTCAATGCGATAATCAAGTGTGAAAATCACTGAAACACAAATTGAGCCCGGAGTCGTTCAACGTTGCTTGACTTGGACTTTACAGACACTGACTGCATAGAGTGATATGTTGTTGTTGTTTTTATTGTCATCGATGACACCAAGCTAGCAGCAGCTACTCAAATATACATGGATACTAGCATACGCAGAGCCAACTGACTAACTTATTGACTAGCCGCTTAACTGCCACACGGAGGGTCTCTACAGCTGCTTGTTGGTGGCACTGATAGATGAAGGGGGACAGCAGTGGTCGTATGCTAGCCACACAGCAACGCAGCTAAGCGATCTGCTTACACACCGATATCAGTTTTATGGGTGGCCCACATGTCAAGGGCCATAAAGTAGAAAATTATCACCTTTTAAATTGAAGAATCCAAACAAATTGAAACGGATATCGTGTTTAAGTGCTATCGACATCATTTCTATTAGCCGGAATACGACACGCAGCGCCCAAACACCTCGGCGGACACCGACCAGCGGCCAGACAACGCGATGGATAACACATGTACCAACCAGCGAGATTGCAACCCAACTGCATGGCACGGCGCACGTCCCCGGCATATCGACGCTTGTGTAAATACATATGTAGAAGTTGTAAAAGAGTGTTTGAGCGTACAATAAGACACAAAGTGCGACAAGCCAATTAAAAGTATAAAAACGCGACGCGTGGGCTTGCCAAATCCAGCAATCCAGTTGTAACGCTTTATTGTTGCTGTTGTTGTTATCGTCGATGCACAAGAAGCAACAGCGCTGCTGGTGACGATGATGACGATTGCTGTTGCTGTTGTTGCATGCGCAACGTTTGGTCGTTGCCAGCCGTTGGTGCGCTGCCGCGCCACACACAAAGTCACACAAGTTAACGCGCCTGCGAAATTACCAAAAGCGCCAAAGAACAAAAATCAATATGGCAAAAACAATAACAGCGACAATGACTATTGCAGTCTCTTAAGAGAAAAGTAAAACGAACACACACACCGCTAAGAGGAGACAGTTAAAAGCAAATGCGCGTAAAGATGGACGGACGGACGGCCGGTCGGTTGTTGCAATCTCGTCTCGAATTAGCCAAAGGTGTAGGCCGTACAGCGGCATCAAATTCTCAGCAGGACCCGTGTCGTACCGCAGATAAAACAAGATATTCGCATCGAATCAACGCGCCGCCCCGCACCGCGCTTACGGAGCCGCCAATGCAATTGACGCGTGCGAAAGCATTGCGGCGGCGCAGCTGAACATGATCGCGCGGCGGTGCATGCGCTTGGCGACATCGGATATGCGCGCAACGCAGCCGCTCCATGTGTGTGCAGCAGACCCGTTTAAGGATATTACGCCGCAGCCAGCTGTTTGCGGTTGCATTCATTACGCAAACGCTCTGTCAATATTTGACATTCATATAAAGTTATGTCTGTATGTATGTATGGCATGTTTGCCATTTGGTGGCACATCATTAAAAAAGTTATGGCCTTCTTACTTTCATAGATCGCATTTGTTTGTAAGGGAAAATAGAAATTCAGCGAAATGCTGTTGGGCGCGATTATGAATGGAGAGCTAGTGTTGCAGATTATCTTGAGCTGTATGCTGTTGTGGAGAGATATCGAAGTGGAATTAAATAATAGTTTTCTGCTTGCAAACCGGGTTTGGAGGTAAGCCGCTCGCTGATATTGGTTTTTCATTGACTTTGAGACCGAGAAATATAACCCAACCTAACCTAACCTAAGGTAACCTATACCAACCTAATCAAATCTAATCTAACCTAACCTAATCTAACCTAACCTAACGTAACATAGCCTAATCTAATTTAATCTAACGTAACCTCGTCTAACCTATTTAAATCAAATCTAACCTCACCTAACCTAAACCAATCTAACCTAATCCAATCTAACCTAACCTAATCAACCAAGAATAGTTCGGAGCTTCCTGGAACCCAGAATAATAATTTTGTTCTATATTATTTGCGGAATAAATCGCCTTCGTTATAAATCATTGATATATAGAATCGGCTATTTTCGTATTAATACTTATTGCCATTTATTTGACTGTTCCCTGTGAGTAATCCGAATCACATAACACTTTCTAGGTCGCCATACACGCCAAACTCAACTTCGAACTCTCTTCCGCAATTAATTTATTTTCTATTTGAAACCAATTCGCCGCAAGCAAAACACATATACAATAAATACAATAAAGTACAATGAAAACATTAAGTTTCGATTCACTTGCTGAATTTAGGTTAGGCATTTGCTGCACTTTTGGGTCGCTGTCCAATTGTGTTGATAAAGTTCCCAGAAGAGGCCACATTACCACCTTTCTACACTTTCTAGATGTGGTGCGCATTTTCCATGACTCTTTTATTTATTGCCAATGTATTGTTTTTATTGTAGTTATTTATTGTTTTTTGTTGTTGCTCTATGTATAACGCTGTTGGTGGGGGCGAATTGTTGTGATTTCGTACATGGAAATCCATTGTTGTACGGCAAGATACAAATTGTTGACTAAGCATGAAAATAATGACACAGCACATTCCGCAGTTTCAATACAACACAGCGAGCCAGGCAAGTAAGCCGTGCCACACCACAACACCAAACAACACAACAAAACAACACAGCACAATACAGCGCAAGAGCAGTGAAGCCAAGCAAAACATGCTGGGGCTGAAGCTGTAGCGTTCAAGCCATGGCCAAGTGGTCATTGATAGGTGGTATAATCGCAGACGCAATTGCAAGTATCACTGCCATGCCATATCGCACACACCCACATACATTTGCAGGCAGCCGCATAGTCTCAAAGCGAACGAGTGCGCCAGCAAAGCAACCTGCCATCGATCTATCCATCCATCGCGCGGCATCGAACGTTCGACGAATGGATCCTCGCCGGTGATGAGTACTCGATAATCACAAAAGCGTAGCTACGGACACAGCGATCGACAGCCACTCAGCATGGGTTCGCGTTCTCAATGGACATTCATAAATTAGTGAGATTGCAGATTATTGCGTTGCTCAGCCGCATACAACAACAACAACACGCATAGCCACACTGGTAATGAAATGCGTAGACTCGCATGTAAATATGTATGTGCGCTGCGAAATTATCTGCGTTGGTTGTGTGTTCGGGCTACCTTAGCAATCAGAGTTTGCCGCTGTGGCAACCCTACGCATGCAACCGACAAAGTGTGGGCGGTAGGTGGTGGAAGAGCGGTGCGGTGTTATGCATAATATTTTTTCAATATCAATTTATTTGTGCTGAGTCGTTGTCTCCCCCCCAGCTCTCTTCCACCGCAAGTTGCGAGCGCTTTGACGATGGCAGTGATAAGCCGTCAAATATCAACATCAACATCAATAATAATAGCAATAACAACAATTGTAATAACATCAAAGTCAGCAGCTACAACAACAATAATAAGATAACAATATAAACGATAGCGATAAGCTTCAAGTTTACAACACTTGAATGAGTCATTGTAACATTGGGGCTGAGTAGTTTCGCATTACCCATACAGGGTGGGAGTCAAGTCACGTCGAAAGAGACGAAACTAGATGAAGTTTTGCGGCTATAAGACAATTACAGTTATTTAACTTTGAGCGGGAGTGATCATACCCTGAGATAAATGATATCTCGGATCGCTAATCTGACTCTAAACCTTCCCTCCCTTACATTTTTGTTACTACAGAGATCGTAGAACTTCAATTATTTCAGCACTGATCTCGTCCGTTTTCTTCGTGGCATCAATTAGCTTCCTACCCGAGTTCTTAACTAATATATCCGTGAATCCAGCAAAGACCCGATAAAAACTGGATCTATTAATGTACTACCGACTTTAATGCATTTCTGATACGAATATGTCAGAAAGGCTCAGCTATGAGCTCGAGCTCCGCATGGTTTTAGTATCGCATCTCGCCTGGAGCTTGTGAGCTTGAATCTATTAACCACTTTCCAGGCATATAAGGAGGCTTTCATTGGTTATTCGTTTCTATGTAGAGGATCCCAAACCCTACGCACAACCGCATAAGCGGGATTCGCCTTCTCACTTTAGCTCGCCTCCAAACGGATTATTGTTGGCTACCCAGAGGATACTTGGTCTAAGACCAGAAGTCTTTAGCTGCCTCATGAAAACGAATCGTTCCTGGGCACTCCCAAATGAATGACAGTCAGAAACTTTCCTCACTTACTCCTCATCCCCCATATGACATAGAAGGAGATGAGTTTTCGGAAATGCAAAGAAACACAACCCTGTATATGACTCACTGAATCAAGCCCCTTTCTTTGGAAACAAGCTTGGTAATTTCGATAAAACCCGCAGCCATTACTACAGCGCTGCATGTCGGGCTGCCGAACTTGACGCATTTTTGATGTTTCGGACAATGATTAATAATCAGGCAATCATCTTGAGAATCATATGCTTTGACGCGCAAACTTACACGAAGAAAGTGGCAAGCCGGTATGTTTGCTGCCACGCGGCTCCAGCGGAGACAGCAGGCAGCAACAACTCAACTAAACTCTACTTTATGCTGAGAATTGATCGTTTGAGTGATTACGTAGCGTCAATCGTCAATGATGTTTCACGTCCAACACAAGGGAATAATACACAGCAGCGGAGAAGCAGCGCTCACAATAGAGCGCAAAGAGAAGCTGCGTCATGGTTGCATGCATCATGCGGCATGCGGCAATAAAAGCGGCAGCCGCAACAGTAAAAATAATAAAATATAAATGCGAATTACAGAAATCACAGTGAGTGCAGCCGTGGCAGCGGCAGCAACAAGCGTACCGCCCCTAATCAGCCTGCATGCAACATATTGATGATGCGCGGCTGCATGTTGTGTATTGTTGTTGCTGGCTTTGTGAAGGGCTCTAAACGGAGGGCGGTCTAAATGGTTACCACTGCAACAATGACGCGAAGTGATTGCGTTGCGTTACTCGGCGTTCGGCTGCGATGATTGCACGAAAATCGTTGAGAAATGTTCTTTCGCCACGCAGCGCCGTTCGCATTGTGGCACGTCGCTTAAACGCAACTACTTAAGTACCTAAAACTAACCAAAAATATGTGAAACCCTTTGCTTCCTGGAATGCATTTAAACTTTTAGAACCTTTCGCGTTCCGCGGCTCCTTCACGCGCCTGTCGTTCATCATATCGACTCAAGTTGATGGCGGCCGCCTTGTGCCCAAATGGGCTGCGCTTCGAGAGAAATGGCGCATCATTGCGAGTTTTTGGAGTTGGAATGAAGTCCTTTGTGTTTATGACCCTGTGAAGTTGCGCGACCAAAACGACCCAACATCGGTATACTCGTATATATAACTTGTGATCGGTGGCCAGACGCGGCGCAGGCGTGAGAGCCTCTCCATTTAATGGTGTGGCAGGCAAATTGGTGCTATTAGCGGCGGTCGAATTAAATGCCGCACAATGTGTTCCGCGCATGAGTTTGGCAAGCTTTCGTCAGACGCCACCGCTGTATTTCATGCGAAAAGTATGTATGTAGAGAGTCTACTGTTTATGGCGAGTAGTCTAAGATATTTGTGAAGTCAATGTTGTTGTTTGTGGAATTTTGTCGTTTAGCAAAAGAACAATGGCTTATTTTTTAATTGACTGATCTTATATGTCTTTCAAAACTATTCCACCCCTCGATTTTTGCTTCTGGCCCCACAGAGTTAAAAACAAAACTAATTAATTTCCAGACTGGATAAGAAAGCGAAGCATTTAGATCTGGTAGTGAACGAGGACAAGACGAAGAAGACCTGTCATCAAGCAAACCGTCAGCACATTCTCGACATTAAGTGGTAGATAATTTCGTCTATCTTGCAACCAGCATTGACATACACAACAATGTCAGCCCAGAAATCCAACGCAGTATCACACTTACCAACAGGTAAGAAGAGAAGTTAACCGAAAAATAAAATCCTTTCTCGACGAACAAAGTTCAAACTATACAATTCCCTCATCATTCCCATCCTACTTTATGGTGCAGAAGCGTGGACGATGTCAACATCCGATGAGACGGCACTAGGAGTTTCAGAGAGTAAGGTTTTGTGGAAGATTTATGGTCCCTTAAACATTGGCAATGGCGAATACCGCAGAAGATGGAACGTTGAGCTGTATGTGTTTTTCGACGACATTGACATAGTCCAGCGAATAAAAAGACAGCGGCTACGCTGGCTGGGTCATGTGTTCGAATGGACGAAAGTGCCTCATCTCTGAAAGTGTTCGATATAGTACCCGCTGGTGGAAGCCGAGGAAAAGGGAGGCCAATTGGCGCCAACTGCCACAAGAGATATGCGTGGCGCGCTGCTGTGGAAGAATAAGATCTTATATGTCTTTCAAAACTATTCGACCCCTCGACTTTTGGTCCTGGCCCCACAAAGTTCGATGGTGATTAAGTTTATTTGAACTTTGCAGTCAGTTTGGGTATTACTACATCAATGGTCGTCGATGAGAATATGGACTGCGATAAAATCTTGGATTATGGAAGCATGCCTTCTAAAGTCTATTGTTGCTATGTTGGCAATCTAAAGCTTCTGACTAAGCTAATTCTAACATGATCCTTGGATCCCTAGATGCTTTAAGTATTCGGGGGTGGCCTAAATCTTGTTAGATCCTCAATTCTCTGGATCCTCGATCTCGATCGGCGCAAGATTTTAACATCAACCCAAATAGGAAAAAATTGCGGAGAGTTCATTGAATGTGGAGAAATTTCTCAAAGAAAAGCTTTGTTGTGTGGGAATATATTAAAATTAAAATATAATTTAGTCAACGAAATGGAAATATATTTCCACTTAAATCAAAATACAAAAGATGAGTAAATGCATAAACAAGTGCATTCCAAGAAGCGTCACTTTAGTAGCCCCGACCAATTCTTTTGTGCGCCATAAAATCCGATGAGCCGCACATTATCAGCCCCAATAATCTTTAAATACATATCGTTAATTTCTGCTCGAACAAAAAGGGAAAATAATATGTAGAGAAGAAAAACTGGTCGTCAAGTAGTCTCGCCCACACCAAAAAGTACAAAAAAAAATTTGTCGCGCTTCCAGTGAATCGCCTCGAAGGATACTTAATAAAATGATAAATCTAAAGTGGTTACAACAAACAAAATTTTCTAATGACTATTTGTGTAAAGGCCCCAGCTACCAGGTGCTGCGCAACAATGCAGCGCTGGGTGTCAAAAGTATTTTCGAATTTTGCCGAACGCTGCCTTAATGGCTGGCAGCAGTAACAGCAGAAAGCCATAAAGCCGCAGAAGCAGTGCAAGCGATCCTTTCTCAACGATTGGTTGCGCCATAAAACTAACAAAAAGGACATTTAAAAAAAAATAAAAATAAAAAATGAATGCCGAAAATTCCAATAACAAATAATATCGAATAATAATAATGTGTAATAAAAGGTCATTCGAAAATCAAAAAAAAAAAAATTAAAAAAAGAAGAACAAAGAGCAGAGAACACTGACACCGTGTAAAATTCGCTTGAAGCCCTTTGTCTCCGCACATTCAATATGCTTCATTTTTGTCTGATTACACGCAATTTTCTCACACGCTATCGACCCCAACGCACACACATACACACACACACGCAGCTCCCGGTCCTGGTAGTCCTGTGCGGCGGGCACTCACATTAGGGACACAATTGGATTTCAATTGACTTCTGTGTTGTTAATTTCTCGCTGCCAAGCGCATAAACTACGAAATTAATTGTCCTTTTGTGGCACGACGTTGTGCATTGTGGGTGCATGCAACAAAAGTAAGAAAAAAGAAGACAACAACAACAACAACACTAAAATCGACTATAATGGCAACAAATGCTTGCGATCTTTTCAATGGCTTTGTGAGTGGCACTATATAATGCATTGCGAGTGTTGTTGTTGTTTATTGTACGTTTTTTTAGTTTTCCTTCAGCATTTTGAAGTGGACACTCAAAGGTGAAAAGGTGCGCATGTCAGGCGCTCTTTGTAGTCACATTGCAACAAGTTGATCTATGCATGTACACAATGAGTTCGTGTGTGTTTCTGTGTTGTTGTAGTGGTGATCGATGCGCATCGGTTAGATAGGCGATCGATAGCTGCATTGCTTGATTGTGCGATCGACATCGCAGCCATTGTGTCTCGTTGCAAGCAAGTGTTGTTATTGTTATTGTTATTTTATTATTCTTTTTATTTTTATTGTATTCCTAACTGCTGTTGTTGTTGTTTGCATTCAAGTGGTTGTATAATCCATTGTTAACATCATTTTAGCCAAAAAATGTTTGGTCATTTAAGCCGTTAAGTTGAAAGGAAATCGCTTGATGGCATTTGTATACGAAAAGGATTAAGGTGTAATCGATTTTTGTGAAAATAAACGCAACTAAGTGCAGGCGACGATGATTCACAGCTGGTTGGAAGCCATTTTCTTCTTTTGACGTGCAAGGGGGGATGACTTTTTGATAATATCAGCTTTGCTGAATCTATATTTTATTTATATTTTTCTCACTCCACTCAGCGCTTTCTTCACAGCTGAGAGTGCCAGCTGAAATATTAGGCGAAATTGATAAAACAATTTAAGATAATTCAGCTATTTTAATTGAATTCTCAATAATTCAGTTCAATACAATTCCCAGCCGCTGAATGCAATTTTTTCCTTCCCTAAATATTTCTGTCGATGCTCATTATTTGACTGTCAATGTTTTTCTTCATGACTGGTTGGTTTTTTAGGGACCGCTTTAAGCGATTATAGCTGAATCCACTAGAACGCGCCACTCGTTCCTCCTTTTTGCTTTTTGGCGCCAACTGGAAACACCAAGTGAAGCCAGGTCACTTTCCACTTGAACCTTCCATCGGAGTGGAGGTCGTCCTCTTCTGCGGCTTCCTCCAGCGGAACAGTTTTAGAGCTGGAGTGTTTTTATCCATACGTACAACATAACCTAGCCAGCGTAGCCGCTGTCTTTTTATTCGCTGAACTATGTGAATGTCGTCGTACTATATAAATCGCACAGCTCATCGTTCCATCGTCGGCGGTATTCGCCGTTGCCAATGTTTAGAGGACCATAAATCTTGCGCAAAACCTTTCTCTCGAAAACCCCAAGAGTCGTCGCATCGGATGTTGTCATCGTCCACGCTTCAGCGCCATACATCAGGACAGGAATAATGAGCGATTTGTAGAGTTTGATTTTGGTTCGTTGAGAGAGGACTTTACTTTTCAATTGCCTACTCAGTCCAAAGTAGCACCTGTAAGCAAGAGTGATTCTGCATTGGATTTCGAGGCTGACATTGATGGTGTTGTTCACGCTGGTTTCCAAGTAGACGAAATTATATACTACTTCAAACTTATGACTGTCAACAAGACGTGTGAGCCAAGACGCTAGTGCGCTGACTGTTTGTTTGATAACAGGAGATATTTCGTCTTGTCCTCATTCACCACCAGACTCATACGCTTCGCTTCCTTATCTAGTCTGTAAAAAGAAGAACAAACGGCGCGGTTTTTGCTTCCGATGATATATTCGCAAAGACCCCAATCAGGTGAAAACAGTTCATCGGTTCTGCCCTACTGAACCTAAGAACCACCACCACAGAATTCGAATCACTTTTACTCAGTTGCTGTTTTTCTTTGTCATTCTTTTACTGATAGAGTCAAAATTTATTATTTTCAAAGTCTGAGTCCATCAGATTGAAATTAAAATGTTATATATACGAAAATTAGCTCCCATAATGGCAGGTTAAATACATTTATATGTATATATTAGAATATATGCGCATATAAATTGCTTAAGATTCATTCAAAACACAAAGCACACATACCTCCATATAATCGTGGACCCACGCACTCGTCTCAACCTACACATTGACATACATACAAACACCATATGGCAGCTTTGTGGCACACACACATACAATTGTATAGCTCTATAGCAAGCAGGATACATGAGAACAAAGTATATTAACTTGTATGTACGAGCTGCAGTCAAGCAAAATTTAATGCAAGGAATTCGGGTTATTAGCGCCAAAGGATTTTCTCATGGTTTAAAAATACTCAACGTGCGACAAAATTCGCCTGCGGCCAAATGCACAACAAAGCACAGCACAGGCCAGCGCAGCATAGCACGGCGCAGAAAACGTTACACGCGGCAAGTTGCACATCTTGTGCTGCACGTTGCATGCGCAACACAAAAAGAAAAAAAACAAGAAAGCGAAAATAAATTAAAATAAACTACTAAAAGCGGAATAAAAAGAAAATTTAAATAAAATAAAAAATATAAAAATAAAAAAATGCGAAAAAAGCAGAAAATCATCAGATTGTGGCCGCCACCGAGCGATGGGCAAGCGAATGTTGCAGCCACGCTTGCCAGTGCAGCGGTGGCAGTGGAGGCTGATTTGTGATCACTTATTTGTGTATATATATATATTTATATATCTGTATAAGTATATATGTATTTATGTATTGGCCAAGCAACAGTAGGCTGCGGCATGATCGAGTGAGGAGTGCGGTGCAGGGGACAGCGCAGCGATTGCGTGTTTTACAATGGCCAACCAAATGCTTTTTTTCTTTCGCGGCATGCAGGCCAGCGAACAACGCTAATCAACAACAACTACAATAACAATAAATAAATAAAAGCATCAACAGCAAGCGCAACAACAACAACAGCAGCTAGTAAAATTTAATATTAACTTGATAAATATTTTGAGCTTCGCAGTTAGCAACGGACTGTGCGTTCCACCTACAACTACAACAGCAGAAACAACAACAATAACAACAACAACAACGAACTTTAGAGTAGCATCATACGGCAGCCATACTGAATGTGGTAGTCCCAAAGTCGTTGTCGCTGTCCCCTCTCTCCCCACATCAAGCAGCAACAGCAATTCACCAGTACAACGCACCGCACCGCCCTCACTCCAACGTTGAATCACAACCGTCGTCAACTGATTGCCAGCCCCCTTTGCATACCTGACTGTGCTGCCGGCCAGCCTGTGATTGCCCAAAACTATGCTAGCCAGCCCCTGGAGAGTAGCTGGCACCTCGGTGCTGCCACTTCGGCAGCCAAATGCAACAACATGTGGTGGGTGGGCAAAGGGGCTGTGCCGCGCTTTTGGTCAAGGGAAGGCAAAAGGTAGTCAATACGGCGGCGATGGACTGCTGTTGTTGTTGTTGTTGTTGCCGTTGTAGTTGCTGATGTTTATGCTGTTATTGGTGCAACAATATGGCCCTGACTGCCGCCGTATGCCAATTGCTGTGGCTGCTGCGTGATTTCATGTCCACTGATTACACCTCTTTTACTTATGTTCACACACAGACATACCAACATACTCGAATATGTGTGTGTGTGTGTGTGTGTGTGTGTGTGTATGTCAGTGCTTCACGTAACGAATGCAAAAGTATTTAATATATTCACAACGCGGCATAAGCATCAGTGCACGCGCTCCCTTTCAGTCAGCACACCCGCTCCATTCTCTCTCCCTTAACCCCTCAGCCGACTGGGGTCACTAATTCGCGCTTTGCTGCCTCATTGGTCGCGTTCAATTCGCGCACATTCGCTAGCTTTATTGGCGGTTGTTGTTGTTATTGTGGCGCTGTTGCTGCTTTTATTGCTGCTATAGCGGTTGCAGTGGCGGTTGCTTGCCGCTTGCTGCTTGTAGTGCTGCCAACCGACCATCAGCCATCAGCGAGCAGCCACCAACAACCAACAACCAGCAACGGGTGTTTATTACGTATTGTAAAGCGCCTAAGTGAGGTAGGTGCCTTATTGCCAGCCAGCCGCATTGTTGCTGTTGTTGTTATCGCACACATGTTTTACAAACGTTTCCCAGGCAGGCTGACTGGCGAGCTGGTCCAGCTGTAGACTCTTGTCTGCAAATATTTTTTGAATTATTACCTTCGTACATATTTTTTACCAAGTCCAGCTTTGGCGAGAAGTCAAATTGGTCGGCACACGCTCCAGGGCACACGCCATTTCCCACGGAGGAGCAATCCCAGTGAACTCTTACGGCGTCGCGTAGCAGCGGCACAACGTTCAGCTGCCGTGATTGCCAACTCCTGTTGCTCCCCTGCAATTGCTGTTGTTGTTGTTGTTCACTGACAAATGAAATGCAATGATCAAATACCGACTGTCTTGTATATGCCCGCACCGCGCCGAACCAGTGAACAGCTGAGTCTCGCTTGAGATTCGCTTGACAGTGGCGATCGGTGTTCGGCGGCGGTGGAGGGGTGGCGTGCCTCGACCGTTGGTGGCAGGTGGCAGCTGGCAGATCAATTAGGTGTAAAGTCTGAAAATTCTCACTATTTTCTTAGTGCTGTCATAAATGTGTAAAGTGTGTTATGATGGTGTTGTTGTTGTTGTTCCTACAGCAGTCCTACCGTGGAACGCTTACTTTTGCTCAGATTCACATGTATTTACCATATATACATATCCATATGTATATGTATGTAAATGTTATTTGAATGCGCTTTGACTGCTGTATAAATCTCACCCTAATGCTAATGGCGTTCGTGATGAGGTTGAGAGTTGTCCGATTTGACTGTAAATGTGAACTATACATACATATGTATGTATTATATATGGGTAGGCAGATATTATTGATCGATTATTGCCATACTTGTAGACGTCTTTAAGAGAAGGGTTGGTTGTTTTTTCGGTTTCTTATTGATTCATTGATGTAGAGTTGTCAAGTTTTGCTGTCATTTTGAATTTTCGCAAGCGAAGCATTGACTAAGCTTGCTGCTGGGCTTTAAAGAGGACAAACATAAAAATCTAAGTTAAAAGAGTTAATCATGAGAATTACTCAAGACTTTTTTGCATCCAAAAAATGAGGGAAATAATGAAATTGTAAAGTTAAAACTGTCAAAATTTTCGTGGGGTCACCTGGTTGACATTTTCCAAAATATTATTATAGATTTCTCTAGTTAAGATGGTGGTTTGGGGAGTGCAATAGTCAACATTTCCATGTGACTTTTTCCTGTTTCCCAACAGTAAGAGAAACTCGTCGGTTTTCAAGCATATAAGAGATCGCTGAAAGAGTCAAAGTTATCTCAAGAATCTAATTTGAGAAATAACGATTGGAAGAAGTGCTGGCAGAAGTGCATAATCTCGAATGGTGACTATTTTGAAGGCGACAACATTAATGTAGACGAACTACTTAATATTTTTTCCAAAAACGAAAATCCCCGTTCTGTTTTGAAAGGACTTCGGAGGTAACGGTTCTTCTTATTATAGATCTTATTATATTTGAGCGCTCTTAAGACGCCTTGGAACGGTTGCAGCAGGCTTTTCATTACGTAAATGGAAATAAAACACCTGACCACAAAATATTTTATTGAAACTGTTCGGATATTGGAATAAGACCCAGTATTTCTCAGTGCCGGTTATTACCTTAATTACTAAAACCTTAAAATGAAACAAATCGTACATAATTCTTTAACTGTGTATACTTGTAATTAAAGATAGACACTCATATGAAAAAAACAATAAAAGATATTATAGTATAATAAATCCTTAATAATAATGAAGTAAGAGCATTTAAAGATTTTGACTTCTAAAAGATTTGACAGTAAAATAACAAACGATATCAGCAAAGCTTTTTGAAAGAAAAACACTTCAAAGCAAAAACAGCTTGAAAATCTGTTTCAAATGTGAGGCAAAGTATCACAAAGCTAAAAGCATGAATGGCGGACATCTCATAGAAAAAAATTATAAAAACAACAACAAATAAAAACTAATAGCTTCGAGCCATGTGCACAAAGCGGCAGTGAATTCATTCAGTTGCTCATATGAAATGGTCTATGGTTGTATCTATAATACAATAAAATTAATAAATATGTACATATGAAGATATACCACAGTAATACCTCCCTATAATGTACTGAGATAAATATAACAAAAATAATAATAAATAAAACTTTTGTAAACTTTTTATAAATAAAAAAATTATAGACTTGCTCTGGAACAACGTTCATTGCTGGTATACGGCCCCAAATGCTGCAAAAACTGGTCGAAAATTGGACCTCGCGGCGAAAATTTATTCTGAAATAATTTGCAAAACAAAATGGCAAACCCTTTTATTTTGTAATACTATGTTTACATATAGGGAGATCATCTCCATTTACGAGCTTAACTCGTTAAGCTGTAATTGAGAAACGAGATTTCTCATACAAAATTCCTCTCTTGATAATGCGAGATTATAAAATTATCTCGTTTTATATAACTAGATTTTCGATGTTATTCCTAGTTTTATCGATAATTTTGCGAAGAAGAGGATAAATGTCAAATGAGAATGTAAACAAAAATGGCCGACAGCGTGAGAAAGATGTGTAACGTATGTGATTGGCGTTGCAACCGTTTAGCCGGTTATAGCCGAATCGACGATAGTGCGCCACGAAAGATGTGTAGTAATACAACAACAAATACAACACATTTAACAATTGATAATCTCAGTTGGCTATATGTAAACGGTTAGCTTATTGAACGAGCTTAAAACGAGATTATTTTCATATGTAAACATAATAAGATAAAGCTAAATAAATTCTTCATTTCTTCTTGAATACCACATGTCGAAAAAAATAGCCTTTCTAATAATAATGGTTTTGTTGTTGTAACTACAAAATTATTCTAAAATGTTTGAAAAAAAAAATTATTCCAAACTTCCAAAGCAACTCCTTATCACGACGCTTCACTGTATCTATCTGTATATATATATATATATATATATGTGTGAATATGTCGAAATACGCGCGTGTGAAGCCTAGCCTTAAAATTGATGCTTCCAACAACTGTCTGTGCGTTAAAAGCGAAAAATTAATTATCAATTTTCGAAGCGCACATGCTTACATAACATAACATATACATATATACATATGTATATACACACCAATATACTAATATGTATGTACTATATAGATATGGACTTAGCAACGAATATGTATCAATGAATTCGTATGAATCTTGAAAATACAAATTTCACATATAAAGCACACTGCTTTATATACATGTATATATGTATACATATGTATATGCATTCCACAACGTGCCGTCTCACAGGTGGGCTATAAATTTCAGCGAATCCAGCGTTGAGCCCCAATCCTCAGCGCGCACTCCAAAGTAAACTTAACTAAACGAAACAATGCCAATTGATTACATTGATCGATTGATTTCAGCGGTTATTGTACAAATACAAAAAAAAAATACAAAAAATACAAAAAAATCAAAAAATAAAACAATAACAATAACAAAAGCAGGCCGCAGGCGTGTTGAGGAGCAAGTAAAAAGTGTTGAGTTGAGGCATTTGCAGTGTTGAACGTTTGCCGTTTGTGCTGCAGCGCAGTCAGCCAACCAAGCGAACGGCGATGCTCCAAGCGAGGGCGAAACACTTCAACTCACCTTTTGTTGTCATTCGATAATGACTGTGATGGCGGTGCGCGCGGATTGCGGCTCGTGTGTGCGGAAAGCAGCCAAAGCTCACTCCGTCACTCATTCACTTGATGGGCTTCCACCCACACGCGTTGGTTGTTGTTGTTCTTGTAAATATGTTTGATTGTTTACTTAAATGCAGCACGTCGATTTTCTAATGAATTATGAGTGGAGAAAATTGAAATTTTGTGGAGCGTCAAGTAGCGCGGCGATTTGAGCATTAACAGCGTACGATTTTTCAAAAGTTTGGGTGGTCATTTTGGGGATATTTTTTTTGTTTTGGCTTTAGTGGATTAATTTGGTTGTCCTTTTGTTTTTATAAGTGAACTTTCGACAGCTTCATTTGGAAATCGGCATTCTAATTAGTCAAGTGTTTTGCTCATTTCATGAAGTTATGTAGTTTTATAGCTTGAATTCCTAGAAAAATCTTGAAAAAGGTGATCCCGAAGATTGTCTCAGGAGTTCTAAATATAGTTTTTACACAAATACATGTCTGACAAATCTTGAGAAATGAGAGAGAAATTCGATTTCTCATTCTTTCCTGCCAAATAAAGAGTCCAGTTGAGGCTTTCAGACAGGTCTAATCCCTCAGTAGGTAGGCAAAGTTGATATCGTACAACCACCTATCTCTTTAGGAGGACTATTGTGAAACCACCGGGACTAGAATTCTCTCACACTACAATATTCTCTCTGAACCAACCCTGGGGCTTAGCTAAAGTTATTTAATTCAACAATGTTCAATTTCCGTGGCATCATCAAGAAAGCGGCGACCATTATTTTCCTATAAAAATCCTTGCAACCACATAGAATATGTACACACATACTAGATCTTAAATTCTTCTACTTCTTGGTAGCTTCTACAGTAATCATTGTATCCTGTACTCAATCTACTGCTGTGTCTTCCAATTAGACTTGTTATGCATGCAAGGTATTGTTTCCTCCAAGACTGAACCATATATACGACATATTTCTTAATTAAGTGTCTACAAGTGGTCATTGCAATATACATATATTCCACATTTATCGGGGTTAAATTATAAGGTGGTACCTAATCCGGATACTTCATCAGCTTCATCGTTCCCTGGAATACATTGCAGGTTTATAGTGAAATAAACAGCTAGTCCCAGGGTCTAGTTCCTAAAGAAGACCTACTATTCCTAATTCAATATCTGCGAAAACTAAAGATCATTTTTACTGCTGGCTACAAACTGCTCAAGTCAATCCATTTAACAATGAAACGATCTTTGGCTCTCACAGTATATAGCTCTACATTCTAAAGAGATTTACTGTCACCAATTCTTCCACTTCCAATGGCATACACCGTGCCACTTTGGCATTCTTATTTCACCGATTTAAGTTAACAAATTACTTTCAATTGATTTCACGTACGACCGAGAGACAAGAACAAGCTTGGCTTTACGAGCAACACGTCCGCAAACAATCAAATACCGCAATGTGCCAAAGTTGTTGTTGTAACCATTATTATTGATGCTATTATTGTGTGTAGCCCGAGTGTTTGTTGTTACTGTTGCCTATTGGTATTCATAGCGCGCATGTCGTTCACTGCACAAATGGCATTGTTGTTGTTTTTGTTGCCATTGTTGCCACAACACAACAACGTGTTGTACGAATGACGTTGGCATGTTGCTATTGCTGTTACAATTGTTTTTGTTGTTACCATTGTTGCTGTTGTTGTTTGTGTTGCTGCTGTCATTTGCTGCCGTAGCATTGTTGTTGATTAACCCCTGGCTTGGGAACATTTAATGTGTAATAACGATTTGTAGCAACATGGAAATATGTTGAAATTCCTCGTACTCGCATCATTAATCATAAAAAGTTGTGCGCCACGCTAGGTGTAGGTGTCGGTGTAGTTATGGTTGAACACACCAACTTACTTACTTACATCTTCGTCTGTCTGTATGTATGCGTGTGAATTTCCAAGTTTGACTTCGCCCTTATGGCACAGCAAAACTTGAAGTTTACACGCCACAAAATACAAAATACACAAAAGAAGAATTGTTGTTGTTGTTGTAGCTATTGTATATATATATATTTTATTAGTTTCTTCTTTTTTTCTGGCTTCATCATAAACGCTTTGTTTACACTATTTGAGCGTAGTCTTAAGAAACCACCAACATAGTGCAACTGCAACAACAATAACAATAGTTCACAACAAATAAAGTAATGGAGCAAGAAAAGAAAACAGAAAACTACAAAAAAAGATCGACCATAACAATATTTCATCCGATAAATGGGATAATATAGACGCTTTGTTACGCTCAAAGCCTGACAACTCACAACATTCGGCTCATTGCAGAAGTAGTTAGTGCCCAAGTATTTTGAGCGTTAAGTAAACAGAATCAATTGCTTGCGTTCTCATTCCCAATTGTAACATTATAATTATGATGATGATTTTTTTCGAAGATTTTAAGTGCACACCCCCCCTTCACCAACATTTGAGTAACTTTATCTGGGATTGTGATGAGCACCCTTTTTTGTTGCTGTCCCTTTGTTGGCCCATTGTGGGTTCTCGCATGTCACACAGCGTCGCACACAGACAATTTAATTAAACCGACTAACGTCTCATTTATGTCGCCACTCGCGTCTTGCCTTTGTCACCAAAAGTGTTAAGCAAGTGATCACGGCATAATGCAGCTGCAACTGGCTGGAAGGGGAGGCAGAGGGGATAAGCAATGATTGTGGCGCATCTAAAGTATGGACTAAGTCGCAATCAATACTCGTAAGTCGGTGTGTATGTCTGGCGTTGTGTGATGGCCTGCGGTGCGTTTGCCTATCGATCAGCTGACCACCGGCGCAGCAAGCGCATTAAAATGTCACAGTGCGAACACAAAATACACATTTCACGATACTTAGCCATTGGCCATTGATAGCGCAGCAAATGCTACATTAACATTGACAGCTTATGTACGATGTGTATTTGTATGTAAGTAGATTCGGCAGAAAGAGTTGCCATGCCATCTAAAATTAAAGTAGAAAGTTATACCGAATTATAAAATGTCTTCACAGATGACGTTTCAAAGGTTGTTCCCACGACGGTCCCAGACCGAACCCAAATTAATATCCCACTAAGGACTGTCAACTCGGCAGCAGATATATATTATTCGAGATAATATTTTCTAACCTTGCTTTCACAGAAAATCAGAGTTCTTGTTTAGAATATATTCATCGTCTATGAGTAACTGGATTCCGGAGTAGTCAGAACTAACTGAAAAACGTAGAGCTGGATTCAATAGGTGGTGGTTATAGTTTAGTATATCAGTTGCAAGATCTCCGAGACGGAGTAGTACCGAAGAAGATCGAACCATGAACTGTATGAGCTCTCCGGCGACATAAATAAAATTTCAACGAATGCGCTAGTTAGGCTATGTCGTACACATAGTTGACGATGTTCCGTCGAAATAGTCCTTCGAGACCCATGTTCGTACACATGATTCGGCAGATAGACGGTGCTCCACCTAAATACTCTTTCGAGACCCATGGGTGGACAACGGAAGCAAGGGCTCCCACGCAGCCAACGGAAAGACCAATTGTATAGGACCCTGTCTGCATTTGAAATATACAGCTGACGAGACATCGCAAAGGATAGAGGTAACTGGCGAGATTTTGTGTTTACGGCCCAGATCGATCCACAGTTTGTCAAGGAAGAAGAAGGAGAAGAAGATGTGGAGCTAGAAATTTGTGTTGAACAGGTGTGAACCCACCAGCTTCCTCCACTATAATAGATTCAGCTTTCAAATTGGGTTCAAAGTTCTAACGAACGGAAGATCAAAACACGTAGTCTACATTGGAATGTGGCTATTGATCAAATGGTTTGATAAGAACAGAGGTATTGTATAAGGCCTAAGGCGAGTTTTTAGTCAGTTTTAAGTACAGAGAAAATGTTCTGACCTGAAGATCTAAAAAACTGCAGGGAATGTCGAACTTTTATTTATGACGGCATTTGAGAAGACATCCTTTACGGGGTCCAGAGAAAAATTTATGTTCAAATTAAGAGCTCTTACTCAATAAGCAAACCTTTATCATCATTGAATAGCTGAACTCGAGAAGCTCTTGGTTGCAGTTAATTTGTCAAGATTTCTCTTTTTATAATCACCTCTATATTTCATCCTAATTTCTTTCAACCAAATCACTTTGGCAACCCTGTCGCCACTTTGATCCTCATGGGAAATATGATCTGCATAGTTGCGCATACACGGTAACCGATATGGATACGGTTGACATGTACATGAAGTCAAGGCAAAACAAATAATAAAAACAACATAAACAAAGGAGATAATTTCAATTAAGTTCTCAGCGCAGGCGCTGATTGAACAACACATATATATTCCTGCAAACATACATACACACATACGTGTATGTACACAGCACCAAAGCCGATGGTCACGTCGTTGGCATGGACCTCCGGCGAGGATGCTGCCGCGCTAAGCAGCCGGCCAGGCAATTCCACACACACAACGCTCATATTTAGCTGTTACAAATTTTTCACCTGATGATGCATGCCGGCGATAAAGAGTAGCGCGCAACGCTTGCGATGCCAAATTGCAGTCAAATTGTGTTTGGAGGGTAGAGGAGCTGCAAGAGGTCGCTAGAGCCCAGTGATAAGGTGTTCAATGGTGCCAATGTGCCACCACATGTGTGGAGGACACATATGCGTGTGTGTGTGTGTGTTTGGTGGTGTGATGTCATTAAGGATAGCACTCAACGTTGGTGCTATTGAAATGTCGTCAATTAACTCGGTTTTTGATCGGGGCAACTGATTACGGCGGTCAGGCCAGGCCGCAGACACCCAAATAGACAAATAGACAGAGATAAGACAGACCGCGCTGCAGCGCCGTGCACAGCAGCAGTGTAACTACGTGTGTGAATGTGAGAGTCTCAAGCGAAACAGGATCGAGTTGTTACTGTTTTTTTTCATTACTTTATGCCTTTTTTATAGTAAAGGTGCATAATTTAGTGATACACATGTGGAGGTGTCACTCACAAATTGGTCTTTCCTGGAAATGGCCAACACTCTGTGTGGAACACACGCACGCTTATAGACACTATCACACACACAGGCGCACATACTCCACCATATACTAGGTAGTTTAATATGTATAAAGTCATAAAATTAAAGGTAATATGAGTACTTAGCGACTGGATTTTGCTTCGGTTCGGGTTTTAACACGGTCCCAGCAGTGTCACAACTCAATAATTCATTGATAAGTGAATTGAAGGTTTTGGGAAAATGTCAAAGGTGGTAATTTGTATAAGCGATTGTTCGTGGAAATAACTTAGACTCTTGACTTTAATTTCACCTTAGACATGGCGTTTAAAGCAGAAAAAACTGGGAAGAAAATGGTTTAAGTGTTTTGATTATGTTTGATTATGTTTCTATATTAATTAATTTGTACCAAACAGCTGCTTTTCCTTCGATAATGAGTGAACTACATTCATTGACACTATCTCAAGTCTCTTAATTATTTCATACTGTTATGTTTTAGTGTGTTACTTGCAGCCATTTTGTAATTAGTTGGATATGCCAACTTGCTGCTATCATCCTTATACAGGCTGAGCTTCTTGCAGAGCCAAAGGCTATCCCAAAAATCGAGTTTGAGAAGTGTTTCAGCGATTGGAAGATATAGACGATAAACATTTTTTTAAACAATTTTCCCGTTATTTTTTGAACACGGACATTCATTAAAAATTCATTCATAATCTCGCTCAATTTTATCCAGAATATATATACTTTTGTCTTTTAAATTTCGCGGTTATGTATAAAGCTCTACAGAGCTATAATCCGGCAATATCACTTCGAACTGCAGAGGAATAGTTTCGACGACTCAGTGCGGGTGAAAACGACACAATGGATAAGCCAGCCAGCGGAAGACCTGTGACGACGAATACCGATCTAATCATGGAAAACATCGAGTTATACCGGGCATCTCGTGACATCGCCAAGGAGATGGGAGTTAGTCACCAAACCATTTTAAACCATCTGCAGACGGCTGGATACACAAAAAAGCTTGATGTTTGGGTGGCTCATAATTTGACGGGAAAAATCCTTCTGGACCCAATTATCGCCTGCGATATAATGCTGAAACGAAACGAATTCGACCCATTTTTGAAGCGGATGGTGACTGGCGACGAAAAATAGATCACATACGACAATATCCAGCAAAACTAGTCGACAGTGGCCAAGTCGGGATTGACGGTCAGGAAGGTTTTGCTGTGTGTTTGGTGGGATTGGAAGGGAATCATCCACTATGAGCTACTCCCATGTGATCAGACGCTTAATTCTACCATCTACAGCGAATAACTGGACCGCTTGAAGCAGGCGATCGACCAGAAGCGTCCAGTTTTGACCAACACGAAGGGTGTAGTATTCCAAGCGGACAACGCCAGACTACACACTACGTTGCTGACTCGTCAGAAGCTATGGGAGCTCGAATGTGAGGTTTTATCGCATCCACCAAATAGCCCGGACATAGCGCCAAGTGATTACCCCCTGTTCCTGTCCATGGCGAACGTCCTTGGTGGTGTAAAGTTGAACTCAAAAGAGGCTTTTGAAAAGTGGCTGTCCAAGTTCTTCGCAAATAAGGAGGGGAGCATCTAAGAGGGGTGTATTATTAAGTTGCAATCTAGATGGAAACAGATTATCGAACGAAACGGCGCATATTTGAACTAAATCCGATGACTGTAACACTTTTTAGCATTGAATAAAGAGCAAAAAAGCGGAAAGAAGATATTTGACAACCTAATATATTATTTTACAAGCCCGACCCCATTAGACATGTTAAGTGCGGAACTCTTTTTTCTCCAATTGAGGCAACCATTATCCGATCAAAAAATTTTGAATTTGCATTTTTAAGCCTCGAAAGACTATAAAAGCTTTTTCCAAAAACTATTTTTTTGTAAGACTTCATAGAATAATTCATCTTCTCGCTGTAGCATGTGTCCTAATTATAGGTTTACATACAACAAACCCTTTTAAATTATGCAACAGTTCTGTTATTAAAATTTGCTATTTTGTACTTATTTCCAGTGAATCATAAGCATGTATATATGACATAGAAATGTACATAGGTGTATTGTTTGTTTGTTTATTTGTTGTTTTATTTTGATTGCAATCACAAATGTCCCGCACAATTAGTGGATGTTGCAACAAAATGTCAAATGCTCATGGGTGGGGCACAATGTTCAACTTTGATTTTCAATTTAAAAATGCATTTATCGCAACCAAAACTACAAGTGCAGATATACATATGTATATGTTAGTCTATAAACAATTTAAGGCAATAAAGCGAGGCATTTCTGTGTGTCTATGTGTGTGTGTCACTAATAACTGTCCAATATGTCATATTAGTGTATATTTATGTGTGTTCCGTTAATGGGGCCGTTTATATAACGGCTAATAAGGTTGTGTCTAACATAGGCAAACAAAACAAATAAACGCGTCCTCGCTAGTCAAATGTGCTTGTTGCACATTTTAATGTCTGTTCAAAATTGCCAGATTTCCTCTGAATTGGAACAAAGCAACGAGTAGATAACAATTCTTTTTTCGAATTTCATGCAAACATTCCCAGAATTCATACTAATTTTAATGCATATGATATTGTAATATCACAGCCATGTGTGTGGCATTCATGGTACACAGTGCTCATACATATTTACTCATGAGTACTGCATATTACGAAGCACAAGTACGAGTACGACTATGTATGTCGGAACATTTCCGCAATCGAAAGATAGCATTTGTCACTTTATAAGAATTTTCATTGAGCGCTTTATCAATTACAAGCGTTCTCGAGGTGTGGCCACTTTATTTACCGTTACAACTGTGCTACACATTAATTATTGTACTCGTAGTTAACTGGTGTTAGAGACACTCGGCGCTGTATTTGCATAGTTCTTCTACAACTCTACAACTTCGATTGTTCGATTGCCGTCAATTGCGTCGCGTAAACAGTAGTGCATCGGCGTGAAAGAGTCACTCTAATTGAGATATGTCGTAAACATGTTTTCAAACATGATTTCTCGAGTATCGGCACTAGTCGCGGTGTCGGCACTGATAAAAGCTCTGAGACCAACCCACCCGCTTTTAACAGCGTACAAGCTGTTCAACAGCACCACCAGACTAGACTGGGTGCAAATGTGTCTGCGTTCCGAAACAAGTGTACTTACAAATGTTACTTAACTTGGTGATAACAGTATTTGAGTACATGCATAACCACATTGTGATAACTAAACTTTGTTGGAATATGGATGGGAATAATATTTAAAAGTTGGTTATCTCAAGAAAAGTTCTCAAGGTATGCTTATGTGCCTTCGTGTGTAAATATGCCGTTAACACGTTGATAACGATACTGTGTGGGAATATAATTTTACAGATTCCTTGAATTATGCCATAGTTTTACTTTTGTTTAAATAAAAGTTGTCAAACGTAGGAAATGTCGCGTGTTCGTAATTGTGGTAACCTCAGACAACTACAAGAACACTTTAGATAGCATATTTTATACGAAATACGCAGTCTCAAATATAGTTCGTAGTTTTCCGAGAAGATTACTCACACCACTAAAAAGGGAGAACTTTACTTTATAAGAACTATTTCAGGCATAAGCCATTACTTTGAAAATTAGGAAAAATTTAATCAATTTCACACGTGGAATGTTCAAAAAATAACGGGAATTGTTAAATTTAAAATTTCTGTGGTTTCGAAAGTACAATTGTCTGTAACAGCCACTTAGGTTAGACGTACTCTTATGAGCTTGACGATTTTCGTTTCTTAAAAGCTCACTCTTCGTTGCTTGCTCATGAAATCTTGGCCAAAAACAAAACTGCAATGTCATCTAAACCTCCATATTCCACAGACATGACTCCATGTGACTTTTTTCTATCTCCAAAAATAAAGAGAACCTTTAAGGACCGTCGTTTTACATTCGTTTTTAGCATACTAGAAAACGTTGCAAGACTAAAGGCTATTCCAAAAATTTGAGTTTGAGAAATGTCTCGAAGAATGGTAGAAAGCACAGGCTTACGTGCATAATATCGAATGGAGACTATGTTGAAGGCGACAACATTAATGAAGACGAATGAATAAATAATTTTTTCAAAAACCTAAAATTCCCGTTAATTTTTGAATACACTTCACAACTCATAATACAAATTAGTCAAAATACTCTCCTAAAAGACGGAGTATCAAATATGTGTTGAAATTTACTGATAAAATTAGTCAAGCTACTAAAAAGCGGCAACATCACGATTGTGGAATTTGTTATAAATCTTTCAGAAAAAGTTTTTACTCTTGAAGTGTAAGAATATAGCAATTATCGACAATTTCCCACCTGAATCCAGGTGGTTCCTTCTTTTGTTACTTCTTGTAGATACTCGAATCAGTAGTTTTTCATCGAGCTTGCTTCGTCATTCTAAAATTTCCATAGCAGAAAGGTGCTAATCACTTATAACTCTGAATGTTTGAACGTCAGTCTTCAGTGGTAATAGGAGTCGCCGAGAGAAGGCAGAAGTTGACATTTGTTCAGAGACGCTTCATGAACCTAGACCCTCATATATCAATTATATCTCGAGAATATACATAATGAGTTGGAAAATTTATTATATTGGAATGAAAAAGAGATGAAGCTAAGCATCAGAAGTAAGCTAAGCTTCTGTAGTACTCTAAGCTTAAGTAGTAAGCTAAGCTTAGAAAATTTTCACGTTTCAGGGTTAAGTTGGACCCATTTCATTCTTTTTTTTCTCATTATATTTCATACATTGTAATCCTTTTGATCGATTAAAAAGTTGTAGGAGAAAGGTAGACTCTCTGCATATCTCCTCTACCACTTAAGACTCCTACCCAATCAATCAACTGACACATTTCCTTGTGCAAATAGGAGACTTCATACAGAAATATAGTAATTACACGTGCAATTAAATGACCATAAGTCCCAAGAGACCAACGGCCAGGTGATATTTCAATTTCCTAAAACAAATCAATTTCGTTGCACGACAAGACTTTAATTGCATTCAAATTAAAATATTGGTTGGCCATGTTTTCCTCCACCACACCAAGTACAAGCACTACAGAGAGAGATGTTGGTGGTTGCTTGGCTGTGACCATTGATGCTGAGGTGAGGTGGTGGTGTGCGTGAAATTACTTTTATTACTCTGCCAATCGAAGCTGGGTGGTCAAATGAATTAGTATGATCTTGTTGAAATTCTTACTAATTATGTTATCTGGCCATTGTGTGGCATTCAAGGGCACGCACCAGTGCCGCCTTGTGAGGTTGTTGCAATTTTCCTAATGCGAGCCAACAAATTGCGGAAACGTGCACTCGACAATGTGCTAGAAAATCTATATCAATCTATTATTATTGTTGTTGTTGTTGTTGTGACGATATTCTTTTATTTGTTTTCATGATTTGTCCTATTTTTACGGCGCTGTCATTGGCATTGTCGCATTTCGAACATGTTATGTCCTTGCTGCATCCGGATTTCTCTACTGCTGCGCATGCGTGAGCCCTCAGCTTAGAATGTGTGTGTATGTATGTGGCATGTATGTAGAGTCATTAAAGCAACGGGAAACTTGTGTTCTGGTGATCTCGAGTTTGGCAGCCGGCAACCAGTGTTGCACGCTTGCGCATTTGGCTCGCTTTCTGCAGTAGGCATTTACATTATTTGCCAACAACATCAAATTTCACATACACACGCACACACATATGTACATATATGTATGTATATGCACTTGGGCGTGCACTCAGCATGCGCTGCCCAACAAAAACGAACTTTATTGTCGATCTATTTATGCATAGTGTACACCAGCCGTCCGTCCGTCCGTCTGACAGGCCACCCTAGTTGAGCAGCCGAGTTGCACTGCAATTACCATCTAAAAGGACTCACCACTCACACACACACCATCAATCTCTCGTCTAATCAGGCAGCATCGCTACATGCCAACGAGTCAACGGTTGGGAGCGATCGCCTAAACGACCGTTGTTGTCCTGTCGTGAGTTACGAGCTGCTCTACTGTTTGTATATGTATCTATTTTTAAAACGATTCGCTTTTGTTACTTTTGCTTCTGCTGGCTGCAGAACTGCAGTTCAACTCCTCCGCCGCCCGCTGTGACTTTCACAAAATATTTTGGTTTGCTTGTAATGCGCATGCGCGCAAACCGATTGCCAAATAAAGGAACTGAACAAGAATATCAATCGTTTTACAACAACAAAAACAACATAATCAATGCAACAACACTAAGCTGTATACCCAAAGATCAGCAAGAAGTCAACAAGTATTTGAAAACTAATTCCGAACTGCTAAGCATGTAACGCGCTGTGAGCGGAAAATCGACAATCTTCAATTTGGACATCATTCTTTTTTTTCTTGTGGCACTCTGTGTCTTTTGGCCATCAATACAGCCAACGGCCATCAATCCCGATAGCGCACAGCTAGAGTTTGGACATGTTTTTGGCCAATATTTGCGGGGGAGATATCACGCCGTTCGGCCAGCAGTTGGTCGCCTCAGTCAATCTTGGTTGATCGGTTGACCGCCTCACCCTCAGCCGCAATCAACCCCCAAACGGAAGATCTTTGCATATCCTAAGCGTTGGCTGGCAACCTGCGTAGCACGTGATTTGACTTGGCCTCAATTGAGGTAATGGCTGTGACAGCAGGTCCTCTCTAAGAGTTCTATATGCTCGTATGCCTTTATTTGGTCACGCCAATCAGACAAAGCAATCGGCCACAATGGCAATCTGTGCGCAAAATAACACATCAAAATTTTGCAAAATAAATGGTTGGGAATAAAGACAAATATTTACCTTAATTTTCCACTCTCTTGTCCTGGCCTAGCAATAATGCGCTGTATTTTCATGCCCGGTGCAACGCTGTGGGACGTGTGGTGCGTGCAACAACTCATTCAAATCGTAAACAATCGGAGGAGATGTTTGATTTCACTTCGCTTTTTGCGAAAAAAGAGACATCAACCACCTATTTGTGTAGCACGGCAGTTACTTGCACCATTTGCACATTGCTCCTACGATTATTCGGTATCGAATCTATTATGCCCGTGCGGCAACTTCATTTACATCGGAAAATTGTGGCAACAAATGTCATGCACTGCGGCTGACCACACTTCTATAAAAAAAAAAAACAAAAACAGCAACATTCCATTTGATAGTTATATCACGTGAAGATTGGCGGCACACCTTGCTTACAGCTGCCAGCTCCAGCGGTGTGGCAGGCGCGTTTCGGTAATGAAAATCCTATTTGTTTGGCAAATCATTTTGTTTTATATAAACAGCCAACAGGGGGGAGCATCTTGTTTGCGAATTTGGTAATGGCATACGACATTGCTTTGGAACACCATTGCGAAAATCTTGGAACAATCGAGGCTAAAGAGTCTACAAATTTTTGATGATATTGTTTGCCAAGATTTTTTTGATGACCTTAAGCGAAGTATTCTTATGGAGCATACGTGGTCTGTTCAAAAAATAGCAGGCATTTTTAAATTAAAAATTGCAAGGATTTGAAGTCTTCTCTACAGTTCGACTTGTTTTATCAGCTGGGCGATGTTCGTTTCTTAAAAGCTCACACTTTGTTGCTCAGCAGAAAGGACTAGCCTTAATAGTCTAAGTGAGGAACAACCACTGAACCAAACACTTGTTGAGTGTTGATGCCCCAGCCCTCATATTCGCCAGACACTGTTCCGTGTGACATTTTCCAAAAATAAAGAGAACTTTAACGCTAAAAGCGCTTAGACTATTAAAAAATCGAGTTTGAGAAGTACTTCGACGATTGTAAGCAGTGTTAGCATAAATTTTACAAAAAACGAAAATTCCCGTTATTTTTTGAACACACCCTATAGATCCCAGAACTCCGATTGCGGTTACAAAAATGTTATTCAAAATATTAGCCGTCGCTAGCTACTACTTTTGACCATCTTTCTGGCAGCATGCGTATTCCATGACGAAAGAACTCCTCGTCTTTCGAGTCGATCCAAGTATCAATCCAATTTTTGACTTCTTCATAAGAACTGAAGTGCTCGCTAGCTAGACAGTGTGCCATCGATCGGAACAAGTGGTAGTCAGATGGAGCAATGTCAGGAGAATACGGCGGGTGGGGTTAGATCTCCCATTTCAGCGTCTCCAAATATTTTTTGACCACCTTTGTGACGTGAGGCCGAGCATTGTCATGCTGGAGAATGACTTTATCGTGTCTTTCCTCGTACTGTGGCCGTTTTCCTTTTAGTGCTCGGCTCAAACGCATGATGGTTTCACTTGGCTTTAGCAGCTCATAATATATCAGACCCAGCTGGTCTCACCAAATGCAATGGCAATGTTCGGTTTTGCCATTTGCGACATGTTCTTTCACTTAGGACAGCCTCACTGTACCGCATTCGATGAGCCTCAGCCGCACTTTTCTTGGAATTAGAAAAGAAAAGCAAAATGTCGAGAATTCGGCTCAAAAAGTGACATTTTGACAGTTGAGATGAAGTTTGGGATGTAAAGAGATCTCTACAAATATTTTGTTGGGTTAATGTTGACACAAATGTCCAAGATCGATATAAAACGATTTAATCGATTTAATCGACCAGTGCTTGACCCTAGAGACATCTATTGGAAAACGGCGGAAGCAAAGTTGTAGACCTAATATTTTTATATTCTAGGTTAATTTCTAATCGCCTAAACTGGTGCATAGTCGAGAACTAGTTAAAGCAGTTACTATTTTGCACTATTTCAATATTATATATTTCCTTATCGCAAACAATTTCACATACATGTATAAATATTTGTACATATGTATATGTAAACTGTAATGGAATAGTAATGAATTGTAATTAAAATTAATCAGCTACTAATGGCAAAACAAATGCAATATCACGACTGTTTCAAACTTAAAATAAAGTACCGCAAGCAATAGATATACGAGTAAATAAGTAAGCTGAAGCAGGCACACATACACATATGTATGTACGTGAAAACACACATACCAATAAACCAGTGTATATCTGTATTTATGGTATCTAAGTATATACGGTTGAACAAAGAGAAATGTACCGGCATAATCTAATCATTAGTATAGATATTATTGCGGGCTTATTTAGCTTCAAGTCAAGTTAATTTCCAGCCATAAAATTTATAAACGATTGGCATTTAATTTGAAATAAGCAAGTGGCTACTGTGGAAATTTAATCTCAAGTGCCAGCAATCTCTCTCTAAATGATTAATTCAATTTAAATTTAATCTATGCATATGAAAAGCATAAGCTCTGAAGCATATACCCACGTACAAACATATATACATGATTAGGCACATATCTATATGTACAAACATATGTGCGATTAGTGGCTCCAGGTGTCCGGGAAATATGTGTGTTTTTGGTAATTATCACAAAAAAAAAATTAGGAATGATTTCCTACATACATATATTCGATATTGAAAACTGTAAATTAAAAAAAAAAAATCTGAAATTTTTTTGTTTTTTCAATTGGTCAAAATTTTATGAGAATTGCATAATTTCTTTTCTAAAGTTTAAAAAGCGTATTTAAAATATTTTTTTTTGTAATTAACTGCATCATTATCATGTTTTTCGTTGGTTGAATAGGAAATACAGTGGAAATAAATCAAGGACATTTTTTTAAATCCTTATTATTACTGAATTTATTTTATTTTATTCATTACACTATAAGGCCAAATCGACTTTTTTTCTGGGTATCTATTGGATCAAACTATTTTTTTTACAGGAGATATAGTTGTTTCGCTCAGTTTATATAACAGATGATATGAAGATCAAACTTTGATCTTCGAAAAAATATAAAAAAAATTATATCGAAAAATACTAGACCCCTAGCATCGGTCATATAAGTTGGACCGAAATTTTTTTATACACCATTTAATTAAGAGGAAAATGTAGATTATATCCCTATTTTGGTTTTTTTATTATATATTTAATAATATATCATATACAGTTGATCTCCTTTTTACACGGTTTTTTTACACGGTGTTTTTGAACACTTCCCAGTTACCATTTGTACACGGTTTTACTTTTTTTACACGGATTTTTTATTTTAATTGTATACTTTTTTGCAATAAAATCAAAATTCCATACGTCAATACGTCACAAATCCAATTCTGTTAATAGAATTTAATAAATTTTAAATTAGATTTAAACTAAAAAATACAAATCTTAGATTCGAAAGCCAGTGAAAAGGTTGCAACAATTTCAATACGTAAACAAATAAATGAAGCTATATGAAGAAGTAAGAAAAAGAAGACACAGCGATTATTGACGAAACTTTGAAATGTATTATTTTTTTACCATTCCCAGAATAGTTGTTTGTTCCTTCTAACAGTAGAATGCACATACATATAATACCAGAAAAGTCTATAACAACAACAACATTGTAAATTCTCTGTACGAATAGATAGATTTTCATGTAAAATAAGATCTTTTTTACACGTTTTCTATTTTTTGCACGATTTTTTTCTTAAATTGGTCCCAATAGCGAGTTTTATATAAAAATTTAATTTTTTTTGCACGGTTTTTTTTTACACGTGTAATTTACTGTCCCAGTTAACCGTGCAAAAAGGAGGTCAACTGTAATTAATAATATTTTTTTAATTCTTTTTTCGAACTTCGAATCCAAATATTTCGATTTTGTAGGCTAACTTCGAACATCGAAGAATACACTTTCTTTACTTATTATTCAATCTCTCGGAAAAATTAGTTTGGTCCAATACCCAGCCGAGTGGGAACAGTGTTATATATGCCACATTTTCAAATCTAAGATTTATTTAAGTTTTTGTTTTGTCTTTGTATTTTTTAAACTCCATGAAAATCTGAGATACAAAAGAATCGAAATCGTTTTTTAAATCGTAGTATGTATATAATATTTATTTGAAATAAACTGTTCCGCTCCTATCAGACAACAAATGTATGTATTTCACATATTTTTTTAAGTATTCAATTACTATTCATTACAATTACTAGTTGAATCATAGATTTTCTGACGATATTTTATATACAACGCGATAGGCAGAATGCTAAGCCATATATTGGAAAAATAATGAATTTATTTTAACTTGACCATATAGGCCTCGCGATATTTGGCATAAGATCGGGATCCCGATATTATATATTTCTGATATTCGGAGTTTGTTGAGATTGAATTTCAATAACAATATACGAACTATTCATATATAATAGTTAATACCAAATTACTCACATCCCTTAACAACATTCTTGCGCTCAAATCACGCTTGTCGATTTTTCAAAATCACTTCGCTTCCAAAAAAATTATTTTAAAATATTCACAAACAGCCTATAACT
Source organism: Zeugodacus cucurbitae (assembly GCF_028554725.1). Lineage (NCBI taxonomy): Eukaryota > Metazoa > Arthropoda > Insecta > Diptera > Tephritidae > Zeugodacus > Zeugodacus cucurbitae. The sequence continues at coordinate 3,023,745 of NC_071668.1, forward strand.
GCCTCAAATATCAATAAGTTGCCCCCCCCCCCCTGTGTAGCTTACAAATTTATTTATTTAGCAACTTAAAGGCAAAAGCTATTTAAATTAGACCTGTCTCATAAACGACACCCACAGCCGCCACACAAATATGCGGGGCAACAAACATGAAAACATGCAAAGCACAATCGAAATTGTTGTCATAAACATGTCACTTATATATATTTATTAATGTTAAATACGATTATATACTTCAATTTATACAATTTATGCATAATATATGCCAAACGAACACAGCGAACTCACGCGCTGACCAACACACCTACATAGAAGCGTGTGTGATATATGCCCAAATAGTCGAATAGTCAGCAGTCAAGCTGACAATGAGATCACTGAGCCCAGTTGCTTTGTTGTCTAGTGCCACAATTATAAATTATTCAAGCCAAAGGCGCACCCAAACTCGGCAGCAGCAGCAGCAGTGCGATTGACTCCACAGCGTCTGTGAATTACTTTGTGGTAGCAGCGGAGAAGCGCAAGCGCTAAGCTTTTAGAGTTTGTATTAATAAATAAAAATTCAAAATTTTTTTTTAGATTTTCAAAAACATTGTATTATTGGATTTTTGATATTTTCAATACATACATACATACAGTCAAGTATTATATTATACTATATAAATAAAGCAGTCTATGATGCCGTGAACTCGGCTATTCTTTTCCTAAACTATACAACCTACAACTATTAGGTACAGCATAAAGTGGAGAACAAAAAAAAACACATTTCACTAAATTATCATATAACAAATTACATACATACATACACTTATACTTATAGATAAATTAAAATTACTACATATATAGATATAGATATATATAACTGGCCTACGTAGATATATAATATATTTCAGTTGTGCATTCGCAAAGGTGCTTCGTGTGTCGTTATCGCTCTGTCGCTATCGACGATCAGTACGATCGTAAATTAAGTGAAACGCGCGCAAGACGGCCTTTCCATAAATACTTTTGCTTTGGCATTTTTGTTTTTTGTTTTTGTTGTTTGTTTATTTTTAGCTTAAATACAACTATGAATTGGCTAAATATATCTTCTTCTTCTTCTTCTTCTTCTTCTTGTGTGTGTGTGTGTGCATTTAACTAATGGTAATGATGACTTTAATTAAATTTGTGTGCGTGTGTGTGCGTGCCTCCGACCCTGGAGACAGTGCAGCCTCTTAACGGATCATATATGATTATAACTGGGAACTTTTGTTGTTTTGAACTTTCAAAATAGCCAACAAACTGCAGCGAATCGGGCGACCAGTAGCGTAGCCGCCAAGCGGCCTCTTGTCGCCAACGCCCGTCCAACCAAACAGCTGTCGCTTTGCGTGTCGCCATGTACACCATAGCCAGCCTTCCGCCGCCGCAGCGAGCTTTCGGGAACTTGCAGCCTCAATCGCCAACTTTCCACAGTCGCTGCTGCCGCGCTCTGCAATCTTGCACCAACTTTGCCTGCTTGCAATAGCTGCGATTGCGACCGTCTACCTGCTCATGATTTCATCGATGCTGAAGCCCAACGGCCGCTTTGGCCGATGGCAGCAGTTGACCGTTTGCACAGCCGAGGCGGAGAGGTCAAGTATGGGTGTTGTTGTGCTGCCGGCTGGTACGCTGGACTGCATTGTTGTTGTTGCTGTTTCCTCCGTTGCGGATGTTGACAACTCAGCGCTGATATCGCTGCTACTGCAATTCTTGATGGCGGCCAATTGCGCCTCAGTGTGACTGTGTAGGTGGCTGCGCAAGTTGGCGCGCTGATTGAAGCTACGCTGGCAGATGGGGCACTTGTGTGGCGCCTCCTCCAGATGGGTGACCTTGTGCACGGCGAGCGTGCGCGATTGGCAGAAACCCTTGCCGCAGTCGCTGCACTTGAACGGCTTCTCCTTGGAGTGTATGTAACGGTGGTCGCGCAGATGATCCTGTCGCCGGAATGCCTTGCCGCAGATGTCGCACGAGTACGGCCGCTCATCGGTGTGTGTGCGTTCGTGTATGAGCAGGTTGTACGACTTGGTGAAGTGGCGGTTGCAGTACTTGCAGATGAACTGCTTCTTGGGGCGGATGCCGGCACCGGGCGCAGCGCCAGCCAACTTCATGGCCGCGGGCAGGCCAAGGCGTGCGGCGGGATGAAGTGGGTGGAGTGTGGGGTAGGGGCGCATGTGTGGTGCACCGGCGGCTGTTGGCATGGCTGGGTGTGGATGCGGTGCATGTGGGTGCTGGTGACTGTGGTAGAGTGCGGCACTGCGTAGCCATTGGTTCATGAGTAGCGCTTGATGTTGTTGCACGGCGTCGGCGGCAACCGTTGTGCCGGGCATGAATTGCGCCGCATGCCCATAAGCATAAGCGGCGGCGGCTTGTTGCTGTTGCTGCTGTTGTTGCATTTGCAACCACAAACGATGTTGTTGTTGCTGCTGTGCTGCTTGCTGTTGTTGCAATTGTTGTGCTTCGAGCAAGGTGGGTGGATATGGGCGGCGCTGTTGTGGTGGCGATGTCTGCAACAGTGTCATCTGTGTGTGTTGTTGTTGCAATTGCAGTTGCTGTGCCTGCAACTGTTGCTGTTGTTGCTCCATTTCGTAGAGTGAAATGTGTGTTGGCTGTTGGCTGCGTACGCGCGTATGTTCTTCCGTCGGCGTATGCGGCGGTGTCAATATGGGCGAAATGCTGCTCTCGCGTTCCTCTTTGATGACCAGATACTCCGGTGCGAATTCTATAAAAAATAAAAGTAATTCATTAGTCTTCGTGAATATGCAAATCATAGAAATAAGAAAGCTCCCTTGTTCTTCTGGCTGTGCTCAGCTTGTTTTGCTTGGGTTCTTTTAGAAAAAGATCTTAGAAAAGCATCTGAAGCATTTGCCGTCGGCAAAACATTCTGCTGTCAGCCACTATGAGATTTTCTGTATATTTTTCACTTTGCCGTCGCTATTCGGAAACTTACCGTGCTCTTTTATGCTTATCTCGTCGTCCACCGTCACGTTGCTGAGTGGCGAGGCTGATCTGGAGGACATATTTGGTTGGATATTCACTTTTTTGTATAAAGTCTGATTACTTCTAATCTTTCAAGCTGCAGTTCACTGCACTTCAGATACTTAATGCTCAAATTTACGTCTTTTACTTTCGAACGAATTGGCGTTGCTTGTTTTTATTGTTGTTTATCGGACACTCGGCGTCCGCACTAATTCTCAATGTTACTCGGACAACGTCTCGTCTCGAACTGATTTCTGGTTTGCCGACTCGCGAGCAACTCAATTCTCAAAGTGTCTTTCACTCGACTCGACTGCGACCGAAGTGGTGGTGTTGGTATGCTGCTTGTGTCTCTGTGTGTAGCTGTGAGCGCACTCTTTGCCTTATCGCACTAACACTAACACTAAGTGTATCTTTGTAAGTGTGGCTCGTTGAGCGTAAAAATCGTGGATGTGTGGATTGCGCTGGTGCTGGTTGGCTTCTGATTCTGTGACTTCCGCCTAACTGAAATGCCAGTTTACTTGTACGTTGTTTCTTTGGTCCGTTGTTGTGAGTAGCTCGAATGTGACTGTAGCTGCTGCTGCTGTGGCAACTGGTTTTTGAAGCCGTCGATGTGTTGCACAGGCCAGCGGTGGCAGCCCATGTGCATGTGTGTGTGCAACCGCCACCGCGCTATACCGCCGTCCACACCGCACACATGTGCATGTGTTTGTACAGCTATGAGCATTATGTTGCTTTTGTTTGTTCGCCGCTCAGTCGGTGTGTGTGTGTGCGGTGAATTATTTGGAAATGGCTGTTTGGTATACGCCTACCATTAGTGCGCGGCCTGGGATTGGCTGTTGCTACAATGCCTGCGGGGCGCTTTTATCAGTGTTGTTGTTGCATGGCACACAGGATACTGTTGCGTTGCTCGGCTGCCTTCTGCTTCAGTTGCCGCTGCTGTCGTTGCTACCACATACACGCGTTGTACGCATATGCAGTTGTTGTTGCTTTCCATGCTCTTTTGCCACCACAGCAGCCAGCGAGCGGAAACTGTTTGCTGACGTTCGGCTTCTGACGCTTCGTTCCTGCCACCAGCGCGTCGCCGAGCCAGTCAACTGTTTTCTTGTTGGTTGGTGGCCCCAAAGTGGGTGTAAGGCCTTGTGTAAAGCTTGCGCTATGCATGTGTGTGTGTGTGTATGTAGATAAGCAGGCAGTGCATCAGCGCGTCTATTGGTCCCATTTGGCACGCTGGTACTTTTTACTGCGCTATTTTTTATTGTAACTGTGTTGGTTGTTTTTTTTTTCACTCTTATCACCAATAAATATGAATTTAAGCGCTTTTTGTGCGAATATGTGTTTGAAAATGTATGCTTAACTATATACTCGACTCTTCTACCGATTTCACGTTGCTTTGTAGTTAATTTAATTTTCTGCTTATTTTAATGGCATGCCACATGGCACGTAAACTCCCTTCGAAAAATGTAATCAAAGGAAAATCTGAAAGCGTTTAAATAATGTATGTAAATCTAAAGCTGATCAACTTTTTCGGCATAAATAAATAAATATATCTAACAAAATGCATACCTATACTATTTAATAATATAAAAAAATTGTTAAAAAAATATAAAATAAAAAAGTAATCGACATTTTTTTTTTAAAGATTTTATAAGACAAAAATGAAAAAATTAAATTAATATTAATTAATCATTAATTACATAATTATTAATAACAAAGCGCTTAATCCGATTACAAGCCACAAATATTTTTTCTACGTTGATGTCTTCAGTATACCGTTTTTTCTACAGAGTTCTAGCCTTACCTGCCTTTGTAGTATTGTTTTCTTTGTAATATAAAAGAGCTTGTAGAGGCATTAAAAAGAAAACAAAAAGCAATTTAAACGTTGACTCCTACATTATACTTAGTCTCTTCAAACATTATTTTCAGTCATACGTAACGCCTGCTTTTTACTTTAGTATTCTTCATAATAATTGATTTTTAAACTTATTGTTTTGAATATACCTAATTTTGGAACAGTAAGTAAGTGAACAGTAAAAATACCTGATTATTGATCAAAAATTAAGAAAAAAATATTTTGAAAAACTTCAAAAATATGATTCCCAGAGAACTGTGTAACTTCATTTAAGGACAAGGCAAGTTATTTCTTTAGTTTACATATACATTTTCATATCCACATATCCCTGCATTTCACTCCCAGCAGGAAAAATGAGCTGCCATTGCCAGCTGCGTGTTCGAATGGCAAATTATTGTCGAGTAAATTGCACAAAAATGGAAAATTGTTTTAAACTTTAAATGTAATTCCACAGCGCTGAGTATGTATGAAAACAAGTATATTCCTTTATGCAAAAACATATGTGTTGTTGTATGTGCCATGCCGCACATAACCTTAATTTACTTTTTCCGGCTGCAGGCGATTTGACGAAGCTGCCAAACGAAATTCAATATTCCATGTTCAATGCTGACTTTTACGGCACACAATCATACGTATGTACATATGTAAATATAATGCATAAAACTATGAAAATTCTGTACGCTAATTGACTTTTGACCCTTGTAAAGTTGCAAAGCGCGCCAAGCAAAAACAAAAAGCTGCGCTAACCCCATGGCCACAGCATGTACATACATATATGTATATATTTGACAGTATTATATATGAAGTACATGTGTTTTTTGTTATTGTCCGCGTACTTTTTGCTGGCGCAGAAATGAAAGCACATTGCCAGCGGCCTTATTGTGTGTGTGTGTGCGTGTCTGTGTTGAGTTGAGTTAATGATTTGATTATTTCATAATGGAAAAGTTTAAAAGCGAAAGATAATTTCTCCATTATCTCCAAATTACCGAAGTCATTTGCATGAATATGTAGTAGATATTTTTCTGTAGTCAATATGTCACAGTACAGTAATTTGTGCATTTGTCTACAAACATATTATATATAATACAGAAGTGTACACTGCTTTGCCGGAATATATCCAGAAATATATCACTTCGTCACCGTAAGTTATGAACTGTCGAAGTATTATTTATAATAATTGTTAATGTTTTATAATTGACTACAAGTGAAGGTTAGCGACTTTACTAGGTATTCACTGAAAGCTCAGAAATTGCTGAAAAATGTAATATTAAATAAATCTATATTTTTTGGTTTGCAATAGAAGCTTTATATATGAACCATATATTAATCTCCTTCAGAACCCGAGTAAATAATTTAAAAGTTGTATTCGAAAAATATATTTTTTATAAAGTGTCTGTGTTTTCGCTTTCTTGTCTGCTTCCCAATTACATTTACACGATTCATAAACCTATATAAAAAAATATAAGAACAGCAAGCTTCACATAAATAAACTTTTCAACTTTATTAATTCAAATGATTCTCTCTAAAATATGCTAGAATAAGATACATCCGAGCAAAATGTATAATTTTTTATTTGGATTATTCAGTTGTAAATAGAGACGCAATTTCCATATTAGTATTTTGTAATGACATATACTCGTATTTTCTTCTTTTCTGACTATGCGATTATAGCCGAGTTAACAATTAGTTATACCAAGTGCAGCCAGGCCCTTCTCCACCTGGTCTTTCCAACGGATTGGAGGTCTTTCTCTACTGCATTGAACACTTTCAAAGCTGGAGTGCTTTCATCCATTCAATCCGCTATCTTTTTATTCACTGAACTATGTATGTCAATATCGTCGAATAACTTATATAGCTCATCGTTCCGTCGTCTGCAATATTCGCTCAAAGGACCATAAATCTTCCGCAAAATCTTTCTCTCGAGAACCGTCTTAGACCGTCTTTTCAGCCGGCTACTCAGTCCAAAGTAGCACATGTTGGCAAGACTAATGCAGCATTGGATTTCAAGACTGGCATTGTTATTGGTGTTAATGCTAGTTCCGAGATAGACGAAATTATTTACAGCTTCAAAGTTATGACTTCCAACAGTGACGTGAGCTCCAAGTCGCCAAGTATTGAAATATATATGTATATAAATTCCCCTCCACTCAAATAGATCGAATAGTAGTAAAGACCTGTACTCTTCCCTTCAGATAGTTAATAAAAATCACTTGTTTCATAAAAGATATGATATCAACATCCTGAGTTAGTTTTAAAAGTAAAAAGCATTCTTCATGAAGTCAGTAAGTTAAATCCTTCACCACACATGAGATTTAACTTCACATGATGCTGATGTTCCAAGACAAGATCGCTTACTATGAGGTTATATTATGTTATTTCTCTGCTCATTTCTGCTCACTTTTCCCACACACAGTTACATCAGTCGGTCAACTCGAAATAATCCTTTCGTTAATATTTATGTCTACATTTATTTATTTTGCATTAGATATGTGTTTTTCCAAAATAATAGCGCTTGCAAGAGTAGCCGAGGAATTTTGACTTTTAAAGGTCTGCTATTTGCAGTTGTACTTATACAAGAGAGCGCGTCATGTACGGTTGCATCTGTGCACACTTCGGAAATTCCCAAACGGCAGCCGCGGATTAACTTAATGTTATTTACAAATATCATATTGTGCTAGACACATATGCAGGTATTTCTGCACATACCTACCACACAAACATACATACATACACTTAAGCATATGTGGCAAGCGGCAACTTTCATTTAGTGCGACGCAGAGTGAGTGGCAGTGAACAGCACGCCAGTGTTTGCATAATTGCATATTTACACATATACCTGTCGTCGTACGGACGAACAGACGGACATACTAAATAATGCCTCCTCATGTATGTAATGAAGCCTATGGAAGGAATTGCTAAATAGATTTGGTTGCTCCTATATACACAATAATATTCAATATTAAACGTCTGTTGATTGACGCACATGCAAGCGAAGCGGCATTAACTTTTCAAATTTCCATATTTATGCTACGCTGTGCCACACATGTGACAATAGAGACACTAAAACAACAAATTAAGCTAGTTATAAAAATATTGACCGTATATGATGTGACGCCGCGGATTTAAAAGTCATATATGTGTTTAAGAGTTAAAGTACAAATTCACTTATATGTATTCAAGGAACTTCATCAACTTGATTCTCAAATATTCTGATCATTAATGTTATTCCTTAACATGTACACCTACATATATGTTAATATTTCATATAACTCGGAATATATATTTTTATGAATAGTGATTGCTACATAGTAAAATTACGATAATTATTGAGTCACCTGTCATTAAGCATAAGAATTGTACGCTTCAAAGGAGCTAGGGTGATAAAATACCTGAGATCCAAATATAGCTTAACAGTTGTAGATGGTTAAAAAAGGAAAGCAACTATGGGGTGATCCAAACAGAGGTACATATTCAATAGTTTTTTTGACAGATCACGCGAGATTTATGACTGAATAACGCTTACAAATTGTTCAAATTCACTTTCTGTAAAGAATGTGTTTCGGCTTACTGAGCGGACTATTTGCAACACCATCATCCATCTTGAGACCAAGACTTCATTATTGGATAATATTCGACCGAATAGTCCACTACCGGCACGGTGTGAGCCGGTGGAATCCTCGGTCCATATTTTTTCAAAAATTGTGTCGGTGTGAATGTTATCGTCAATTAGCGACATTTGGCTTCAACAACTTGCCTCACATCGCATTAGTAAATGGATTTAACGTTTTGTGGAGGTCGATTGGCCATCAAGATCGTGCGATATCACACCGTTACACCTTTTCCCTGTAGGAATGTGTAAAGTCTAAAGTCTTGGCGGACAATCCTGCTTCATTACTGGCCTTGGAGCAAAACATCACGATTGTCATTCGCCAGTTACTAGTCGAAATGCTCGAACGAGTTATCGAGAATTGGACTCAACCGATGGATTATCTTAGACGTAACCTCCAACATTTGGAAAAGGTAATCTCTAAAAAAATAAATAGCAAAGAATGTTTTTTCGACTGATAATAAACATTCCTCATTAACAGCCCTATTCTGTGCACTTTACAAATTCAACAAATTTATAATTTGTAAAAAATTGAAATTTATCAAGCATTTCGTATTCTGTGTCTAAAATAAAAAGCTCTTTTCTTTATAAGTTGTTAAGAAGTAAAATGCTCTTGACAAATAAAATATCTCGCTGTGGATAGTTGTGAAAGTGAATTACTTGTAATGGAGATATTTTACTTTTGTCGTTATTTTTATGCAAAGAGGAAAAATATGAACATGTGGATGGCTCGCGTTATTGAGCCGTTTTTATATTAAGAAGTTTATTTTTCTCTTTTTTGTATAAAAAAATGAAGATCATGAGGGTAACTTTGACGAAAATGTTTTCTATATTTTGCATGCGATTACAGCTTAGCAAATTTTTGCCAATAAAGAACAAAGATTAGATTTCGCAGTCCCCAAGGAACCTTTCTGAAGCTAAACATAACAACCAACTAAATCAAAATTGCATTCCAAATAGTTTTTAATATATTATAAAGGACATATGTATATTTATTATATTATGTACTATTCTGTGGCTTTGAGGGGGAGCAAAAGACTATGGGTGGGAGCTGGGATGGAAAAGCGAATATATAGCCACTGTCATCCGATTATCAATCAACCTCATTTACGCGCGGCTCTCCTTGTTTGGTTAGAGAGATTAGTGCATCAGGCCTGAGAATTCTCGCTACATCAGAATCGGATAGATAGGCTGATAACCGGTCAATCCTAAACCAAACTTATCAACGAAGCCACAATGAAGAAGGCTCGGTTAAAACAAACACTCATCCAAATAACGACTTTTTGCATGAAAAATAGGGCTAGATTCGGAGCATGGAATATTTGCGCTCTCTCAGAAACTTCACGTCTAGACCAAGAGCAAAGGATTTATTGTGAAATTGAAGTTAAATTATTAACTATTTTGCAACAAATATTGAAATGCATGTGAAAACTAAAGTAAATATGTATTGTCATTGAAATGGATCACTCTTTATATACTAGTATTTACGTTTGTATGTATGTAGTCCATATATGACGAGGGGAATTCTTTTGTAAAGCGAAATTATCATTTGAAAAGAATTTACTGAATTAAATCCCTCCGCAAGAACGTTTGTTGCTGACATAAGGACATAAGGCCTGGTTAGTTATGAACTAGAACTTTGCAGTAAAAATACTTCAGTCAAGCGAAATCAATCGGATTAGTTTAAAATGGCTAAACTCAGGCTATTATAAGATTTCCTTGTATAAACATAGTAAGGACTCCTTTGGACGTCGTCTTAATTGTCGTAGAATCGAATAAAATCAGTAGAATATATCCGAATATTATTAACTCCCGAAAACTGAATGAGTCCTTCGAAATGTTTCTGAACGCCATTTTATAAAACCTGTATATCTTCTATAGCAAAGAACTATACTCTAAAATCAGCAAATAAATATTGTTACATTGAATAAACGTTTGTTATTCCTTAAAACCATTATGTGTAAATACAGTTTACTTGTATTGCTTTAATATTGCCCTCAAGAACGAGAGGCCTATATGAATAGAATCTAATGAAACTTAAGGTTCGAGTTTCGAGCTGTTTTGAGAGCTTAAATTATTCAAGCACTCCTTACAATGCTATGTATATTACAGATTCTATCATGTTACAGATCCAAGGAGTACTCACAGTAAACATATAAGGACTACGAAGCCCTCTTTACTCTACTCTGGTCTAAATACTCATAGTTAGAGAAGCAAATAACGATTTTAGAAGCAATACAGCAACTATCACTGGTGTGGTGAGCAAAGGAAAAAATTAAAAAAAAAAAACAAGTAAGGAAAGGCTAAGTTCGGGTGCAACCGAACATTTTATACTCTCGCAATTTATTGAAGAAATTTTATTAAGATAACATCGAAATTTACCTATAAATTCGGCACAAAGTTTAATAGAATAACGAAAATCGTCCTATATAGTGTATGAGGGCTGAGGTAATTCCTGAACCGATTTCATTCATTTTCACCAGCTAGGTACACTATATCCAAAACTTTACACGCACTTAATTTCGCAAAGATATAGTATCTCACATATTAACCAATACATATATGTAGATTAAAGCCCACCGTATTTTTGAAAAACCTATAATTAGGTACATGGGAGCTAGGAGATGTTATTATCCGATTTTAATAACAGAGACACACTATTAGAAGAAAACAATTTCCTCTGAATTACATTAAATTAACTAAGAGATTTACCAATATTTTCGGTTAAAATTTACCCTTAGGCGCTGAGTTCAACATGTCCGATATCTAGGGTCTTGCAAAGTTATAGTCCGTTTTCGACAATTTTTTCTCAAGTAAAGCTAGAGATGATATGTACTATTTGTGTAAAGTTTTATTCCGCTATCTTCATTGGTTCCTTATGTATACATTATAAAGTGAAGGAATCAGATGGAATTCAAAATTGAGTTATATGGGAAGTTGTCGTCGTTATGAACCGATTTCATCCATTTTTCACATGTGTCATCAGGGTGTCAGGAAAGTATTATATACCGAATTTCATTGTAATCGGTCGAATAGTTCCTGAGATATGGTTTTTGACCCATAAGTGGGAGATGCCACGCCCATTTTTCATTTTGTAAAAAAATCTGAGTGCAGCTTCTTTCTGCTATTTCTTATGTAAAATTTAATGTTTCTGACGTGAGTTAACCCAGTTTTAGTCATTTTCAACCTAACCTTTGTATTGGAGGTGGGCGTGGTTATTATCCGATTTCTTTCATTTTGGGAGTGTACAAGGAAACGGCTGAAAGACACGACTGCAGAAAGTTTGGTTTATATAGCTTTATTGGTTTGAGGGCGGGGTCACGCCCACTTTTCCAAAAAAATTACATCCAAATGTGCCCCTCCCTAATACGATCCTATGCTCCAAATTTTATTTTCATAACTTTATTTATGGCTTAGTTATGACACTTTATAAGTTTTTGGTTTTCGCCATTTTGAGGGCGTGGCAATGGTCCGATCTTGCCCATTTTCGAAAGCAACCTCCTCAGGGTGTCAAGGAATACGTGTTCCAAGTTTCGTTAAGATATCTCAATTTTTACTCAAGTTATCCGTTGCACGGACAGACGGACGGACGGACAGACAGACATTCGGATTTTGACTCGTCTCGTCACCCTGATAATTTTGATATATATAACCCTATATCTAACTCGTTTAGTTTTATGACTTACAAACAACCGTTAGTCGAACAAACTATAAAAATAATTAAAAAGTAATATTAAAATTTCTAGTAAACAATGTACATTGTTGATGACAGATGTTTTCTATATAAAAAACGTTTAATCACATAAAAAGTGAAAAAGTATCATCCGAAAGAACTCGCGCCCGGTAAATACCTGCTTTTCGCCAAACACAAAACAACAAGCCGAATAAAACCTAATTTTATAATATTTACTACCAAATATTACGAATCATACCTGCTTTATTATTTTGTTTGTACTTAACTGCTCTGGATTTCCTACTAATTTCCGCAAAACAAAGCGTTGACTCGAGACAACAAGCAAACTATTCGCCCACTTTTTCGTTTAAGGCAATTCTCGCATTCTTTAGCGATTTTTGACATTATTCACACGCGGGCATATTTTGCTCTAAAGTAGCAAATAGTCAATTAAGTCAAGGACGTTCAAGGACGTTTGGTGCGGCAAGGACGCGTATGTTGGAACGTTGACTAAAATACGTCATTGTTACAGGGATTAAACAATAAAGGGATTTCTAAAACGATAACGCCCAGATTTAAAACATAAACTTTTGAACTTGGCACTGAGACACTAGCTCAACAAAAGCCACAACTAGCACCCGCTTAACTACAAAGTCGCCTTCCGGCAATGTAATCAATGCGTAAAAGGATTAGCGGCAAAATGCCGTTAGTTGCTATGTGCAACTATTCGTGTTATGAGCAAAGCGTTATTCACGAGCGCGGAGTGAAGTGAAAAGTGAAAGCGAAGCGGAATGTTGGTAAAGTGGGCCGTTACAATGGGTGTCAACGTTTGTCTCTGACAATTAAAGGGTTCAGCAGGTACGACGATATTGCGTGCACGCCTTTTATTGAATTGCAGCGCGAAGAATCTGTGCCATTGAAGGTCCTTGAATATGTGAGAGATTAGGCGGATTGTTACACTCTGGCAGTAAATGTCGTCTAGCCGCCAAAGCATTACATTCCAATCGTAAAGCGTAATAAAGCGTAAAATGCTCGAAAATATAGGCAAATTCACCTTTTGCTTAATCTCTCTCTCGAGGGATTCTGTTTGTATATTGGGGATGCGTGCAAAATGCGCTCAATACAAAAGGGATCTTAGTTTGTAAACGTAATTAGAGTAATCCTTTGGGCCTATCCGCAATTCACGCTTAATACTAATTATGGAAGCCAAACCACGCCCAGAAAATAAAACATTGCCGCTGCTGCTGCTTGTACGCGGCGAATAGCCTTCGTGTGTGTATGTTGGTGTGTGTTATGGGCTCGTATTATCAGCGAAAGAGGTGGGTATACTCTCTGCTATGTATGTATGTGCCATTGCAAGCTTATCTGCGAAGAGTTGGCAAAGCGAAGGTGAACAGCGGCGTATGTTTGTGTATACATATAGGTGTAGTACATAGGCAAGCTTTTGGTAAATGCGCATGAAAAACTCTTATATACCTCGTACACATATATACTTCTGTCCATATATTGGTTTTTCGACTTTTTCGTAATTGTCGCCAGGTTTATTGTTTCCGTAGATTTGTGCAGTAAATATTTATAATTATTTATTTACACTTATTTTAGCAAATAGTTAAGCGCACAGAGACACACTCCTATATACAAATAGCCTAAGCAGTTTTGCATACACATATCTACCTCAATACAATATGTTTGTACATATGTATGAATGTCACTTAGTCTTAACTCGTAGTACTTTGGTAATACTCATGTGTAAATACAATAAAAATATGAGTTCGCAAACAGCGGCTTTGACTTTGATAAATTGCCGTACCGCTTTGATCTTTCACCGCCTGCAACAAATACAACAAATACGTCAAAGACAAATACTATATTGTATGAGAGCGTGGTACAAAAAAAATAACCGCCAAAAGGCGAAAAAGCAAATTCGCTTGTTTACTGGTAGACATAAAATTTGATTTGCCGATTGATAAGTTACCGATATTCACTAGGCGAAGATACCGTTGAAAGCGCTTTAATGCTAAATGACGCAAAAACAAAGGTTGATTGTGGGATGTGTGAGGAGGCATGCGGTTGCATAAGCAGTTATCTAGTGCAAATATCAGCCGATTTGGCGTGATGTGCACTTTTTGGCATTATATATTATATAATGTAATATAATGTGGTCGCCATTTTAGCGCATGACTTTCAAGTAGACTTTATGGTAGCAATAATGCGAAGCAAGCCAAAAATAGCACAACTTTGTGAAAAATAATTTATGAAAAGAATTATTATTGCGTTGAAGTGGCGATAAAAGCGCCGAAATTGCGTGAAGAAAATGGCGTCATATGCTTAATTAAGTAATAATAAAAGTTGAAGTTGAAAAATATTTGTTATAATAAAAATAATTTTGTAGGTGTTACTTTTTTGTAGAATTACTTTGTATTGTTTAAATATAGAAAATATTTTAGATAAATACGTAAGTATTTATTGAATATAACCAATAAGTATTAATGGTGTGGAGAAGTTGCATAACCCTGATATATTTTTTAAATTTATTTTCGAAAAAACATTTTTTTTTTTGTAATTTCTATTAATCTATCTATGTTTAGATTATATTTTATCTATTTTTAGTATTTTTTATTAATTTGTTGTAATGCATCACATGTTTTCTTCCGCTTCCTCTAGATATATTATAAAAGATTCATCTTCCCTTATTTGCAATAAACTAATACTGTATTCTAACCTAACTAACTCGATTTTATTCTAGCCCTAATCCTAGAACCTCAATTTGAACTGCTGTTAGCCAATATAGTGTGTGAATGTAGCATTTTTTATTGCATTTTACTGTATTCACAAGATCAATTAGATTCCATTTGGAAGTGAATCCAATAGATCTGTTTATCCATGAATCTATCTTATCAATAGATCTATCTCTTAATCGAAAAATATGCGACCAAAACGCTCCGGATTCGGAAGATGTAGTCTAGACCCTGTATTTAAAGATATATACAGGGGATAGACAATTGAGGCTCTGTATCCCCAAAGAGGTAGTATCGCATCCATTAGCCCTGGAACACTGTTAAGGTTTCTTAAGGTGACGGGGTTAGAAGAATTACTGTGAGAACTGGAGAGGGCAAAATAGACCCAATATGTAATCTAGTCTAATCTAGTGCTGTTTAAGTCTGATTAAATACAATGCTTCCTTGATTTGTCCATGATTTCGTTGGATATATGCTCTTCGGGATTCTAGAACTCACTGCACTTGCTCTTTATATTAATACGGTTTTATGTACTTTTTGGTACAAAATCCTTTTTTATCGAAGTTCGGTGCTAATTACGGTACTATTCAACCAGTGTATTGTCACTGAGGTTGACTTGAGTGAGCTATTAATAAAAAAAATTTATACTGAAGAAAATTTATCGCTGAATTTTATGTTTTTCCACTATTTTCTTATGTAGAAGAAAAGGCTAAAGAATCTGGTATAAGTTTTAGTTCAATCTCAATAATTTCTGGTATAAAGTGCTATATTTATTAAGATTTCCCAACTAGTCCTAATTTCTCGGAGCTTGGCATTGACTTTAATATCATACCATAGATACGTCAGATATAGCTATATATAAGGTCCTTATTAACTCTGTACTCGTCTTCTAATAAAAAAATAATATTTTTGTAAACAATAAGGTAGTTTTCTGAAGACAAAATTACTCTAATGAATAGACGCCCATGGTCCACTTATCTACAGCAGTCAGCATACATCATAGAACATAACTCGAGCAAATTAATAAAAACCAGAGATCATGTAATTGGCATTAATACAAATTTTATTGAATATTTTTATTTTCCAAATCAATCACAACCCAACAATAAACACAGATAATCTATGAACAAACGCAGACTCAGGTGTACTGTTCCATATATCCTTATTTATTCGATGCGAACATAATTAATATTCCGACATTTATCATCACCCATTTACTTCATCACTCCGCATGTTAATCAATTGAGCAACGATAGAAATCAATTTAAATTTCCAATATTCTCCATTGTTATGAATGAAATATGTCTGCAGATTCCTTGCCGCATGCGGGAGTCCCTACAAAACATTAGTTACGCTTTTGTTGTGATCTTAAAACATCAACGCAAACGGCAACCGGACAACAACAAACGCGCAACAAAGCGATTACACATGTAACAACAAATAGTCGGTGAAGTGAATTTCAGCGCTTTGGCGGCAAAGCGCGTTCATTCATAGATCTCAGTTGATAAATGACGAACGCCAGTACGCTGTAGAGGTCGAGATTGGCTGATACGCTTGGGTGGTAAATGTGTTTAATGCGTTAAATGAGGGCAAATTGATGGTGTACGGTTAGTTGATAGTTCGGCGCACAGACACACACACACATACTTTGTGGCAAGCTGCGGCGTTCAATCAAAACATGATGATCGAGAGCAAAACGCGCTTAAAATTTATACAAAATCAATAGTACTTACAACACATGCGGCTACACAATTCATTTATTTAAGCGATTTTCAATTTTCGATTTTCGCTTTTTGCGATTCGTACGCATTGTGTCTACACGCTTTCAACATGCAAGCCGCCGTCGTCGAGTGGCTTTTGTTTCTCCACAGCGCTGCTATTATGTATTGCTATTAGTCGTTTGTGTGTGTGCGCTTACATTTTCAATTAGTTGTTAAAAAATGTGTTTTTGAAAAGCGTTTCGGCTGTGAGTTTTGCTATTCACGCTCCGCATGCAGTGAGTGTGCGCACGCTCGATTACAACGCGCCGCAGCCGATTAACACATTGCCCCCCGGCGTTTTGGCTGCGCATAACTAATTGTTGGTGTAGGTGTTGGAGGTGTTATTGTCAGCGGAGCGCGCTAGCACCTTTTGAATTTGATAATAATCCATTAAATCGCACCACTAATTGATTCTCAGCCAGTTATATGTATATCTATGTATCTTTATATGTATATCTATATATGTATGTATGTATGTATGTGTGTTTATATGTATGTGTGTGTAATGTGGCAACACAGTGACTTGTGTGACTTTAATTAATAAACTATTAATTAACTGCATGAAACTGCCAGAGCTAATGGCTATTTATAGTTTCACATGCCGCTGAACATGCCACATTTGGTGGCAGCGTCCGCCTTAGCACCCTGTCTTTGCGCCGAAGCACCTTTTGGACTTGACTTTGCCCTCGAGCTGTCTTCGTTGTGCCTAATCAACTCACCATGTGAGTCAACGCGTCATTAATTATGAACATAATTCGAAGAAATTGCCTTTAGACCATATCTTATATATACATACATACATATACATATATATATATATATATTTATGCGCATACATTCACCTAAAAAATGCATATTTCCAATTGTTCATAGTTCTGTATCTGCTTGCACTCACCAACGTGCGTCTTCGAATTTCATCGGCAGACATTTTGTTGCCAGCTAAAGTGTGAAAAAGTGTGCTATTACATGATGTACATGTGTGTGCGCCTGACATAACTCCCATAACATTACTGATTTATCACCACAAACACATGCGGCCCACAATTTTCTGAATAGTTTTCTAATGAGCGCGCTGGCATCCCGCAGGCTGACAGGACAACACAACTGTAATATAAAACAAAAAATAAAAAATATAAAAACAACAAATTCAAATGAAAGTGAATTTATTTTTGTTTTTTTTTTTTTTCGAAAATATTAAAAAACATCAGTCAACGCCAGTTGCGCAAGCGCCCAGCGCTGGACCGAGTGTCAAGTGGATACTTTCGGAAATTGGAGTGCCGTTGTAACAGTGCACATATCCTTACAGCTCCTTACACAAACAACAAACACACACACACTCACTGAGAGGAGTTCAGGAATGTCCTCGTAAGCGGTGCGTACTTGTGGCGCGTATGGGCTGTACTCTCCAATTTCATGCCAAATCTTGTGTTCGCTATATTTACTGGGAGGCGCTGCCATAAATTACGTAAATGTTTTGCTGTGAATGCCAAAGTGCCCATTGAGGCTGCAAGTGCGAGAGTGCCAGAGCGCATTCAAGTGAAGTGCAGTGAAGTGGCGTGGTGTTCTGTTGCCGACATTGTGGTGTTGTAATGCGTTATGCACATTGTAAGCCGAGACGTGATCCTTTGCTGCACTTTGCTACATTTATTACTTCTGGTTTCTTTGAATTGGCTACTTAAGACTACGCTTCATACTTACATACATACATATATATAACTGTATATACATATATGTATGTATGTATGCATGTGTGTGTGTGAGTGCATCCACGCAATCATTTGTTTACATTTGAGGCGCACACTAATTGCAGCAACAACAGCCAATAGCCAGCAACAATTGACAATTATGTAGTCGCTGGCAGCCAGAGCGGCTGCTTCAGTGTCAGCAGCAGAGACTTAACGGCGCATAACGTTGCACCAATGCACATACATATAACCGACCAGAACACTTGCGCCACATAATTGCACATGTGTTGACAGACGCGACGCGCAGACATTGTGGTACCGACCCAACACGAAGGAGCTGGCGCTGCATTAGCTTGCATAATGCTCCATTTCGATTTGTGGCGTTGCAATTCGAGCGCGTTTTATTGCATTTCTTCGAATCTAAAAAAGAGTGCATGCCATAAAGTGAAGTGTCTTTTAATGTGTCTTACATTCTTATTATTTGGTTTTAAATATTTACATTCTGCTTTTGTTTAATTGCCCGGGTGTTGACAGCAAATGAGCGGAAAATATGCGTTTTCCATTGAAAATTGGTGAACGCTTCGTTGACTCTTCGTTATTTTATAGTTGTCTTTAAGTGCAAAGGAATTCGAAGGAGTCAAAGAAGTGGGGTTTTCAAATAACGTTGAATTGGTTAAGGCTTAGATCCGAAAACTGGAGATTGTATCTTTAAGAGTTAAACACCTTATACATATGTTAGTCACCCAAAGAACTATTCAAAAGTATTCTTGGGCTGTTCTTTGAAATAAAAATCACTCGAACACCCAGTTATCATGTCCTTTGTCCATAATAATAACATGCAACCCCACCCAACCCCAGTCTTACAGCGCATGGGTGCCGCAGTCCTAAAAGACTCGGACCAGGAAATCACTGTAAGCATAAACGCGAAAAAAGAATAAGAACTTCTTGGCTCTGCTAAGAAGTCGACATTGGGTGTCAACTCTGGCAAGAAGAGAGGGCCCAGGAAGAAGCCAAGTGAGGAGGGCATGAAGGCTAAGGAACGGTACAAGGTGGCGATCAGAATATGCAACCGACTCGATGGCAAGTCCAACCTGACGAAGGATAAGGTGCAATGGTTGGCTTGGGGAGGTGAATAATGGCCGGGCCCATTTCGCAACACGGAACTAAGGGATGTAGGTCGACGAACGAAGATCGAATATGAAGACCTCAGTGACTAAGGTTATTTTTTACCGAAGATATCGGTAAATCTCTTAGATATTTTTAAGAAATTCAGTGGGAATAATTTTCTTCTAATATAAATCATATACTGAGTTAACAAATAAACGGCTTTAGCTTTATGCCGAAGATATGGGCCGTAGATGTAAATATGTCTGTTTTAGAATTTGTTAAGAAAGAAATAAATACTGATCCGTCGACCGTAATATGATCGTCCTCTGAATCAATTTTCCAAAAATTGGTATCAATCTGACTGATTCGATTTTAGTTATGCATTTTTTATTAGGCTGATTCTCTTCACACGTGGTAGTTTCACCGTTTCACCAAGGAAAGTTAAAATCGATGCAGAATGTACATATTTATTACATCCCTAACTGAGAAGCATCAAATATATCAACAAATTGGGGTCTAAGATATTGAACAACAAATTTACAACTCCTTCGTTAAAGCGATATGTGACTTTGCTAAGCTGAGAAACATATGTATAAAAGGTTTCCACCATGACAGAACTGATATATCCCCATAAATAATACGGAGAATTAAGGATATTGGGATCTTATTTCGGAGCTTGAGAGAAAAAGTAGAATACATCAGATCAGTGACCTCAATACTATAATACCTATAAAGATTTCCAAGTAGGAGCTTTAAAGAAAAACTTGAGAACGACTTCTTCGGCTTTAGAGGAAAGAATTTACAGGACCTTCACACTTAATATAACTTCATAATTGAACCAAAGTGTTCTACTTTTCTTTAAAATACATTTGAATGGCTTCCTTTTCAAAAGCATTCGTTTACAACTATAATACATATTTAATTGGCCTAATTGCCGATAATTGGCAAATATCTCAATTAAAGACTACTCGCATTAGTCTTCAAGGTTGCACATTCTTGCCAGAATTGCTAATTTAATTGGCAATTAAGTTGTCACGCTACAACACACCGTTTAAAGGTGAAAATTCTGTTTGGTTCTAATGCCACCAAAAACTAACCGTTATTGAAGGTTTCCGCACAGCCTAGCGTAACTAACTGTGAAATTACAGTTAAAAGTGGCCAAGAACATAATCGCAGAACGAAGGGAGTCCACATACACACACCATGGAACGAAGGAACACTGCAAACCGATGCGAAAACTTTGCGATCCTTACATACATACATACAACACTGCATCGGTGTGCCTGTGTGTGTTTTCGCGCACTCGCACTTGTATTGGTAAATGTCATTTGTTGGCAAAACAAGATTTAGCGTTACACGCCCGGTGGAGACTAATGCCGTGATTAGCATCTGCGTTGACAAACGCAGCTGGGCGCCCAAGCACAGCGAACGCGAACCGCCGAACCAAACCAGGCAGCGCGCACACACACTCAGACATACTGGAGCACTGCAGCACTGCAGCGAGCCCACAAATTCGGCGAACCGATCACTTTACGCGCCCCATTGCCAAATGGATTGGAATGCAAGTAAGTAAGTCGACCGAAGCCGGCGAACAAGCAAAGCCATTACTCGGCCAGCAGGCATAATTATGAAGCATCTTTATGCTCATTGCGACACCCACTGCGTCTGCTAATGCCCGCACATTCCGCGCGAACACGCTGCGCAAACACTTCAGCCGCTAGCAGTATTGGCGAGCGGCATTACCTGCGGTGCATTCCGAAAATTCCGCAGGACCATAATGTGGGGACAACCATGCTTGCATTCACGCGTACGCTGCCAACGTGCGCTAATGAACGCATTAACGAACCAGCAGCAGGTCCAGCGCGCACAACAACAACAACAGCCACTGCTCATAAATGTGTTTGGCCAAGACGCATCAGTGCAGCTCAATGCCGCGCATCAGTCACACTTCCAATTCCAAGACAAACTAGGTAAGTGAATACTTGTAGCACAGCATATTGGAAGCGTGGAGGACGCGCTGGTCGCTGCTCGCACCTCCGCCTGCGTTATTAATGATGGAAATTTGAAAATACAGAAGGTCCAATAATTGCACGCTGATTGTAGGCCAAAGCGCACAGTCGCGGCGGCCTGCTGATCAGCTCAACGGCTCATCAGCACATCAGCGCGGCTCAAGCAGGTCAGCGGCCATGCACTCGAGCAGCGCATGAAATGACATACTGACTTTTCGTGTCAATCGAATAAATGAATAAAAAGCAAAACAAATCGAAGGCTTCCAAATTTTCGGCGTGACAATCACGCATCGTTCGCAGGCGCGCAATACAATTGCGAGGACATTAGTGCGCGTAGGTATGCGTCCTCACTCTGCGCGCTCGCACAACAAACAATTGCATTATGGACAATTGTCCGCATAACAAAGCAAAAAACGATTTTCGAAAAACTTCTGCATTGAGCGCTGCATCTCATAAATGCCGACAAATGATCGTAAATCGGCTGTAGCTGCTGTGGCAGGAGTAAAGCGCGCACGGAACGCTACCAAACTGCATTCAAATGTGCAACGGCTTCCGCGAAGTGCATTGAGAGCGCGCTCGCGACTATAAAGCACAATCCATGCGAGCGGCCAAGCATATGCTCACATACACACGCGCACTCTCGGCGCAAGGACACGCCGAACGATGTCCGTATGTTTTATACCGAAATCGAAAAGTGCATAAAGTCAGGGATACTTATTGAACAAAAAAAGAATATAATGAGCAAAGCAAACTGAAATGTAATAATGGAAAAGATGAGAAAATTTTGAATGCAAACAACGAGAAAAGTTACTCTCAGAGTCATTAAAAAGAAATGGCGCGACTTCTTGCAAAATGCACGGAAACAATGGAGCTTGCTTACTTTTGACGCGCGTCCCGGCAATTCACACTTTGAAGGCACACAAATGGGTCTGTTTGCTTGCAGCCATGAAACGGCAGCGGCAGCTTCCATTAACTGTACACGCGCCCGGCTTTGAAGGCAACAGTTCAAAGGCAAGAGCGACAATCGTTTTGGGATCACTGCCGTCACAAAACACACATTCCGAAACAAAAAGAACATTGGAACACTGAAAAAGTCAAAGTCAGTAAAAGTCACATTATGACTATTCTAATTGCTTCTGCCGAATTCTACTTCAAGATGCTACGAAGTCTCTCAGGAGTGTCATCTAAGCGCTCGTTAATATACATATGTACAACTTAGCACATTTGTGATATGAGCTACTGTTGATCCCTCTTCAAGAGATTTCAAGAACTAGTATTCCAAATTATTATTATTAGTCTCATATAAAAAGTAAATAGGTCGAATTTTCGAATTTGTACCATAACTTTCACTTTAGAGAACAAGGTTCTAGTTCGAGATACTAGTTATCACGTTACTGTATCTTCCATGACTCTAAAACTTCGTAGAATAGTGAGACAGTAACGAGAGACGGATCGAAAAAAACTAAACACCAAAATCCTTGAAGAATCCAGTCAAAGATTCTGGAAAGAGCTTATCGGGCCCGAAAAAAGGTAGCTGCAGTAAAAAACGCAAATGCATTTGGGGGTATCCAGTTTTACAGAACAGCAATTTTATATTGGAAGTGTCTTATCAAGAAACTGGTTACCCCTGATCCTAATACATCTCTTACAGATTTTCATCCGCCGACCCTATTGCCCTCAGAAAAGTCTAGAAAAATGTAGGACCAAACCTTCGAAAAGACATGATTCTATCTATGCTCAATAACTACGCTCGACAAACCTAACCTCTGAGATAAATGTTCTCCGTTAGACAACGCTTACTCGCACTTCTTTCTAGCAAATATTTGTTTTTAGTTTTAATAGGTGACTACGTGACCAAGATCATATCCAGATTTAGCGCGAAAAAATTTACGTTTTAGATTTTCACTTAGGAGCACCTCTTCCAGACCTTGTACACTTTTAAAATCAGCAATCTCATCAAACTTAAGCAGTAATCGCCTCTCAAATTTAGAGGTCATCTTAATCCCATATTACATAAAGCTTTTATAAGCCTATAATAAGCGCTTTAAGCTCTTTAAGCTCAATGCTCGAAGGTTGATAAGCTAAACAAATAATTACATAGATCTATCCAAGTATCTAACTATTTACATAGGAACGCTTATAGAAACTCGAAAACTTCTGCGTTTTTGCTCAACAATTGGGTAAACATATCGATTAGAAGTGTCTTCAAGTGAACTGCACTGCTTGCAAGATAAGCACCGCTGATAATCTAGAATGCCTCTGTACGAGCATAGAGCATGCGAAGCACTTCAATGCGAACAGAAAATCCCACACTTGAAAACGGTAAATGTCACCGCATACGCCATGCCACTGAAGAGGCTATGCACGTGCATTGGCGCTTCTCGATAGCTGACTTCCGCGGGGACTGCGCCAAGTGGCACTTTTCGGACGTTTGAAGTGGCGACACAACGCTTGGAGCTGCAGCTACTCGAGCAACAAAACAGCGTCCCACACGCCCTCACCTGTACGACTTAAGGGTGGATGTGCTGATAAGACAGCCGCTGATGACATCATGCCAACGGCCACTGACTGCGACTTAACTAATGCGCTCGTTTGGGCAGTTAAATGGCAAACGCCAAACAAATAGCCTATAAACAGCAGTTTACTTTGATTTAACGGCGCACGTACCACCGCTGCCCCTCGCATTCACAGCTCTCCTCCTGCTTGACGCACAATTGCATTTAGCGCTGTTGTTTGTCTACTTCATTGTTGCAGTTAATTGAATTCCTCGCTGGTTCATATGTCGCAGCTGTTTCGGTATACAAATCTACAATTAGCACATTTGTTGTTACAACAAATGCTCTGGACAAATAGGGCGCCCAGCGCATGGGTGCCTAGCGTGATGGTACATTGTTTATGGCACAATTCGCACTACAGACGCGTGCAAATTTACGAGCGATTGCCACATTAATCCAGCCACCAACGAGCCGGTCATGCTGCTGTCGCGCTGCTGCTGCCGAATCGGAGGCAAGTCCAACAGAGGCCAGAGCGTGCATGCCGCAAACAAAGAAGAAGCTGCTCAAACATAATTGCGAAGTGGTGGCGCTGGCGGGGGGCGCAGAGACTATGAAACAAGTTAAATGTAAACATAATCTGTCGGGCGTCTACGAGTATGTCGCCGCCGCCGCCGCCATTCAGGGGAGGATCGTTAAAGTGGCGTGAATTATATAGAGCAGCACACATTGGGCAATGAATCAATGAATGAGGCGTTGACAGGCGATGTGCGTTGCGCAGCGCAAACACAAAATTAATTAAGCGACAACGCTGGTGGACAAATAACTGGCGGAAAATCAACAACTAGTTAATGTGAATAATCGCATATCACATGTCTATATTGGTTTGTATGTACTATGTATATAGAAGTATGTGATAGACGGCGGTGGAGCACAGCAGCAGTGGACTAGATAACCCAGCGTGACCTCTGAGCAAACAAAATATGTTCAAATCGCTGCCCTTCATTTAAGCAGTTACGAACACTTGTCACGAATTTGATATAAGAATTGTTGTTTACACTCGGTAATAGAACATATCGCGGCCGGTCTAATTTTTGGACGTATAGATGAATACTGCTCCCAAAAGCTTTAAAGCCTTTGTGAGAAAAAAGTCTCAAAAGGTGTTATCAAAAGCTTTAAAGTTAAGGGAAGCTGCAAGCTTAAAAAAGGTGGTCTCAGGAGCTTTAAAGCTGTGAAGAGCTTTAAGCTTCAAAAGATGAACACAAAACCTTTGAACTCAAGGTGAGCTTTAAACTTCAAATGGTGTTCTTAAAATCCTTAAAGTTAATGGAACTTTTAAACTTCAAATAGTGATTTCAGGATTTTTAAGCTTCGAAAATTTTTTTAAATATTTATTGTAGATCAAAAGCTCTTACTATTTTTGGATAAAAAATTTCTGACATAAGATATGAATGATGAAGTACAAATTTCAGATTGTCAAATCTACATATTCAAGACGAAAGAGAGAGAGTTGATTTAACTTCTTGAATTATCTATTTGATGTGAAACTTCCTTACAAAAGTTGGGAGGTTTTAAAAGATCTTCTTTGCACTCTTTTTCCAATCGTAAAACCTTTAAATAGAAGTTACTTAGGTTAGTTTAAAACAGACCACTCCTAGTCCCTAAAGTTTCCTAGACATTTCCGGGCATTTATTTCTAAAAACGTCTATTCTATTATTTTTATTGGGAGTAGGAGTAGGAGGGTTCACTGATTTCATTAGTGGAGGGTGGTTCTGATACATCTTTATAAAATTTTGAAGTAAAAATGTGTAGAAAATCGAATCGAATAGAATCTTGATGCAGTTCTCCATTCCTCCAACTGTATTTGAAATCACATATATCGAAGACCTCAAAAGGAAGTCTTAAAACCAGACACTTTCATTTATTGGTGTTGGGCATGGGAAATTGACTTTCGAAATCAATATCGCTGCAGCTAATTTTGCGCTACGCCCCCCTAAATTTAATAGCCGATCACTTTAACGATGCGTTAAATATTTATGTAAACGTTTGCGATAAGCAGAGCGACAACAACAACAACAAACACCCACACATACGAGTGCAAAGATGATTGAGAAGCGACGTCCATTAGGCTATTTACCACAATTATTCCCCCGAGAGCAACAACTGGAGTAGTCAGTAGTGATGACACAGTCACTTGGGAAACGCACAACAACAACACACACATAAGTAAATGTGTTTGTGGGGAATGTGGAACACATAGACATGCAGCACGACAGCTCTGGTGTCGCTGTGGATGTTGCAAGTTAGCTCCAACAGCTCAGCGAAACAGCAAAGTATTGAATATTATTTGAGCGATATGTCAATAAATGTGTGCGAGTTTGAAAGTGCACTGCTTCGCCACTCATGCTTATCTACTCAGAAGTACTACATATGGACGGACACATGTAATGCCATTGAAATGAACAAGTGTTCCTAATAATTTCCTTATCACATTAACTGCGCTCAGCTCTTAGCTTATCTCGTTTGTGTGCGCGAAGTGAGGGGGCGTTTACAAGCAGTGGCTTTCGAGTGCATCTGGTGGCAAACGCAATGATTAAGGCGACGACACTCAGCGTCGATGTCCCCTCAGTGTCGAGTGTGAATTTTCCAATTTCGATGAGTCGACAAGTTTTCATGGAGATCAGCAGACGCTTCCAATTGTAATGGGGAATTGATTTCCAAATCTATTTATTGAAGTCGCAAATTAATTTGATTATTCAATGTTTCTACGAGTAGTGGCAATTCAATTATCGGCATTATTTAATAAGGCACTTTAGAGGCAATTGACGAGGAGCTCAACGCAATGGAATTACATTTTTATCTGAGGGAAACAGAAAAGAAACACCTTTGACTTCGGCTTGAAGTGCTTGGGAAACTGCGAAAAACTAAATCATGTGAACCAAACAAGAAGTTGCGGTGACTTGGCTCGGCTAAAATCGACCGAAACAATGAAAAAGTTCCGAACTTATACTTCCGAAATATATATGAAGACCTGTTGTTGTAGACCCACTCCTTGAATTTGTTTTTGAACTTCCTTCCTTCTTCCTATGTCCTTCATGAGTTCGGACTGCCAAGCGGTCCTGAATGGAGACTCGGAGAAGGCGTCTAAGGTAGAGGACTCATAGCTCGGTTCAAATACTACCATGATAAAGACAGCCTTAAGCTCGTAAGTTTTGGATTTTACAAGCGCTTTTTGTGGGTTCGAATTCAACTTGCTATGACGAATTATCAGAGGAACACTTAGCAAACTGTCACCGATTTTATTGTATTTCATCGTCCTACTTGGAAAATCAGAACAGATTCCGCTCGGTTCTTAGAATATAAGAATCTAAATTCACAAATGTTATGAGTTGAAATTTGAGAGTCCATAAACTATTAAGGAATTCCAGACCAAAGTGATCATGCCCAAGTCGCGGAAATCCAAAACCAGGACGTGCTTACTTAATGAAGATCGAAATTTAGTCTTTCCTATAGAGATTGAAAGATCATTAAAACGCCGCACATCGAAATATTTCTTAACATTTATTTACGAAGCATCTGTCGAAGGATTGAAAGTGATACTATTGTAAGTCTCTCTTCTAGACTGAGAGGAACTTGTAGAGCGCCTATTTAAAATAAAATTTTCGGTAAATAACCGTAGTTTGTTGCCATCATCATCGATATTGCTATGCAGTGACACCCAGTTTAGCTTGACATCGCCACGTATGTACACCGTATCCACCACTTCTGGTCGCATGTGATACCGGAATTCGAGCAGATATTTGCCATTTAAATACACCTCGTAGGCATGTTCCATACATACAATGACCAACCGAAAACTTTTACCCGGTAGAAATTCCGTATCAATATCCGAACATTCCTCAGGTGACCATTCGCCATCATACCAGGCGCAACGAACAATTTGCGCTTTCGATATGTTCTCTTGTCTATGGAGAAAATGTGGACCGAAATGAAAAGCGACAATCGGATGTGGCCAAAAGTAAACGCCATTTTGTAAGTTGATATAGAACGACATTGGTAATAACTTCACACGTCCCTCGATCTTGAGGAAACGACCCGGCTTCATAATACTCTTTGGCAAACTACCCAGATAGGGTGCCGATATTTCACCCTGCCAATGTAATGCTTTCAATACCATGCTAAAACGCCAACTTGCACTCCTTGTGGTCAGCTCAGCATATCCAGATCTAGTTGAGCGTAAAGCGCCGAGCGTTCTTTTCACTGTTACTTCCACGGGTCTTATGATATCGATGCGATCGGGATATGTGTCGACCTCCGAATGTGTGACGTCGACATCTGTGACATCACCTTGCACCACCACAGAGCTGATCAAATGATATGGCAAGCAATGTTCGTAGGTGGAGAAATGAAAACCGTTCACGGATATGAGAAAGGCGGTCTCCGTGATTAGGAACTGTATGAGGAATCGTGTGCCACGTCGCAATGTGAACGGTATCGCGGAGGTGTTCTGCTCAACTTGCCATTTTTTCCGAATTCGACTGTTGCGCACAATATAATTCTGCGGTAGACGCGCATTAAGGTGTAGCGCCACATCGCCCGCTTTATTATCCAATAGAAAATTGATGTAGAAGCTGCGAATGGTATAGAAATTATTGGGATTTTCACAATGACTTCGACACGTACCGTTCACATGTTAACAGTATTTTACCGGTAACTCTGAAGCAAACGCCCTCTTTAAGTTCTCCAAGCTCGTGTGTTTGGTAAACAGGCTCCGATTCCTCTATGACATAGTCGAATTCGTTATACTAAGATTAAACACATTTTCAATTATTTTGCGAGAAAAAATATAAGTCATTTTACATCAAGAGTCGCCCGATTCGTTGAAGTGTAGGTATTTCCCATTATTATCACGAATTGACAGTTGAGCGATGGGAGAGTCGATAGAACTTCCAGTTGCATGATAAAATATTGAGTTTAACGTAGATGAACAGAAATCGATTTTTTTGTAATTGAAGAAGTCTCTAAATTTCGGCCGAATAAAGCCAAATAATTTGCTTCGTGGTTGAAATGAGAGTCAAGGTGAATCAACCTTAGTCTCCGAATTAGTATAAGACTTTTATGTTTATGATGACTTAATGTCGCATCTATCGCTCAAACGATTTTAGTTAATCAAGGAGTTGGAAAAATTGCCGTTTCATCGGTTGTTGACATCGTCCATACTTCTGCACCATAAAGTAGGACGGGAATGATGAGTGTCTTGTAGAGTTTGGCACTTGTTGGTCTAAAGAGGACTTTTTTCTATTGTCTACTCAATCCAAAGTAGCACCTGTTGGCAAGACTGATGCTGCGTTGGATTTCAAGAGTGACATTGTTGTTTGTATTAATGCTGGTTCCAAGACAGACGACTTCAAAGTTATGACTGTCAATGGCGACGTGAGAATCAAGCCGCGAATGCGCTGACTGTTTGTTTGATGACAGGAGCTATTTTGTCTTGTTCTCGTTTACTAACAGACCCATACGTTTCGCTTCCTTATCCAGGCTGATACAGTTATTCCTAACCAGCTTAACTCCCTGAAAGAAAGTAAGTCGAAACAGTAGATCCTATTCCTTATTTCAGCCACTTCCACTTGAAACCCCGCTACAGGAGTTCAAAGCTGTCAACGAGTTTGGTAAAATAGATTTCCAGACCAATCTTCTTTTAGAGTTTTGAACCATTCGTGAAAAATCGCAC
This sequence comes from Zeugodacus cucurbitae, assembly GCF_028554725.1. Taxonomy (NCBI): domain Eukaryota; kingdom Metazoa; phylum Arthropoda; class Insecta; order Diptera; family Tephritidae; genus Zeugodacus; species Zeugodacus cucurbitae. The sequence goes on from NC_071668.1 coordinate 3,053,378, forward strand.
TACTACTCGGCTCCGGCAAGGCATTCTTTGAGGGTTTAAGTAGTTCCGAACCGAAAAAAACAGAATTCACAAGAATGTAGGTGATAACACTATAGATCTCGAAGTCTTAGAGATGACCCAAGCTTCCAGTTTCACAAAACTGATTGACGCTCTATTATGTGTGTCTCTTCGATGGCGCCTTCCATACATATTTACCTTTAGAATCATTTATACGTATTTATTAGTTATGACGCCGGGAAACCTTATATAATATAAATAGTATCAAAAAGCGGGTCTGAGGACTAAAAATACAGAAATCCAACTTTTTGTATACTGACAGATAGCATGATTATTTTCGTAACGAACAAATTTTCCTAGTGGGTAAGCACATATCGCTGATTGTGGAGCATTCACCAGAATGTGAATGAACGAAAATTCGGCAACTCTAAGAAATGTATTATTTTACTTAGCCGAGACACAAACCGTATATTTTTGCGCACTTTGTACACCCTGTTACAATTTCCGTTATTTTTGTGAGAGTATCCGTTTTAACGGAGTATTTTTATTTTTTTGATCTATTTATGACAATTGAGACTCTACAGGATGCTGCGCGCCACAAGTATGTCACCAGAATATATGTATAACCCCCATTAAACACGATATTCTCCATTTTAAATATTCTTTCAAGTAATTATCTTTATTTACCTCGTATAGCAACACATTTTTACAAAAAAAAATATTAATAAGATTTTCAAATATTCCATATTTCAGCGCATCTCAAGCTAATGTAGTATATATTTATTAGTACATAGTGTATATTTAAATTGGTACATAGCATATTTATTGAAGACTAACGATTAGAAATACAACAGATATATAATATATATGTAGAGTATATAAAGTTTGCAATCGGTTTATAATTTTTCAAAATTTTTTTTATTCTTTTTTCTTAATTTAGTTTGCAATTAGAGTAAAACATCACAAATCCATTAAGGTAACTTTAAGTTTAGAGCACGAAATTTTCAAAACAAACATTTATAACGAATTCCAATACATACAGACATACCTACATACATGTAGGTATATGTACGCACTAGACCAACTGACGCCTTTGTCGACTAACTGGCCATTCGTCTAAATACATTGACTATGTTAATTATTGTCTCGGAAAATTAATTTTAACAGCGAGTTAGATTTTGAGTATAATTTTAAAAATATTGTTGTTGTCTTTATTCAATATTTGCATTGGCTTAAAAGGACTAACGGTAACATGAAACAGGAAATTGCAACAATTTGTGTTTTTTTATTTTATACAATAAACAATAGACTAATCTTTGATTTAGTGTGGGTGTCGAACAACTAAACTACTAAATAATAGTAAAAGAACTTTACAGCGAGATTATACAAAATATACAGATGTGAAAAAGCTAAAATAAGACTTAAATATTAAGAAAAAAAACTATACGCAAGTCCATATCAAATATGGTTGCTGCGCCGACGACAAAAGCGCTACACCTCTCCTATATAGGTACTCAGGGACCATGCAGTTACCGCAAACCGCAGAGAGCAACTTGAAAGGGCAAAAAAATAATTTCTTTTAATTATTCGCGCACTGAACTTTATATGTCCCACACTCACTTTCACTTTGGTTCGCTTCGTTCACACCATATACCCCGGAACCGTTCATTAGTTGTATCTGAATAGTGGATTTGTGTAAATGCGTCTTGTGCCCTTCGGCGACAGATTCGTGAGCAGCACCACACTGCGCAATTTAATATCACCCTGTATGTAGACCGTGTCCACCACATCCGGTTTGATGCGGTATTTGAAGTCCGTTATGAGCTTCTCATTCAAATAGACCTCGAACGCATTCTCCGCACACACGATGGCCAAACGGAAGGTTTTGCCCGGTCGAAAGTCCGTATCCAATTCGGAGCGTTCCTCATCCGCCCAAGCGCCATTGAACCAGGCATTCCGACACACGATCGCCTTGCCGATGGCGCCGCTCTGCTTGGAGAAGCGTGGATTGAAATGAAATGCGATGATCGGATGTGGCCAATAGTTTTGTCCCTTCTGCAGATTGATGTAGAACGATTGCGGCAGCAATTTCACGCGTCCCACAATCTGTAGACAGCGCCCCACTTTCAACGAATCAGCCGGCAGCAGTCCATAGTAAGGCAGCGGTATGCCACAAGCGATATTCTTCATTAAGGCAATCGAGCTCTTTATGCCCAACGGTGCCCAATCCAAATTCGAGCTGTCCACTTCGTCGTATGGCATGAGCACTGACTTGTCGCCGTTGGGCTGCTCGTCGAATATGTCCAACGCTGTGCGTATCTCTTTGGGATTGAAGCCGGGTATGTGCTCCGGGTAGCATTCCACATCGCCGCGCTCCATGCTCACGTCCTCTACATCGCCCTTCACCTCTATCGTCGACACCGACGTGTAGGGCAAACGATGCGCATACTTGGCGAAGTGTATGCCATTCACCGAAATCAGATAATCGCTATCGGTTATGAAGATCTGGATGGCGAATTTGCTGCCGCGATGCAGTGAGAATGGCAGTGCTGACGAGACCTCTTCCTTGCCCCAGACGCCTTTCACCTTCGTGTTGCGCACGATGTAATTCTGCGGCAGCCGTGGATTGATGTGCAACGCGACGTCGCGTGTGGAGTTCTCAATGACGAAATTTATCGAAAATCTGTAATGCAAGCGAATATGTAGTATTCTTAGGTTGAGAGCTCTTGCTGTGTCAGACACTTACCGCTCGCAGTTGAGCAAAATGTTACCGGTCACTGTGAAGCTGAGGCCCTCCTTCAGATTGCCGATCTTCTCATTTTGGTACACGGGCAACGGTTCCACATAGTCGTAGAAGGAGCTCTGGAATCGAAAGAAAAAATTATGTAACATAACTGTTAACTGGGCTTATGTGCTTTAATTAAGTGTAATAAAATCAGTTGTCAACATGCTTTGCGATAGTTTACAATCAGACGAAACATTACGCCCAACAGAAGTAAAACAATAAATTGTTGTAAAAATACATTTTTTATTTATGTTTGACATTCACCAACAGATTTGTAATCATTTACATATGTATTTTGCTGTTCAAATGTGGAATCGGAGAAAAGCTTGTTACAGAAACCTCCGGGTGAACATATTTCTATAACTTGACCCTTGTTTTTATCGCCAAGTTACGCAAAAGCTTACAAAACGAATCCCTACAAAGATGTACCCCATTTAGTTAAGTTCTTTTAAATTGGCTATCATAAACAGTTCTCAAGTATTAGGTCAGATTCATTTAGGTCACTAGATCAGTAGTTATCACGGTTCTTACTTAGCTCCACAAGTTCTATAAATACCTAAAACTTGAGTGGGTTAAACCCGATAAAGTTTTAAATCTTTAATTAGTGAACCTTCAAACATTAAGATATAAGGATTTGACGCTTCGTAAAGGTAGAACCGCTTTCGGTATCGCATATAATTCCGAATATTTTTGATGTAGTAATTCGAGAAATCAATTGAAAAGCCTCTCTTTGCGATATATATTCGTAGAAGGATCTTATTTCTACCTAACATCTCTTCTCGACCCCTTGAACTTTAGTATTTACCGATCCTAACAGGGTTAGATCATCGAAAGGGCAGCCCTTGACCGGATAAAATCCGGGTCAACTCCGGTAACTTAACACCGGCTGCAGTGGGAGTTGCAGTCGATCTGGATATTGTAGCAGGTTTAACTCCTACTTATACAGACTGAACCCTGGCATACAAAATACATTTCCTGCATGCAATGAGTCCCCGCATGACACTAACCACCTTTTTGCATGCCCAACGAACCCTACTCATCTAACACCCCTTTCCCTTTGGTCCGACCCCGTTAAACAGTGGGATTACTATGTACATAATTCATTTTTGATTTCCAGTTTTGAGGTATGATTCCATAAAATATAAAAGTTGTATTACAAATAATTTTAGTACATTCACCCACTAGGTGGTAACCCAATTTAATGGAAAAAACAACAGCGACAAATTTAGGCAATCCAGCCAGCATTACGTGAGTAACTCATGGCAGTCGAAAACATTTCATCAGCGCACAAAAATTTCGCTTTGACCCCGTGAACACCCAATTTGGTGTGGCAATTACTGCGTGTTCAACATACGTACATACTAACAGAGACATATGTAATATTGTTTATGTGCCAATTGTTTGCAGTTTGTTATAATAAATATTCAATTATGTCTGACATACCTTTATTTGTGTGTTTGTATGTATGCATAAGTCTAAATATATTCATAATGACAGCAACTGACATGTAATGAAGCCTTTGTTGGCATCTTCAGTGTAAATATTTAGTTTAAGAAGTTCGACTAAATCGCTAATGTTAACTAATTGAACTGTTGCTAATGGATAACAAGTGGAAAAATAACAGCAAACAATTAAGGTGTTTGTATATACATACATACATACATATATACCTAATTATATGTACATATGTAGTTTGAAGAAGACAGTGGGAAAGAGCAAGTGAATATTATATAGTACTGAGAAATTATCTAATGGCTTGAATATTTAATAGAAATATCTGTCTTAAATATGAGTTAATATACATACATAAGAGTACATCTGTATATGTATTTACATGTACATCAATTATATACATATATGTTAATTGCAAAATTTAATTAAAGAAATTTATATTGTCATTGAATTAATTGAGAAAAAATGGTTGAAAGCTTTTGGGTGTGGCAAGAATTTGATTGACAATGTTGTGTCTTAATATAAAGCCTTATAAAACAAACATATACGTCTATATAGATATTAATATACATAGATATATATGTATAATAAACGCAGGTTAATGTGATTAGCATACAAATTGTAGATTTTGCCAATCCAAAAATATTTACAAGACTTATACGGAAGGATTATTTATACGAATATAAGTACATAAATTATTTTTTATACAGGGTGCTCCATAATAGCTTTTTACACAGGAGCTAATTGATCAATTAAGCGGCCTCTGCTCGATTAAAACGCTTATTAAGATCGATTTATCATACAAAATAAAATGCATTGAAAATGAAATGCAAAAATATTAATCACCTGATGAAATTTAACAACTTCTTATGAAAAGCAAAAAGAAAACTGTATCACAGCTGATCGGTTATCGAGTAGCCGGCAGTATAAAAGGCAAAAAAGGGTTTCTCAATACAAATTTTAATTGATCAATTTATTTGGCTGTCTAAAAACACTATAAAGTATTTGTATGAAATTTTCCTGAATTCAGTTCGATTTGACTACGAACATGTCTTATACCCAACTACTATAGAACTTTGCTTTGCTTTGCTTCACTGAAGTAGTTTTACTATACTAGGCAACTTAAGGCAGTAGTCTGCTTTAGAAGCCGAAAAAACAGCGTTTTTTTAGCAAATTTTTTGAAAGGGAAGGAAATGATTGCGGTGAACGGAATTTTAAGACGATAGTGTACTATATTTAAGGCTTAAAAAACAATATTTATTATTAAAAAATATTGAAATTTTTTCAAAGTTGTAAGTATTTTTCTGGAGCGCCTGGAGTCGGATGGGATGGAGGTCGTGCGATGCATCTGAAACAGTCGAACCAAATTTGTTTTTTTTTAATTTTTATAAGTTCCTTTTCTTTATGAACTAAAAAAATACCGAAGAAGTTATAAAATTCCAAATTTTTTCGAAGTTTGAAAAAAAATTCACTTTTTTAAGAAAAAAAATTGACTTTAAGTTGCAAAACAAGTCGTTTAAATAATACTTTTGTCCAACTTTTTTAGTTTAAATAGAAGATAATTTAATATTGAAGCTAGATCACTTTGGTGTTTTTCGATCGGACATATATTCTTTTTGCTATCGCCAGCACCGTTTTCTAACACTTTTTAAAATGAAAACTCGAGAAAACGCGCTTTAAAGTCTGCCTGAGCATTCGCACCTACTCGACGCTCGGCCACTAAAACTGCTCTAGCTTCGAAAATATGTCGAATTGGCCTCTGGAATTTTAGAGACATATTCTTGGATAGTTTTAGAAGAGATTTCAAACAAAATAAAACAAAAAAATCGATTTTTTGAAGCCTGTAAAGCAGACTACTGCCTTAACTAATTGATGTCAATACCATGAATTCGAAACGGGAATTGTTTATTGACAATTAGCAAACGGTACCGCCTTTGCGGGTAAACATCAGCTTTTCATATGAGGTGTGTTCAAAAAAAAGGGGAATTTGACAATTTCTAATTGTCAAAGTTTTTTTTTATTATGTTAATGTACCTGAACCTAAAGTACGACAACATTTTCAGCTGTATTCATTGCTTAATTTGTCAGTAGCAGCCGCTAATGTTAGACGTGTTTTATGGCGATTTTCGCTTTATAGAAGCTCACATTTTCTTGTGTTCGTGAATTCTTGGTCAAAAACAATACTGTAACGGTGCCCCACCCTCCGTATTCGCCAGACGTGACTTCGTGGGACTTTTGGAACAATGCCTATCCCAAAAATCGAGTTTGAGATGTGTTTCGATGATTCGTAGAAGCGCTGGTAGAGATGCATAACATCGACTTGGGACTATTTTGAAAGCAACAACATTAATGTAGACGAATGAATAAATATTTATTTAAAAAAACGAAAATTCCCGTTATTTTTTGAATACACCTCGTTTTCGGGCTAAGACGAGAAATGAGTTAAAATGGAATGAGTCAACTAGCATTTCAATAAGTAATACACAATTTATGTACAACAAATTATTTTCTGAATTGCATAGCAAATTCACACACACATTTAAATACTATGTAAAGAGATTTGTTTTAGCAATTTAGCATTCAAACACAATTGCGCAAAATGCAGCAACAATTACATATAAAGTATATACATATGTATATCCTACTCATATTAACCCGGTACAATGTCATTGCGAGTGAAAAAAAATATATATTTAATTCATCTGAATATGTATTTGTTGTTTATCTAATTTTAGTATTATATTTTGCATTCATTTTATTGTTAAACGCTAATGTCGTCATCTCGACATATCACAGTTCGACTGGCAGCGCACACGTTCTCCATTATTTATGTGCTGTGTACAGTGTGCGGAATATTAATAGGTAAACTTGGTATGAGAAGATCATAATTAATAATGCAAATGCTTCTACAATATAATCGAAGACAATATATCACACTATAATCTCAGAACACACCTGCATTGGGTTGTCAGGGCGTATACTGAACCTCAGCTAATTTCTCAAAAAAGAAGAAGATGGCCGATGGACACAGACAAGCAACAGTCTGTGCTTTATGAACGTCCATAGCATTGTTTGACACTATTTATAGTATGAACTATAATCAGTCTCGATCATATATAGTCACCTTTATTCTATGCAGTTGTGCTGGTTGGGCACCACTAACCTAACCTCAATGTTGTATTTAAAATAGACATTATATTGCAAATTATTGTACATAGAAATTAATTATTACTAGAAATACCGTTATTTGAAAAGTTTTAATTACGTCGAACACTTGTGTCGACCGTTGAGCTGAAATTAAGTGTTTGTGGCAAATGAAACTTTCTATCACATTTCTATCACAGCAGCATGCAATCAAATCATTATAAATAATAAGCAAGTACTAGTTGACTAACTAGGTTTAGAGTAACACTTGTTGTTGTTTTATCTGGTATAGTGTGGCAAATATCCATACTTGCAGCTTACCTCATTTAGACCATGTGTGCTGTTCGACTTACAACAGCCGAAGAGGCAATCGAAAATACCGCGAAAACACATTTTAAAAATTTACTAAGATTGTTTTAAAAAATTATTAAGATTATTTTAAAATTTACGAAAATTATTTAAAAAATGTTTACTATTCTTTAAAAATTTATTGTTGTTTGGTATTTAAATTTTTTTTGTTGTTTTTGTATTTAAATTTTTGTTGTTGTTTTTGTATTTAAATTTTTGTTGTTGTTTTTGTAATATTTTTGTTTTATTTTGTTGTAGAAGCTAAAAACACGCATTCACTTAGGCTTTGGAACTCAAAAGTAGAACAGCTGCATAAAATCGTTGAAGTGAAGGACTTTCTTTATATTTTTTGTGTATGTATGTATGTATATCTACAGTTCTAAGTGCGAGTACGAGTGGCAGACAACACAATTTTTTTTATTTTCTTTTGATTTCCACTGGCAACCAAGTTGCTTTGTAGTCTGGGCATACGGGCGCTGAAAACCGCCTTTTCTCCACTTATGCTCTGCTGACAACAAAAATGTTGTTTTTGGCGTGTTAACAACTGGCTTTTGTTTATTTTTGTAGTCAGCCAGTAATTGCGTCTTCGTGTTAAGCCGCATATGCGTCAATAAATATGAAATTTACTTTTTTCCACCGAATTAAAGGCATACAAGTTCATTGTTGTTGTTATCACTTTGTTGGTTAACTCTTTCTTTCAATACTTTCAAGCTTTTGTTTTACTGAACTCAAGAACGTTTATCAACTTTTCTTTTCAAGCACAAGCGTCTGTGTAGTGGCTCATAAAGCAATCACAACCTGCCAAATATTCGAAAAATTCACAAACGCTTTGGCATTGCATGAATCACAGCCTCAGCGCTTGCCGGCTCGCTTTCAATCGACTCTCACGTACAACAATAAATACAACAATAAATTTCTTTCGCTTTCCGCTTTGCAATGTTATTCTCACCTATTGGACTTGCATTGGCGCTGTCTGCCTGCCTGCTTGATCTTGTCATTTACATATGTTTTTTTTTTGTTTTTTATTTATTTTATCAATTGTTGTTGTTGTTGTTGTTGTTGTTGTTGTTGTTGTTGTAATAGCTGTGCTGCGTATATACTTTATTGTGCGCTAATAAAGTTAACGAACATTTGTGTTAGTCATTTATGTGTGGTTTTTTTTCTATTTTGTTTATCTTCCACTTGTTAATATCAACAAATCGAGAAACAATATTGCAAAGTGTGTTGTTGTTGTTGCTGCTGTTTTTGTACAGCTGTTCACTAAATATATTTTAGCGGTTTTACTAGGTAATTTGAGCCGTTTTTCAATGTTTTGATTTCATTCGCTATAATTTTTTTTAATATATTTTCAAAATTTAGTTAAAAGGCGTGGCACACACACACATGTAAAAATTGATTGCAGAAATGTTCTAACTACGCGCTTGAAAAGTTGCAAAAAAGTTAACTACCGCTTAAAAGTTTCTTATTTTGATTTGATCACAGTCTCGCCTCGTGTGCTCGAGGTTTGTTTTCGCATTCACCTTCCACCGAGTTCCACCAAGTTTGGCTGCGAAATCGTCATCATCGAAAAATAAAAAATCGATTGCCATTTCATTTGGCCCTGTGACGCCTCAACATTTATGTATTTTCGTTTTACTTTTAATGCGCTATGCTTCACAATTCATCAGTCGCCTCGCATTACAAAATTCGTTTGCTATTCTAAAATTCACTAAATCCACACGTGTACACTCGAGTATTTCTATTAAATTTGCTACTATAAAATTCGACTAATTGTTGTCAAAATTCTTGTTGTGTTATTCGTCAGCTTTATTGTTGCTATTGTTGTTGTTGATTTCATGCTTTCCTTTTGCGTTTACGACATGTTTTGTCATACAAATACGCGACTTGACTGAAGATAATCGTTTTGTTGCGCATTGAGCAGCTCCCATGTGGAGCGGGCTGTTCAATTCAATGTCTGTCTGTATGTATCTTTGTATGTGTGTGCGTATATTGAGCACAACGTTGGCTACGGTAGCAATGAGACGAAAAGCTGTTAGACAACAGCGAAAAGCTTCACTTATTCAGATCTCTTACTGCGAGCAAGCTACCTACATGCTTGCAATAACACATACATACATACACACTCAGTGAAATAGGTAAGTGGAACAACCCTTTCCAACAGTATGAGATGGTTGAGCGGTAAATACGAAGCAGAACGACTTTATGATACCCTACTTTCAGAAGAAAATTTTATTTTGAATCACTATTTTGGAAATTTTGAAAATAAAAAAATAACGGTATTTTTTTTTTTAATATTTATTTATTCGTCTACATTAATATTGCCGCCTTCAAAATAGCTCCCAATCGAAAGTATGCACTTATGCCAGCTCTTTTTTCAATCGTCGAAACACTTCTCAAACTCGATTTTTGGGATATTCTTTAGCGATTTAGGTGTCAATAATTTCTGGTATGCTTGTAAAACGACAGCCCTTTAAGATTATCTTTCTTTTTGAAAATAAGAAAAATTCAAAAAATTTTGAGATATGGAGGCATCGTTAGGGATCGTTACAGTATCGGTTTTGGCCAAGAATTCACGAAGGTATGAAGGTGCTTTTAACAAATGCTATATACAGATTAAGCAGTGAATGCAGTTTCAGGGGGATGTACGAGTATATTAACATAATAAAAAATAAAAAAAAAAATCATCGGATGTTTTAAACTTTCCGTTATTTTTCTCTCTCTCTCCAGATTTTTAACTTAAAATCTCTCATAATAGACTATATGAAATTTTGAAGTTTAAATACTATTTTCGAACTTTTCAAAACCAACTTTTTACATTTAATTGTTTTAGTGAAAGAGGTCTATTAATTTGTACCCAGCAAAATTAATAATGTAATTTCGAGAGATTAATTGTGATAAATAGTTGTAGCGGTAAATATTTAATGTATTTTATTTTGGGATATATTTTTTCAAAAATAAAAATTTTCTAGTTAGGACATTTTTGGTATTATTTAAATTTTTTTAATTTTTTTTTTTTTAATTTTTAAGTTTCAGAATTCTTGAATACCGAATGTAGCGTACAAAATCAAAACAAATTCATTTACAACTATTAAATATGGTAATGAGTACTTGTTTTCACTGTTGTTTTGATTGTAATTCTAATATTCTCACGTATTACATAGTTTAGAACAACAAGTATCTCTTGCATACATATCTACATCAAATGTTTTTGCTTAAAATATATATTATAGTTATATGTATAAAAAACTACATGCTCTAATTTTTTATAACAAGCTCTCCCATCTCTAAACGCGCTCAGAGAACTAACGCTTCACAGGTCTTGTTGTGCATTTGTAGGTGTAGCTATCTGTATATGTCGGTATGTGTGTGTAGTATACATATATCTCTCCTTGTAAACTGTTTACTAGCTGATAAGAAAGCTCTTCAGACCTCGCTTTGTTTTGCGCGGTCACCAACTCATGCTGTTGCCCTGTTGGCGTCTTGCTCTTATCAGTCTGCTGTCAGTCTCTTTTTATGTTTTTTATAGATTGGGGTTTTTTCAACCACTTTTAATTAAAGAAACAACAACACAAGGAGTTGCGGTGAGTGGGTGGTTCTTAAGCAACAAGTGTGAAAGGTCAGGGATTGTGTCTTTATTTTGTTTCTTAGAAGGATTCATAAATATATAAAAATTGTTGAAAGCAGTACTGTTAATATAACGGTATTTCCATCGAATAACGGTATTTTCTATATCCTCTTTTTAAATATTTATTCTATTTACCAATACTTCGACAAACAAAACTACACATTATTCTCATACCAGGTGTTTCTTGTTTTACTCCCCTAAAAGTATGTTAAAAATTTAGTATTACCATTGTTTAAATGGTGCTTGTCCGAAAACACAAAAAAAAAAATCGTATAAAATATTGCATATATACACTTTATAATATAAATATATATAGATATTTATTTTATTTTAACTATTTAATATATAATTTAAATTTAATAGAGGAAACTAATTTTCTCTGATTTTTTTAATTTTTCGCAAATATGGCAGCACCTTTACGAACAAAAATATCACAAAGGAAATGAATAATTTGACGTTTATCACACCAACAAAAATAAGAAACGAATAGAAACAAAAACAAATTTGTACAAATCATATGAGTGTCAAAAAAAAGCTGATTGTAACTGCTTGAGGGGTGTAGTATTTAACAATACATTAAAAATAGATAAATTGGGCACAACTACGTAATTCCAAAAGCAGTAAATTCGCTGATGAGCTAATTATTTGTTAAACTGCACACAAGTCATACTAAAACTAACCTATATTGACGCTTCATTCAACTACACTATCATATACATAATTAGAAGGTACATACATCTATTTCATCACCACTGAGCACTTCAATGTCATCAAAATTATCCACCAACTCAAAATCACGATGTCCACCATCCGTGTGATCATTGAACGCTGAGGACCGGCGTTGCACGGCAAAATTATCAATGGCCTCATAAGCTTCGGCAGACGCCTCGATAGCGGCAAAATCGATGCCTCGTCGATGCATTTCTGCTTTTATTGATGCGATTGTCTGATCTACGTAATTGGCACTAGTCAACGGCACACGCACACGACGCAATATCTCGTACACAACCCGCACTGATAATGCGTGTCTGTTGGATAACTCTTGCAACCAGACGGCGCGACAATTTTGTCGAAATTCAATTTGATTACGTTTGGCACGCAAATACTGGAAACTTCTACTTGCACTTAAACCGAAACGCACATATGCATCCGCGAATTCACAGAACTGCTCGAATGCACTGCACACACAAAATGCCAGTGCGGCCATAATGGAAGTTACGCTTTAAACTGTCTTTTGCTCACACAGTTCCCACTCAGTGTATCTTCTCACTCTCAGGTCGTGTAGTCTCCATCCATTAATTTTCGTTTAGCTCACCTCTGCTCAACATCTGTGTTTGCTTACATGCCGTTTATCATATTCTGTTTTGTTTTTGGCTTACGCTGAGCAAAAATTGGACCCGCCGTAGTGTATATCCAAGTCGGTGGTGGTGGTGTGAGCGCCAATAGGGGGTGGTGAGGTGTTTGCACTGACGGTCATCTAAATATGTAGGTACGTATATAAGCGCGTATTTTGTGTAGATTTTGCGTTACGTTCAGCTTGAACTTGCACGACTGACTAAAATGAATGGCCCAATTTATTTCGGTCATAAATACCAAATACAATGACCCCTTCCCACAACGAGCTGTACTTTATCATCGATTAGTGAAACATATCAGCGGTTTACTGATAAAATGACGTTTTTTGTTTTTGTGGTTTTTGAAAAATGTATGTTTGTATTGGCTTATCAATTATTACATAGTGATAAGAGAGCTTTATATATTTATATAAAACAACAATAAATACTATCTTATTAAGTAATAGGTTTTATATGATACTCACAAATATATCAAAAATATGATTTATAATATGTAGCTTCAGTTATTTATAATTTTTAAAAATAGAAAAATAGCTTGCACTATTAAAAATAATTAAAAAATCATTATAATGTATTGTATATTTGCTTATTAGTAATTTTAACCCAATTTATGTACTCACCCTTCTATCATCATCGCCATCTGAGCCATTGCTCGATTGGCATTTATTATAGCAGGGCATTTTTAGTTGTTGTAGTTTATTGTTGTTATTATTATTATTAGTTCTGATTGCTTTAGTTAAACTCTCGCATTAATTTTTTTACTTTGTTTTTTTTTTTAACTTTTTCTTTTCTCAGCTAACACATTTTATCTTTTTTTATTTTTAAGCGGTCACAACATCACATTGGCTATCGCTACCTAAACAAACCGCAATCAAAATAACACCAATGACTAATTTAAATATAAATACTTAAGTACATATTTACTCAGCAAGCGCGCAAGGTGATCGAATGCGACACTATCGCACTTTGTTGTTTCAATTTTGTGTGGCGATCGTTGCATCAAAGCGAACTCATCAATTTATGACACATGATTTATGGAAGTTGTGGAAAAGGTAAGATAGCAGTAATTTTTTTTTTAGTTTTTCGCACCTGTGAAGGCGACTGCCTTTTTGTTTTTGCTTTTTATTGCACTTTATACTGCCTGCAGTAAATATTTCATTAAGCCGTGGCTGCTAAAAAAGCTTAGCCCTTACACAGTTGCACTAATGCTTTTCAAATAAATTTATATTATACACATATTGATAAATGCTGACGACGCTGTTTTATAGACTTCTTTTCGCGACGATCAATTCTTGCAGACTATTTGAATGTTTGGTAGAGGAACTCATGAGAAATTTGCTTACATATTTATTTGCAATGAATCTACTACATAGAAGTATACTTATACGAATATATAGCATTTGTAGTTATGTATGCATGTACATATATACTTATAGTATGTTTGTATATAATATTATCGTCATTGAAGCAAAATATTTTTCATTTCATTTATTTTTGTTTGACCGTTGCTTTATATATTTTTGGCTAATTTCACTTACTCACGCAGTGTTTTCTTTTGTTTTTGTTTATATAATTCACGTTGAAATAAATTTTGTTTGTTGCGTGACATGCGTGGGTGGTAAAGGTGCTGATAAATGTGCGCTGATAAGCGCTTACATACAAATATTGTTGTAATGAGGACTCATCTACAAGCATAATTACTTTTTTAAAGACATAAAATTCATTAAAACATAGTTTCTGCTTTAAGGGGATCCCCGCCCCCTTCTCGAATTCAAATTTTGACGCCTTTTTTTTAAGTTGAAAAGTAAAGAAGATTTTCAACGATTTGATTTATCCTAGTTCATACCATATAGAATAACGTATTAAGACAGTAGTCTGCTTTAGAAGTCGAAAAAAAGCGTTTTTTTAGCAATTTTTTTTTGAAAGGGAAGAAAATGATTGCGGTAAACGGAATTTTAAGACAATAGTGTACTATATTTAAGGCTTAAAAAACAATATTTATTATTAAAAAATATTGAAATTTGTTCAAAGTTTTAAGTATTTTTCTGGAGCGCCTGGAGTCTGCACTTGTAAATCGGTGCCGGTTATGGAAATTTTTTCAGAGTTGTAAGTATTTTTCTGGAGCGCCTTGAGTCTGCACTTGTAAATCGGTGCCGGTGATGGAGGTCGTGCGATGCATCTGAAACAGTCGAAGCAAATTTTTTTTTTTAATTTTTTATTCTTTATGAACTAAAAAAATACCGAAGAAGTCATAAAATTCCAAATTTTTTCGAAGTTTGAAAAATAAATTCACTTTTTTTAAGAAAAAAATTGACTTTAAGTTGCAAAACAAGTAGTTTAAATAATACTTTTGTCCAACTTTTTTAGTTCAAATAGAAGATAATTTAATACTGAAGCTTGATTACTTTGGTTTTTTCGATCGTATACATATTATTTTGATATCACCAGCACCGTTTTCTTTTTTTTTTTTTGTGAAAATGAAAACTCGAGAAAACGCGCTTTAAAGGTCTGTCTGAGCATTCGCACCTGCTCGACGCTCGGCCACTAAAACTGCTCTTCCTTCGAAAATATGTCGAATTGACCTCTGGAATTTTAAAGACATATTCTTGGATAATTTTGGTAGAGATTTAAAACAAAACAAAAAAATCGGTTTTTTGAAGCCTGTCAAGCAGACTACCGCTTTAAAATTTAGAACCGATTGGATTAATAGGTTTTGAGTCACTTCATGCGCCAGTCGTAAAAACACTGTTTCGAGAAAAACGCGTTTAAAGTTTTGAGACACTCTCGCCGTCGCCTGACGCTTCCACCATAAATCGACTATATCTTCAAGAGTTTTTGAAATTTTCACTTGAAATTTTAAAGGAACATTCTTGAATAGTAATAGATTCGAATTATATTAAAAAAAATTGATATTTTTAAACTGAGAATTGGGGGCGTCCCCTTAAATAAAGACAATTTCGAATTTAGTTCAGCAATTCATTGTATTTGTAGCATAAAATTCACGTTTTTTACAAAGTAAAAGGTATAATATAATATATATAAATATATATATATATGTGTTAAATAAGTTTAAGTGTAAATAATTCATTAAGGATATCATAGAAGTTGTTATAATTTTATAATTATTAAACAAAAAAAAACTAAAATATATTTTTTATACCAAAATTAGCATATGAGATAAATATTATTACCATATATACATGGATATTCATATTTTTAAACTAAAAAATCAACTGAAAGTACTTCCAAGTAAATGCATTCTCACACTTTTGATTTCTAGATTCAGTAAATCTTTGATTGTGAACATATTTTGAATATTTCACTAAGAATTTATCAACTTTTATTAAATATAATATTTTATATTTATACATAACTCGACAGTATGTACATACAGTTAAAAAGAAATAAGCTTTATATAAGAATAGGTTTTTATACACAAGAAAAAATACATAAAAATGACGTAACATAAATATTATATGTTTATACAGCGCATTTTGTGGAATTCCGCTTAATATAAGAATAATTCACTGCTGCTGATAAGGGGCGCCCAAGCTCCAATTTGTGTTGCACACAAAAACTGGTTTGCTCTGGCTTAGTTTCTGAAAAATTAAAAAAATGTATTTTTTTTTCATTTATTTAAAAGAAAATTTGGAAAAATTTCTAATCATAGAAAGAACTGGAAGACTCTCAGCAGTTCGTATCAACACTCCGCTCTTTTGAACAGTTAATAAATTAGTAGTCTCTTTAGTTTCTCACCTCACTCTGGTGCTGCGCGTTGAAACTGGTGTCCTACGCGTTGTTCCGGGCGACTTATCTGGACCCTTGTAATATTTCGACATCGTTTTGCTGACGCGTGATGGCCGTGTGCTGAGACTGAAAAAATAACGGTTATTCAATCACTTTCAAACAAAATATTTCGTTAAATCCAATCTTACATTGAGCTGTTGATACTCTCAGTGTCGTTTTTGACGCTCGCTGTATCGTCGCTTTCCTTTTCGAAGTCGCGTTCACTCGGCGCTTTGCGTCCATTCGCCGGCGGTGGCCGACTGCGTTGACGTGGCGCTGGCGTACTGTTACGCGGCTCAGCTTCCTGCTTAGCGCCGGCGTTCTTTTCAGTTTTGGGCTTCAACGGCTTGTCGTCATCCTCGTCGTCTTCTTCTTCTTGTGCTAAGTCAATGTCCTCTTTCAATTTTCTGCCACGCTTACGCGTTGGTGACACACTCTTCGCATCTTTAACATCAGCTTTGGGAAGGCGCTGCACTGATGTTAAGGATGTGGCTGTTAAGTAGACATCCGTTTCTTCCTGTTCCGCATTTGAGGCGCTGCAATGAGAAATGACAAACAGGCATTTTATTATCTGTAATTGTGTTTAGTTGCATTTTACTTACAGTATATCCTTATCCTTGTCCTTGTCCTTATTTTTGCCGACACACTTTCCCTCGGCCGCATCTTGGTGTTCTTCGTCGTCGATGAGATCGACTATTTCATCCGCCACGAGTGTAACTGTCGACTTTCGGTTGCGTGTTGGCGGCATAAGTTTTCTTCTGATTCCGGGAATTCTGCTTGGCGCCGCTGCGGTCAAGCGCTTGTCTGCCTCTTCGATTTTTTTATCGTCCTTGGATTTGCTCTGCAACACCAATGTGATTTTGTTGATCTCCTCCTCCACATCTAACGGACCGGTTGATGTGTTAGACGCGTGCTTTGCGCGTGGTTGCACTACTACCTCCTTAACAACGTTTACCGTCTTTTCCGAAGAATCCTCAGTACCGGCTGCGGACGGCGCTTTTTTGCTGCGTTGCTGTTGTTGTTCTTGAGCTTTCTGCAAGGATTTTTTCAAGGCGCTGCGTATCTGCTGCACAGAACCACGCGGTCCTGGTGCAGTTGCTGACACTACAGCGACGTCTTTGTTCTCCGCTGGGACCTTCTGCAAACCGATCGCCTCCAGTAGTTGCTGACCAAGCGCAGATTTGCTCGAAGTTTGCTTTTTAGCCACGTTACTGTTACGCGTAGTCGTTCTTTCGGCTGCAAGGGCATTCGTGGTGTTGTTGGTGGTAGACGCATTGTTTGCGGGCAGCGAGGAGACACTGGTTGCCGCAGTTGCCGTAGCCGTCGTGATAGTCTCCGTTGCTTTAGTTACAATTGCGGTTGGCACGACTTCGGTCACATTGGTTGTGTTTGACGGCACTTGCGTGCCAATTGTGATGACGTTGGATGGGAATTGTGTGGCAATTGTGTTGAGGCTGTCGAGCGATTGTGCTTTGGTGGGCCTCTTAGGCGGCGCGGCTGTTTGCAGTGATATGTTTGAGGAGGCCGCCACCAATTTGATTGTTGTGCCAGTGGAGGATACACTCTCACTTGGTGTGGATGAAACCGGTGTTATGTCTTTTGTGTTTATGGCAAGATTCATACGCGCAGGTGATGCCTGTATAACGGTTTTGCGACGCTTTATAATTGGACGTGTTATCATTGGTTTGGATACCTGTTGTGGCACTGGGAATGTGACGGATTCGGTTTGTGACACATTCGAGGAACTCGCAGTGTTGCCGTCTCCGTTATTTAGAGAGTTTGTTGTCGTGCTTTCAGTACAATCATCCGGTTCCATCAATATGATGTCATCTGTATCGAAAACAAAGTCACTTCCACTGGCGGGCACTGTAATAATAGAGTTGCTACGCTGGCGTCTGGGCTGTGGTTGAGACTGAGGGTGTTGCAAACGAGTTAAAGCGGCGCGTTGCCTTTGTAGCAGTGCCAGCAGTGCATCATTCGAGCTGGTCGCGCTGAGTCCTCTTAGCATGCCCAAATGTGTAAATAGTGCCGCTGGATCTAGATCGACATGGATGTCGGGACTCGACTTGGAACTTAAATACTGCGATGTGAGAGTAGAATTCAGTGCAGCGTACTCATCGCTGTTAAATATCGACGCACTGCGTCCACGTGCCGACACCTTGCGTACCTTTTTGGGTGGTGCCAATTTCATATTAGCAATTTCCGCATCGCGTTTCAGTGATTGACTCGATGCGCTGGTCTTCGGTGTGACGTCTGTTACTTCCGCTTCTTCTTCTGGGCTAGCTGGCACCAACTGCACTGACGTCTCTGCCGGCAGCTTGTACGGCAGCGCTGTGGTTATGCCAGCCACTTGCAGCTCAGTTTCTTTAGTGGCAGCGGCCGCCGCAGCAGCAGAAGCGGCCACTTGTTGTTGTTGCAACATTTGTGCCGCCTGCAAGACAGGACCCAAATAGGGTCCCATTATTTGTGTCAGATCGGCGTCCTGCAGCAGATTCGGATCAGCCATAATGGTTGCAAAGCGTGAGTTGCGCAAGCGTTCCAATTGTGTCTCCATTGTGTGTTTATTCACCGGCCATTTGAGTGCTTTCAAAATGAGTTTCAGCAGATCACCGTCTTTGATCACTTTACCGAGCAATATGTCATCGGGTATACTGGGTCTGGCTGATTGTGACAAATCGGTTGGCTCTGATTGCATTTCGGAAATTGGCTCGATATGTGGAGTGAGCTGAGGTGCAGCTTGTACTTGATGTTTTTGTTGTTTTGTTGCAGCAATTATCATCTTTTCTGGTAGCGGCTCTGCCGGCACATCATCTTCAACCAACAAAGTTGGCGGCTCGATGGCTTTCGGTTGTGGTTGACTGCTTTGTGTAGTTTGACCGAGTTTTTGTGAGACCTTCAGAAGCGAAACTTGTCCAGCATTAACCGCTTTGATGTTGTTCAACGCATTCTTCAGATTTTTACGCTTTTGCTGCAAAATATTTGCGTTCGAGATCGACTGCTCGGCTGCAGCTTTATTTGAAGGTATACTTTCAGGCGCACAACCAATTACATAACCACCACTTGTGACAGTCGTCACCTGCTGTTGTCGATTGGGGAAGAAATTTATGACACCCGATGTTGTTGGCTTCTTGGTGCCGGCTGCACCCTCTGTCTGCTTCGGCGTGCTGGCAAAGCCACGTTGTGCAATAGATTTCGGCGTGAAGCGCGCATCCAGCGAATTTTGACGGCGCGATGCTGTTATCATCTTGTGCTGTGTCTCACGTGTCAATGGATCGTTGACAGAGACATTTACCACGACCTCATCCTTGTGGGCACATGTCGACGATGCGGGCAGTGTGGCTGGTGGCGTGGATTCAGCGTTCTGCACAACCGACTTCTCTCGCTCCTTCGGTTTTGGACGCTCCGGAACATGCGCTGTAGATGCACATTCTTTTGGAGATTTGGATGCGGGTGCTCTGGCAGTGGGTGTGCTGCTTTCACTGCTCTCAGCTTGTAGACACGACTGAAATCATAAAATACAGGTATTTAGTAAGCGTATGCGGGATTTTGTAATATCTTGTTGTGGAGACACACCTTTGTATTGAAAATGAAATCACGAAAAACCTTTTGTGTGTGTTTGGCGATCTTTGATAAGGATGCAGTAGCCTCCACTTGGCGGAAACAGGCCTTGCATAACACTTTCGGTAGAATATCCTCTTCGGCAATCTGAAAATACAAATTTGGATTAGTCGGTTAGGAGATTCTTTTAAATTTTCCGACAAAAAGTTAATAGAATTTAAGTTCGTTCGTAAATTAGTGTATAACTTTTGCTTAAAGCTAGTGATCCTTTACATCTTTCAATATCTCAAGCACTGTCAGGTCCCTATATGAATTAGATCCTTCTCAAAAATGCTTGAAATCCGATCTATATCTTATTTAAGGCCTCTCTACTAAACTAAACTGTCCTGTCCACCTTTGTTTTCTGAATAACGTCCATATCGGTCAATCTGTATTAACTGTGGTATAACTTAACTTAGGGATGACCTATACCTTCCCCTATAAGTGTTAAAATTTGATTTCTTAATCTGCTAAAGTCCGTAAAATTAGGCTCTAATTTATTCATTCCTTACTTGTCATTATTATCATTTTTGTTATAATTAAGCGATTCTTCAACGAATTTCTTATGTAAGAAGTCGCAAATCTTCGAGATTTTTTTAGAAATGTTTGTATATTTGAACCGTATCTCTGTGATCTTACATGTGTGTTAATATGTATGAATAAGCTGTACAAAGTGCTCGCTCATCACACTCTCTCATCACTTGAAGTCGTAAAATTAGACACTATGCGTGAATTTTGTAATAAAAAAAGAGCAGTGTTGACATTGACATTGCAAAAGTGCAACATTGTTGGTGAATGCCAATTTTGAGCTTCTAAGTAGCTACTTACATATAAGGAGAGAGAAACAACAAAGATTTTGTTGTGCAACATTTGAACGCTGCTAACCTGTTTTCATTGAGAATGTATTGAACAAATATATAGTAACACATACATACATACTAAAGCGCATATAAGGAGAAGCTTCTTCGTATTGGCAAATATACATATCTACATATATTCGAATATGCATGAATACATATAAAATTTCAAAGTCAAGCTAACTGCTAGCTTATCTTAGAACTGAACTGTGGAACTTGACAGCACTAGTCAATTGCAGAACAATTGTCGGCACTTTCTTCAGTGTTTGAACCAGAATTTTGTTGCTGTGGATTCTATGTATATAATGTAGGTGATGAAACCCATATTTCCTCAAAATTTAAAAAAAATGAAGACCAGTCTCTGGTTGAATGGAAAGTGAAGTCAGTTTGGTTAACCAACATACATATGTCAATGCCCTTTTATGGATCCTTATCTAACGGATTTTTGAGACGTGTGGTTTTCAATGAGGCAAATGAGTTGGTCTTTCTGGCTGCTATCACTCGATTTATACTCAATTTATTTTGCCCTTTCTTAATGAACAGACTTACTCCAAAACAACGTTTATTGCTTGGCCCAATACGGCTCCGATTGCTGCAAAAATTAGTCGAAAATTGGACCTCTCGGCCAGCCGTGTTGATCACTTGCCCGCAATTATTTTTAAAGCATAATGGCAAATTCTTATCTTTATAATAAAGCTAAATTCTTGGTCATCCCATTGAATGTGTTGTGAGAGCCATCTTTCGTCTGGTCGCAGATTAAATTTTATTCATAAGGACCAGACCTTGATTGAAATAAATTCGAAGTCAATTCGGTAAAACTTCTTGACCTATATCCCTTTTACATATCCTAATCTTCCAAGTTGTTTTTAGGTCTAACCATTAAATGGTCCATGTAATTTCATAAAAATACGGGGTACATAAATAGCAATGAGAAGATTTCTATAGCTGATTTTAACTATAGAAAAGTGCCTTAAGGGGTTACGTCGGTTTTGTCGGGTAAAAAAGGCTTATTTTCAATATTTTTTTCCATGTAAAAATTATTTATTTAATTCAAACTTTTTTCTGTCTTATTGATATTTACATATTTATAGAATAATTTCTGAAATTTCAAAAAAAAAAAATTAAAACTCCTCCATGACGTCATTTCCGCTGACCCCTCGGAAAAAAGGTGCGTCCGCATTGTCAGCATAACTTCTGACAGGATCATCCAAAATGAATAAAATAAGTGCTTTAAATAAGACCAAAAACTCGTGCTTGAAGAACGAAGGAAAGAGAAAGAAATTAAAAATTGGAATTGTGGCAGACTTTCCAAAAATAAAAATTTCGGTCAAATTTGCTTGACATTTTTTTTTTTTTAATAGTTGTAATTGAAAAAAAAAAATAAAATATTCCTTCCTTCGTTCAAGCACGAGTAAATTGTAACACGAACACCTTTCATCAAGATCGGTTGTGAAGTTTTCGAGCAAATTTTACAACCGACTTTGAAAACACGGTTCCGAGAAAAACGCATTTAAAGTTTTGAGTAACAATAATTTGACCTGACTAGAAGCGCACACCTTCCAAAGGCTGTATCTCCGAAACTATTATTCGGATCGACATGAGAATTTAGGACAATATTCTTGAGATGTTGTAGAAATTAATAAGCCAAAAATCCAAAAATCGATTTTTTGAACCACGAAACCCATGTAAACCCTTAATAAGCTTTGTAAATATTCTTCTGAATTTAGTACCCTGCGCCCAAAACTAGGCAAAATCTGTATATGAGACTGCTTGAGAAGCATAAGTTAAGATACCGTTGAAAGTATTTCTTTACCTTTTTAGAAAAAAGTCAACTACACGGATCCAAAGAAGCTTATTATGCTAGATATTTCCACAGTTTTATGATTCAATTTGACTACCGATAGTTGCTACATACGAACAAAACGAGAAATCTCACGCATAACTATGTGTGGCTATACATATTCACTACAACAAACACACCTGTACCTTCTGAAAGCTTTATTGTAAATAAAATAAAATAAAAAAAAATTTTCTAGTGCCACAGCGCGTGTATTACACAACGTTGCCTAGCGTCAGACATGAAATTTTTCAAACAATAATAAAACACCTGCATATTCAGATACATACATACAAACATAAATAACAGTAATGTAATAACAGTAGTGTTTGTGTGAACAGTTTTATTGCCTTTTTCCAGTGAATTCACGCTTTTCGCTTCTCTACTTGTCTCTCATGTGTTTGTATGAGTGTATGTGCGTTTGTGACTAATTTGGTTTTCATGTGTGCGTGGTGAAGTTCTGTTTTCGGACAGTTTAAAACACATAGTAATAACACTAGTGGCAGAAAATAACAGTAAATAATATTTTTTTATAAAAAAAAAACAAAGTTCTAATGCTTGACTCTAAGATTTTAAGTGTTCTACTTTTTTATTTTATTTTTTTTTTTATTTCCCCTACTGCTTTCATTTCATCAAGCTTCAAGCCCACACATTACACCAACATACAGCCACACACATCTATACATACATACACAAATGTATATAAAATTTTGCGACTATCGCCAGCAGCTCGCGCCACTTTTTTGTTATTATTTTTTACTTTTTATTAATTTTTCATTACAAGTTTTATGTGCGCTTGTGTCGGTGCAGTCAAACGAGATTTACACACACTCGCGCAGCTGCATAACCTCCACTTGCGTGTGTGTGTGTGTGTTTGTGCCTATAAATGTGAGTCTAAGAATGTGTATATCACACAAGTTATTTCAGCTGATTGTGTTGTTTTTGTTATTGTTGTTGTCGATTTTATTTTTATCAACATTTTCTTGGGTAATGCTTTTCGCTGCGATTTTCTGTGTTTAGTCACATGAGTGTGACTTGCAGTGTGAATTCTCTTTTTGTTATCTACTCGTTCATTCAATTTATTTCACACCATAAAATTCATTTCAATTTCACACAAATGCAAAAATTTCGCTTTAATTGTTGCTCTATTGGAGAAAACAACACTTTAATGGTGTTCTTTGTGTCCTTACGAATCAAAGTCATTACATACATATACATATACAACAACACAGACAACTTTAAATAAGTTCTAGGTCTGAGTCTAATCAATTTCCTATACAAATTTTCCCTTTCTTTTATGATGTGTATACTATACTGCCGTTATAGAGAATGATTTCATAATCTTCCCGTTTTAAAACACAAATCATAATAATGAAGATCTGTATAAGAGTAGGTAGGCTTGTGACCTGACTTTAACTGCAGTAGAATTCATTTATAACGACGTCGCTTATAACGACTAACCGTTTTTAGCGTCGATATTATTTACTCAAGTTTGGTTTAATAGTTAGATTCTGAGAAAATGTAACCGTTTAGTGCGACTCCGGTTTGAACGACAAACCGTCTATAGCGACACTTTTTACGATAATTCGTCCGTTTAAAACGACGCGCTTCACCGTTCAATTCTCCTTATTGGCACGCGTCACAGTTAGTGTTTGTCACTTTTTATGACAAGTTCAAAAAATAAAATAAAATGAGTTCTTTGAAGAGAATGTGTTTTTCAATTGAAGAAAAGAGTGCAATATTACACAGATTAGAAGCTGGTGAATCAAACGCGACCCTCGCAAAAGAATTTGGCGTATCTCATTCTACAATATCAACAATAAAGAAGAATAAATACAGGATCGAGCCGCTATTTATTGCCAATGTTTTGAAAAGCAAACGTGTAAGAATTTCTAATCATGAGCAATTGGATAAGGCATTGTTACAGTGGTTTAAGCTTCAGCGCGATCGGGGAATACCTCTTAATGGACCTCTGCTACAAGAGAAAGCAAATTTTTTTGCTAGACAGTTAGACATGCAAAATTTCATATGTTCCATGAGTTGGATAAACCGTTTTAAAGTAAGACACAACATCGTCAGTGGAAAGATTGTTGGCGAGTCTTTGTCAGTACAACAGAGTGATGTACACGATTGGTTAGAAAAAGTTTGGCCTACTCTACGTGCTCAATTTAGTGATGATGAAATTTTTAATGCAGATGAGACCGGGTTGTTTTATAAATTAACCCCAGACAAGACGTTGAAATTTAAAGGTGAAAAATGTACAGGAGGAAAATTATCAAAGAAGCGAATAACAGTGATGGTGGCAGCCAACATGAGTGGCACAGCTAAAAAAAAACTTCTCGTAATCGGGAAATCTCAACGTCCCAGATGTTTTAAAAATGTACGGCATTTGCCAGTGGATTATGAGAGCAATCGAAAAGCCTGGATGACTGGTAACATTTTTACCAAATGGGCACGCGCATGAGATCGTGAACTTATGAAAAAGAATAAGAAAATCCTGCTGTTAGTTGACAACTGTCCTGCACATCCCCATATTGCAGACTTGAAAAGCATAACTCTAGTATTTCTGCCTCCAAACACGACATCAGTGTTGCAACCCATGGATCAAGGGATAATTCGACCTTTGAAAGCACATTTTCGTAAAAACCTTATTTTAAAAATGATCCAGTTTCTAGATGGCGGATGCAGTAGTGTTGAGTGCACGAAAATCACTGTTCTTGACGCTATTCTAATGATTCAAGGTGCCTGGACTCAACTCAAGCAAGGAACAATTTTTAACTGTTACAAACATGCTGGTTTTGTCCGAAGCAATGTAGAATGTACCATAACTTCAGATGATTTTAACGAAGAAGACGACGTACCGCTGAGCATTTGGGCGAAGGCTATTGATAAGCATCAGTTACCCAAAACAAACGAGGACTTTAAACAATACGCGCGTGTCGATGATGCTGTCGCCACTTGTGAAGATCCGTCTGATGAAAACATTGTGGATAATATCATCGCCGACGATGCGAATAGCAAAGATAGCGACGGTGATGATGACGAACCAGAGTTTTATCCAACCTTGAGTATATCTGAAGCTCTGAAGGCTGCGGAAACGCTTAATGTATTTGTTCAGACTAACTTTGATTTTTTTTTTTTTTTTTTTGTTTATTTTACATTGCAACTAGTTCTAAAATATTTACAAAAGAAAGACTAACAAGCAACTTGAGTATGATATAAAATATTACAAAATTACAAAAATACTCTGAGAGTATTGGCTAGTTTAAAAGATCGCTGGGTTTTATGCGTTTGAGTCGTCTTGGTGGTCCATCTCTAGAAGTTAACATGACTACTTCTTCGTTACAATGCATTAGCAACCTGGCTTCATGTGTTGCTGCAATTTTTAATATTTCAGCGTTAACTGAGTTTACGTTTAGACTAACTTTGATGATGACCATATGAAAACAATGATGTCACGAATTCACAATGCTGTCCGAAGTTCTTACTACCGAACAAAAGTCTGTCAAAAGCAAACCCAAATAACAGATTTCCTACGTTAGTGACAGTATTACAGTACATTACGTACCTATGTTTGTAATTTGGTTTGTACTACTTATTTGTGTACATATAAGAATAATTAAAATAAACATATGTAACTGATTCCTACAACATGTTTTATTTACCTAAATAGGAAAATCAAACTTTCGCACTTATAATACATAATTACATACATATGTAAATATCCGAATAATATACATACATATGTAATATCCCTTGAAGGTCGTTATATCCGGATTCTACTGTATATAACGACTCAGTCGGGAGAACTTTTTACCTTGTTAAGGACCAAATTTTAAATTGAGTAATTAATTTGTAAAATATTAATTTCTCCCCGAATTTAAAGAAGACATCTCCGTAGTATATAGCTTTAATTTTTGACATTATTCTTCATAGGTACTTTCAGCATTTTTAACAATTTTGTTACATGAATATGGATACTAACTTGTATGTATATTAACCGATTTTGCCGATTTTTTTCGTATTTCTTTATTTTTGGATCTGCTCGTTTAACGGGGTCAATCCATGTGACGGTCTGTTTTTTAGGAATTTTTTAATTTATTAGGTCTCCAACCTTGCTTCCGCCTTTTTTGTATAAAAACGGTTACAAAAATGTTATTATTGGTCTACTACTTTTGACCATCTTTCTGGCAGCATGCGTATTCCGTGCAAATATCGAGAATTCGGCTCAAAAAGTGATATTTTCAGTTGAGAATAAGTATGGGATGCAAACAGATCTCTACAAATATTTTGTTGGGTTAACGTTGGCACAAATGTCCAAGATCGATATAAAAAGATTTAATCGACCAGTGCTTGACCTTAGAGACATCTATTGGTAAACGACGGAAGCAAAGTTGTAGACCTAATAGATAGAGCTTTAAGTTTATTATCATTTATTTCGACAGTGTAAATATAAATTGTAAACTAAAAATATTGGGTAGAACATGAGTTACAGCGTTCTTAACACCCCCGCCTTAAAAAATAGGGTCGCACTTCCCACACTAATTGGCTTAACGAAAACAAAAAAAATAAGGTTTAAGCTTAAATACATGAAAAATTGGACTTTTGAGAGAATTAAAAAAAAAAATTAAGAATATTGCGTATTTTGCTATAAAAATTAAATTTCGGGAATTTTTTATTGATAATAGATTGCTCACTACAAATTTCAAGTCATTCGGTCAAGCCGTTTTTGAGATGCGATGGAGGACAGTCTGAAAACAGCGTTCAAAGTATCCAACTGTCAACTCAGCCCGCTCTCAGCTCAACAGCTACTTCTTCTAACTGCTTTGTCTTTAAAACGACTTCGAATTTCTATAAATCACATTACTACCATTTTCTGGACTTCTTAAGAAAGGAATTTATGAAAAAAAAACCTATTTTTGGAGCCAATCCCATGGGATGAGTTCCTTAAAACCTAACAATAAGTAACAAAATCTTAAATCTATTTAAAGCTAGATAAGCTTAAGAATGTGACTGAGCTGTTTTGATAGTACGTTGCTCTTTAGTAGGCTGGTAGGTACACCTTTTATTTTCAAGTGGGTTAGATTACAGTAATGCCCCAAGGCACTACCAATGGATTTGGCTGTTTACGGACATTAGACATAGATTTCTTTATGCTGTCCTCTACTTCCTTCCCTTAAGTAAGGACGCATGTATCCGTGGTTGTTCCAAACATTTCTAGACTTTTTTGGAATTTGGAATTTTTAACTGTCTCATAAGCGAAGTAAGATAAGATATTTGGGAAGAGATATCAAACATGATATTATAGTGTGGAATCAGGCTAAGTTTACAAGAATTTGAAAGCCAGAAAAGTCTCAAGGCGAATAATTTCACTCTTTGCTCGTTTTTTGCTTATTAGACTGGTTGGTCCATTATCCTGACCTCATAACAACCAATACTATGACAACTGATCGATCTAATTAGAAGAAAAAAGACCAACACACATTCGCAAAATTCCACTACAGGCAACTAACTACAAACACAAAAAAGAGCCGCAGAGAGCAATTCTCACGCACACATTCATCTCTCTCTTCGCGGATACATACACACACACATATCGGCAGCAACACACATATATGTATATATGTGTTATTTACATTTTTTCCACGATTTTTCGCGATCCGTGTTTGCATAACACAATTATTTATTAAATATTTATTTAAAAGTGAAACATATTCACTAGCTAGCAGGTATATGTGTATCAAAAAACAGTCGTGCTTACCGTCAAATACAGATATCGCTCGATTTTATCCTTTAACGCTGGCGTTTTCAATATATAAACACATTCGGCCACCGAATTTTTGCCTTTCGTGTTGGCCGCACACACACGACACAAATATTCGAATGTTGATGATGGATTTTCCATTTTTGCTCTTGTTGTTGGTTTTTTATTGTTTCTTTTGAAATGATTTAGTATATTTGACTGTCACTTTTTAGTGCACTAAAATTTTTAGTTTCACTTTTCTATTTTACTAAATACTCTTGCAATTTTTTAACTGAGAATTTTTTAGGGTCTTGAAGTTTTCAAGTTTTCATGCAATCAATTTGCAATAAAATTTACACATTTTTCTGCAAATAAATTATAAAAATATAATTTTTTTTAATATTCGATTTGATTATTTCAGTAAACCAAAAAATAAATCAAATTATTTTGTGTCTTTTGACAACCTTGATTGAAGTTTTTTTCCTGTTTACATTTCTGCCAGTGTAAACATTGTTGGATAAAAAATATTTTTTTATTGATTTAAAATAACCGGCCTATAACCGACTTAACATTTTCCAATCATATTATTAAAAAAAAAAAATAACTATTTTTATTTAATATGTATTTTGATATTTTTTTATAATTTATTTCACGCTTTTTGGCTTTATATTAATTTATTTGAGTCTAAAAATTAGCTTAATATTTTATCTTGATATCTTCAGCGAATATTCACTTAAAAAAAAAAACATTTATTTCAATAAAAAAAGTTTATTTTTCTCAAATTAAAATATTGACATGTTTGCAGCCACTGTATGAATACTGAATTTCCAACACCGCACATTTTTCTTTTCTTTATTTTCTAATCAGCGGCCAATTACAGCACACAGAACACACACACCAGTTCTAGTTAGCGCTTACACCGACAATAAACCAACAATTCTCCGCTAAAAAAACAACAGAAAAACGCGAAACACGCAAAAGAAAAAAAAAACAATAACAACAACAACACAGCTGACGCTACCAACGAAAAGAGCAGAGGCAACAGATATTGCAGCATAGCTTTTGCGAGTTTGTCGAAAACAAAACACAATAAAAACAACAAAAACACAGCATAACACGAGCCAAGCACAGCGAAGCAGCGCTGCCAGCGTTCGTAGAAGGCAAACGCGCTTTTTTGCTTTGCTTTGTTGTTTTTGTACGACATTTTCGTATGCGTGTTTGCTTTTTGTTGTTGTTGTTCGCATTACACTTGATGTGCCGTTGCTTAGATGTAGCTGCTATCGTGTTGTTGTTGTTGTTATGCGCACAGAATTTTTCATTTTTTTTTCTCTTTTTTTTTTTTTGCTGATTTATGGCAATTTGATTGAAATGGACGCGAGCGCTATTTTTTTCTATTAAAATTAACGAAGGCGGCGCTTTGCGAGTGGTGTACCGTTGCGTTTGCAACGCTGTGTTACAGACGTCAGCGCCAATGCAGGCATTCGTGGAAACGCAAAGCACACAGTTCAGGCTAGAAGCGAGTGAATTGCAAATATGCGCCAAGCGCTACGCAGCGTCGTAGTAAACAGCAAGAACAACAACACAGCACACTTGTTCTATCAACATTACGAAGTAGAAAATTGGTGGTGGCTCTTAGAGCCATTGAATTTGATCAAAACACACGCGAGAAAACGCATTCCGATTAACACGCACAACGCTGTTGTTGTTGTTGTTGCTGTGGCTGTAAACGGCGCACCAACCAACGTCAGCGCGACTTCGTTAGCCGCCTATTAAAGCACAAACACAGCGACGGTGAGCGCCATCTAGCGGCAGCTGTTGCCACTAAACGCACCATAACCACACAAATAAACACACGAACTCACGTACTCGTAGTCGTAGTCGTACAAACATACACTTGTATGCGCTGCCGTCCAATGCAGCGGCGACCGCAGCACCAGCCACCAGTGGGCTTCTCGATTGAGCGCCACCAGCCAGCAGTGGTTTAACTGTTGTTTCTTTAACTTTCACTTGGCGTGCGACAGTGCAATTTGTATTCCTGCGTTATGTTTATGTTTATGCCAAAGCTAAGCTGCGTAACGGTATTAGTACGCTGACTGCGCACAATTCTCATATTTACAAAAAAGTATTTGCATTTCAGTTGGTTTTCCTTCAAAAAGTTTTCCTCTGACCAGAAACACACACTCGCGCGCGCCACCAAGTACAAACGAGAACTGAACTCGAAAGCGACGAGCACAACACATACGTTCGCTTCGGTCTCAGCAGTTGGCACGCACACCAACAAGGCATGCTCACCGATTTTTACATGCCCACACACCAGCGCAGACGGCGTGCACATACATTCGCACACATACGAGTGTGTTCGTGTGTGCGCGGCTGTGGTGTATGCGAGCGAGGCGCGACTATTGTCACCAATACAGACGCAGGCGGCCAACTCGCCGCACGCACACTGGCGCACAATTCAGCAGGCTGACGCTGTACAGTGTGACGAATTGGGAAAATTTATGGAATAATTTTGTCATTATGCGAGATCCTTGAAATTTTAAATATTATTTAATGGATTTATTTGTGGGTGGGTGGGAAGAGAAATATATTGTATTTATGTTATTATTTAATCTCCAATGAAGTAATAATATTATGTCAACTATAATATTGTGTACAACTATATAAAAAAAAAATATTTTTGTAATTATATACTAGTTTTTGAGTTTTTATTTCATATTGTAGTGTTAAAGGTAAGACTTATGAAAGTATTTGAAAGTTTTAAATATGATGGTAAGGTGGAAATAAGAGAAAAGTTTTTTTAATATGTAGGATAAGGGTATGCAATGTTAATTTTTATATGAATCTCATTAATTTTACTCTCTTATTGGTTTGAGAATAGGAAATAATTTCGGCGATAAAATGTAGCCAGAGTTATGCAGTGTTTCTAAACATGAGAGAATAAACAATTAATACCATGAATCGTTTCATAAACGAAAGCGATATTTTAGTAAAAAATTATCAATCAATAATTGAAATTAATATGGTAAAGAATGGTATAAAAAAAACATATTTGCAAAAAGAAATATTGATTAAGTTGTTTACAAGAAAAGAGCCAAAATGTATCGAAATTTTTTCTTTATTCGACAAAAGTTCTAAAAATATTCGCTTTTACGTTTATAAGTTAAGATTTATGATTTATAAATTTTTAATACAATATTTCCGCTTATGTTCTTCTCAGTATCATTTCGATGGTAAGAAGTTCGATTTTTGTACGTTGTATGCAGGCATTCTCTAATACATTTTCTAGTTGGCTGAATGTTTTGTTTTACAGTGGAACTTCTATAACTCGGAGATCTCCATAACTCGAACTTTTGAATTGGCAAAAGCGTTTAGAAATCAAATTTCATACAAATTTCCTTCCATAATTCAAACTTCCCTAACTCGAAGTTCTCCATAATTCGAACTCTTGAAATGACAAAGAAGTAAAATTTCATACAAATTTCCTTCCATAAATCAAACTTTTCGATCAGGTCATAGTACAAAATTTAAAACTTCACTATCGAGGCAGAATTTTAAAATAATCCCTCTTTATCGTATGGAGGCGAACACAAAATATGATATTACACTTATGGATTGCATAAATCTTGTAACAAAGGCATGGGATACAAACGCCTAGAGACAAACAAAAGCAAACTATAATACAGCAAACAATATTAGACAATACGCGTTTTAAAGTATTTAAATAAAATATTATGCGATGTAAATAAATGAAACTGTGTATAAATCAATATTTTACAGTTTTTTGAAAAATTGTATGTTTTAATGGAATCCTCTTTAACTCGAAGTCTCTTTAAATCGAAGTTTTTTTGTGGATTATGGTGAGTAAGGGAAGTTCTACTGTATTATTTTAGTGAAACTGAATAGTTATGACTGTATTAAAATAAGTTCAAATCCATCCTCCCAATAATATTTCGATATTAAAAATATTTAAATTTTTTAAAGTATTTTTTTTTTTAAATAAATAACTGCTTAATATGCTTCAGTTTTGAAATTTTAATGTGACAATTTATTGCAAAGTATTAAAAATGTGTTAAAAAGCTAATTTTTGTTTTATTTTTAATAAGATATATTAAATTCTTACCTTCCAGCTGTATAGAAGCTTTCCACTGCAAATAGCTGCCGCTCTTACGAGTCGACATTGAAGTATTTCCTTATTTATTAGTATATTAAATTGTATATTATTACTCTCAAGGAAATACTAACCTTCAAACATTTAGTGGTAGAACTTTGTGAGCATTTTCTTTGTGTTATCAAGTTTGTGGAAAATTATTTAAATTGGTGTAATAACATTAATAATTATACGATAGGAAAAGGTCCAAGAAGGGCAAATAAGTTGATGAAGAATTTCCCCAGAAATAAATTACATTCCTTATGAGATTTTATTAATTTTGATAGTTTTTGACGCCATTTCTTTACACTTAAAGAGTACAAATATAAGAAAGTCATAAATACATTTATTAGAAAAGTTTTATTTCGTTTGAGAAACAGTAAAAATTAAAAGGAATTTCTTTAAAAAATTTCGTTCAATTTTCCTTCAAAAAACCCAAACTAACACACTGTACAGTAGTCGCATACCGTCGCTTGCTTTAGTGTTGGTGCCTCAAATCGCCGAACTTTGCAAGTGTGTGCGTCACATTTGTCAGCCAGTTTTCGCCAGCGCATTTATGTGCATGTATGCGTGCCAATACAGATGCACGTCGACTTTTACGTAGGCAACTAGGTGTGTGTGTTTGTGCATACATTTTATATATTCTCGCTATTTTCGTTGTACTCAATAAGAAGAATTTTGACTTCAAGTAAGACAAGTAAATAGTTAATAAGTAGCAAGAAGCAAGTAGCGGAAAGTGTCTACGCCTTTGTAGGCGCCATGCGGTCAGGCGTTGGAGCCCACGCACACAAGGCGCAGCACACAACGGAGCGCACCAACACCATCGCACGCACGGTCATCCGGTAGGCGCTGCGTGACACTCAGCCATCAGCCATTAGCCATCGCCAACGACCATCTTGGAAATATTCTTTGTTACGCTGCTTAAATTCTATCATTCGCCGTTGGTTGTTGTTATTGTTTGTGTGCTGTTGTGTGGTGTTGTGTTGCGTGTCAGTGTTTTCGCACCCCAAGTCATTCTACGTCGCGTTGGCAACCCAACGTCAACATTTCATTTTCGTTTTTGCGGCTCTTCCATTTAAACGTCGTTCGTTTAATTGCGTTCGTTTGTCTCTGTGTTGGTGTGTGTGCAGTTGAATGCATATTTGCCTATGTGTGTGTGTGTGTGATTTATCGCCTGTGTTTGTGTGCGTTGAAAAATTAAGCGCACTCAGTTCCTCTCCACATCGTTCGTTCCAGTCCCCTTCGTTTCGCCGTCGCCGCTGCGGCCCTCACTCGTGCTGTAGTCGCTGCCGCTGTCTGCCCAGTTCGTGTGTTTTGCGTTCTATCTCGTATTCACCGCTATATTTGTGCATACACTTGTTCGTATATTTATTTGTCTGTTTGTATGTATGCAAGCCCTCACTCATAGGCAGGCATGTATTCGGTCGATCGGCCGTGTCAGTGAGTGCGTGCGGGTGTGTGTGCGTGTTTGCTTGGCCTGCTTGTCGCTTCTATGCCGCTTTTTCGCCCGGTTGACTGACTGGCTGGCAGAATTTGACTTTTATTTGCCTCCATTTGACTGCAGTTCAGCACAAATTCTTTTTGTATGCAAGCTTCGTAGCTCTACACTCTACACACTGGCGTTGCAAGTGTCCCTGTGTGGGTGTTTATATATTTTGGTAACTGTACTGTCAAATTCGTTACACCCAAATTTTGGCTTTTACAATGCATATACAAAACTGCTATGCATACACACACATACATTCATACATAAATAGATATTTACCTTTGAACGCAAACCAACCCACTGCATATACAGTCTCCTTTGACCACTGTATACAACCAGAGTGGCGTGTGGGGGAATTTTACCAGTTGCGTCTCTTTTTTATTTTTAGATCGCACACTCTTCGTCGCGCACACATTCACATTCATGCCAGCACAAACTGGTTCCGGTTTTGCTGGTTGGGGATAATGAAACTGGCAATGCAACAAGCTTTGTAGGATGAAGCAGCATTACGACCGCCGCGCAATGGTGTTAGTGCTGAAGTTGGATTTCATTTCGGTTATTGTAAAAAGTGCACACAGTTGCAATTGAAACTGGCTTCCATGAATATGCACTTGCCCATGTCTATATACAAACATATAAGTATATACATACATCTATGTATATGTATGTATGTGTACTTGTCCGCCACTGCATCCACATCCATTTCTACAGCAGCTTATATTGTGATTGCAAGCGCAGATTAGAAAAGCATTGAATGCAAAATATCGCTGTCCAAAACAACATACATATTGACTATATGTACACAGACATATACTACATATATACTTGTTAATATGTTTATTAAGCTAGGTACATATGTTAGGTTATAGAACTTAGATCTATTTCTTTTTTTCTCATAAATAGTAGTTTTTAATTATTTTAACAGCGCCCTGATATATTTTGAGAAGCCCTGCTGTTGGTGCTCTATAGTATATATATTTAATCAGAGAGTGCACCAGCGTGTTAATGCTCAGAATTTACTCTTAAACCTCTGCTAGATGTTAGACTGTGATATCCACATTTTATTTCATCGACAAACTCTGAACCAAGTATCGACTGTCTATAAAAATATAATACAGTGGAACTTTCATAACTCGAAGTTCTCGAACTCTTAAATTGGCAATAGAAGCCAAATTTCGTACAAAATTCCTTCCATAAATCGAACTTTTCGACCAGGGTATAATATAAAATTTTAAAACTTCACTATCGAGGGAGGAGGATTTTCAAAGAGTCCCAATATATCTTTATAAAAATCTAAATTTTATCTAGAACGTTATTTAAACGAATCATGGAATATTAGACGCTCTTCTATAAGTTAACAATTGGTTAAAATAGTCCAGCTTTTGCTTTCTATAGTAAATGTCTTCTCTGTCCCAAAATTAAAAAAAAAAAAAACAAATAAGTAAAGGGTTTTTCAAAAAGGACGCTACAAAAATATTATAGACCGATAATAGCAACTGACGCCATATTTTTTCCCGCTCCTTTGACATTTCTCTTCAATAAGGTTTGCCATTTAATCATTGAAAGATATACGATCCAAAAACGCGTCGAAATTTTTAAACTTTACTACCGAAATTCGGAGTCGGATGGTCGTCATAATCGTTCTGTCTGACCGCTCAATGATAACCGAATATTTTTGAGCCGAATTGGATGATATGGACTTGGACAATACGTGGTTCCAACAGGACAGCGCCACACAGCGAATGTCATAATCGATTTATTGAAAACCAAGTTTGGTGAACGTGTTATCTCACGAAAATTGGGTTCAGCGTCTGGTGTTCTGCAAGTCTGCCCGTGGCGGTCATGCAAAAGAAATGGAGTTCCATACATAATGCCATCGAATGTACTTTCACAGGTATAAAGAATTTCATTGATATCCAAACCGTTTTTGTTTTATTTAAAACTAGCCGAAAGCTCCGGCTTCGCACGGGTTTAAACAAACATTTCAAATGTTATAAATTTTTACACACGCTCCCAGAAATATGTATGTACTTCCCGTTTCTTGCGTGGGTTCATTTAAAAAATTAAATTAAGAAAATTCGAACATGAAATTATATTTTATTTGTAATGAGCTAAATCTTGATTACGACCTCTAGTCTTTGGTGTCCGATGAAGACAGCGGAATAAAACTTTACACCAATATCGATAACGATTACAGGAAACGGAAGTCTCATAACGGAAGCGGATATGATACAAACCGAAGTCTTCTATGAACAGGACATTTATGTTAAGCCCTGAACAGGACATTTATGTTAAGCCCTGAAGCTGACGCTGCTTCCGTCACTAAGCACTTGCTGGAGAAGGGACGTTTCCTGTCCAATTTCCACTTCCGTCATTTTGACGTGCGCTCTATACCGAACATCTGTTTCCGGTAAAATATTTCCGGTTGCTTCCTTTCCGGTTCCGGCACATCATTCCCATATCCGGTTCCATCGGTTATCCAATATCTTGTTTCAGTTGGCTCATTCCGTTTCCGGATGCCTCATTTCTAGTTTCAGTAACCAATATCCAGCCACCCCATTTCCGGGTCCGGCAATATCGTTATCCATATTCGTTTCCGGATGCCCCATTTCCGGTTCCGGTAACATCATATCCTGTTACCCCATGATGTCAATGACCCCACCCTGATCACGTGATGATATTTCAAGATCACGTGATATTTTTGTTTACAGGTCAATGACTCCGCCCAGGTCACGTGATGTCACATCCAGGTCACGTGATATTTTTGTTTACAGGCCAATGACCCCACCCTGATCACGTGATATCATTTCTAGATCACGTGATATTTTTGTTTACATTTTTTAGTGAGTTCAATGACCGCACCCTGATCACGTGAGGTTATTTCAAGGTCACGTGATATTTTTGTTTACAGGTCAATGACCCCGCCCAGATCACGTAATGTCATTACAAGATCACGTGATATGTTTGTTTACATTTTGGAGTGTTGTCTTTGGTGTCCAATGTCTTTCCCTCGGATTATGTAGTAAATTGTGAAGAGTAAATAACTGAAAGTATCAAGCTGTGATTAATTTGGGTTTGATTATAAATTGTTTTGTCAATGTTTCGCTGATAAGGTTTCATATTATATGTAGAGAAGTGCCTGAGTCTTTCAACTACTTGCAATATGTTAAGTCGGGATAGTTGTTCAGAAATTCCACTATAAATACATAGATGTGCGAGTTCCTCAGAGCCTAGTGCCCCTCTTCGCTTAAGGCTGCTGAGTTATATTCTTAATTCCAAATTGTTTAAGGTGTGTTGTGAAAGTTCAAACATTGATATATTGAAAATTTAATTATGTACATTGCTTGAAGTTGTCTAGTAACTTTTTAGATTGTTCAAAAATAAAGTTGAAAGTTGCTACAAAATCTCTATGCAATCGCGTTGGCATGCAAATGATCACATTGATATTGCTATAGGACAAACTGATACTTGTTAGTCACCCTTAACCTCTCTAGCATTTTATCTTCATAGTTGATTGGTAGATCATCGGTATTTAAGACGGAGAATTGAGATTAAACTATCAATAAAGCTAAATCAAACAAACATCAAAAACAACCGTTGATCTGAAAGAAATCTACATTGTTCGCCTCCAGATAGTTCCAATGACTATAGACGAAATATATATTAATGTCTTGTCTAAACTAAAAATGGGGAGGAAGCAATAATACAACCCCGCACAGCCGGTTTTACGTCACACCGGGATTGACACGGATTTTCGGATCCGACCAAGGGCTGTTATTTCGGCAACCCAGACCTATCAACAATCCCGCACAGTAATAGTTCAGTATGAATGGTTTTGACCATGTTGAAACTTCCAGGAAAATGTTCGTCCAAAGAGAGCCTACAAGTAGTCTACACTGTTCGAAAGATTTGTGGAATGGAGAAGGAGTTTGTCGATAGATTGGTTTGTAAAATATTTCTTTCGAGTCCATCTATGTATGTATAATAATAATTTTATTGTTAATAAATTTAGAGGTTTATTTCAGAAACAACAATTCTTTTGAAAGTCCGTTTAAATATTTTACTCCAGTACATGTTGCATGCAAATATATAATATGTATGTATGTTTGTGTGCATTCAAAAGTCTATTTGTGCTGTGGTATTTTGTATATCGAACCCTTAGCGCTCACTCACACATACAAACAAACGAAAAAAAAGAAACAAAAACAGTGCACTGCAACCTAAAGGAAAATAAATAATGAAAGTGCAACTTTTCCTCACTTGTGTGTATTTGTGTGTTGCTGTTGTTGAAAATTCGCTCGATTGTTTTACAAATACATACCAACACACACAACTGCCTATCGATGCCTGAACGGCGATCTCACACATACAGCGCCAGCAATGCGTTGGTGTTGAGTTGCGGCGAATTCGTGCTTACACCAACACAGGCCCAATGGGCTCGCAACGAGTTGAGCGAATGGAAATAGAAAATGTGAAAGTGTGCGTTCGGTTAATGAATCACAGAGTGGGCTCTATCTAATATTCTAATATGTAAAAGTGTTTGTGTATGAGTGTGTGTGTGTGTTAACTACTCGTCGGAATGCTTAATTTAACCATTTCTATTGTGCGCTGCTATAAATATATATATTTTTATGTGTGTAGATGTGTGTGTATGGGTGTAAAGTTAGTAAACGTGGCATTTGGTAGCGCTTTTCTGCTTTTCTTGTCTCATGTGTGGCATTTCATTTTAATACTTTTTGATTTTTTTTTTCATAGTGAGAAAAGCTTTAAAAAAGTGTTTTATAGTTTTTTATTTAATAAAAGTGATAATATTGTAAATAAATAAATTATACTCCCATATATATCTCTTTCTTAATTATGTTTCACTTATGTATATTGGGGATAGTTTCTTTAGAATCTACCAAATATTCTAGATGCTTTGAGAGTCTGAGTATGATTTTATTTTTTTTAGAATCTGAAATAACAGGCTGAGAGTATTTTTAAAGCTTGATTATGGCTTTAATAAATTTTGATAAATGTTTTTTTTACTTCCGCTTCCGTTTCTCATACCATATTATTACTATTAAGCTGTGTCTGAGACACTTTAATAAATACTTCTGTACTTGCTTCTTGAACACTACGGCATTGAATAAGTTTCAAAATATGAAAATTAAGCTTTTCGCAACCATATTAAATCATTTACTAAGTTTCTTGGATTTTTTTTTTAATTTATGCGTCACTACAGTGAATAATCTATGTATGAGTATGTGTGCTGTCACTGGCAAGGCCTCGATTTTTCTAAAAATGTACACACACACACTTAAATAATAAATAATAAGCTCTGCAATGCTATGTGTGCGTTTAAGACTTTTTCCATTGCATGTCAATGTTGGGGGTTCCATTCACATACATACATACATATATGTAGTATGCACATAATTATTTATGTGTGTGTAATTGTGAGGCTAACACTCGCCTGCATTTTCATTGCACTCTCAATACTAGTAAGCAGTCGGTGAATAACAATGTCAGCGCCTACATACATGTAAACTGCTCATAAACATTAGGGTGGTCGATTAATGCAGTTAAAAAAATTTCATAAAAATTTTATAAAAATGAAATATTTACACAAAAGTACCGTTAATTATGTATATTGGAATATTTTTGTATTTTTATAATATTAAGAACTTATAAATTTTCTAACACCCTAATGTGTATATTGAAAATGTGTGCGGAAAAGTTTAGACATTTACAATTTACACTGATAGCATTTGTGTTAGTTTTAAAAAGACATACATACATACATATTATAAATAAATGTATACATAAATACATACTATATAGTACATACGAACAAATGCCATACTAAAATATTTATAAAATATATGTTATTTGTGTGAGTATTGGCATATTTTTATCTTATAAATATTGCTATCTATGTATAAATATATCTATATACCATCTAGCTTAATTTCATTTTCGCAAGCAACAGCGCCAGTTGCATGTTGTTGTTGTAGACGCTTGCTGTTTACAGCGCGCATATTTCATTTCAACATACCACATACATACATACACATGCACATCCATGCAAATATACACACAAATACATACATAGGCATGCATATTTTCGCCTTGCTGAAACACTACGACATACAAATAAATTTTTGCACGAATACAGCGACAAGCTTCATACATACTATATATATAAATCTACATACTTAATCGCTGTATCCGCTTATATTTGTCTCTGTGTGTTTGCGTTCTCGTGACTTTTTATTTTGCTTTGCCACTTCAGTGACAATTCACCCTTACAAAATACAAATACACGCACACACACAAAATAGACACTCGTCTGCTTGCCTTACACAGTCAGCTGGGAAGGCAATTTTCGAGCGCCCAGTCGACAGCCTGTTATCCAATTTGCTTGCCAACGAGAAAATGAAAACAAAAACAATACAAACGCACACACATACATACAAACGACATTTTGTTAGCCTACTACACCCAACCACCCGTTCAAGCCGCGCTGACAGCGCTACATGCGTACGCACAGCCACACAGGCACAAAATTCTTTTTTCGCCCAACGCTTGTTATTGCAATTTTTCGCATTTCTTCATTTCTGCGTCCGTTGTGCGTGTCAACCACTTCGCAAGAGTGTGTGTGTGTGTATGTGTATCTCTGCTGTTGTTGTTGTTGTTGTCATGTCGTGTCGTATACGCATCGCACAAGCTGTTTACAGTTATACAAGCGAACAAACATACAAACATAAATATATGTAAAGCGCGTTTATTTTAATACCAAACGAATTGAGGAAGTCTGCGTGTATATATGTATGTATGTACAACTGCGCAGTGGCAGCGCTGTTGACGCCAGCTATTGACTGCACACCTCCCCACACGCCACTCACTATTCACCAAATGCCAACAACAATATTCATTACTCGCCACTTGCTTCGGTTGGACTCCACGCGCTCACTTCGCTGACTTGAATTCACTAAAATACCGCTATATAACGCTGTGTGTGTGTGCCTCTATGTATTTATGTTTATATGTGTGTGTGTTGTTGTGCTTGTGACTCGTGTACTTTTGTCTGTTGTTCGCTGCTTTTGCACTTTTATCGGCCTCATTCGCTGCCACTGCCAAATGCTGTTATTGTTTTGCTTTTATTTATATATTTTTGTTGTTGTTGTTGTTATTTTTGTTTTGCGTTTACAACGCTGTGCCTTTGCTCAATTTTGCGCTTTTTTTATTTCGTTTTTTTTTTTTTCGTACCTCGCCTGTTTGTTGATTTTGCTTCGCTTGCTATTTGTCTGTTTGTTTGTATGTATTTGAGCGCAAGTTTGCATGCAAGCCTAAATGTATGCAACATAAAAGTCGCTACGCCCAAGCAAATGCCTTGAGTCACCACCAACGCCGTTCGTTTTGACTGTGTGTTGTTTGTATTTCCCAAATATGATTTGGCTGTGGTTGTTCTTGTGGCTCTTTGGCTAGCCATATTCATAAACACCCTTTGTGGACTTTGAAGTTTGCTGTGTATCGCTTATTAAACGAGAAGTTACAACGACCTTTCCCAATACAAAATTGGTCCTTTCTCAACTTGAAGAGGAATGTAGCGTTTATTGTCCTTGAAATATTTTTTTCAGCAAAAGGAAATAGTTTTGACTTCCATTAGACCTCTTACCACTTAATTTCAATAAATTTTAAAAATATACATATATTTTCATAAAAAATTGACTCATTTATGGGAAGATATACTTTCAAAAGCGTTGCTGTAGATATATTAATATTATTTTAAATCACTCTTTTGTACTGACTAAATTTTAAACCTGAACACATCAAATTCTTTTAATATTGTATATATATGGTATGTTCAAAAAATAACGGGAATTTTATTTTTTTGAAAAAATTATTTACATATTCGTTTACATTAATGTTGTCGCCTTTGAACAATCCCCATTCGGTATTATAAACTTCTTCCAATCGTCGAACCCCTTCTCATGGATGCTGATGCAAACTCTAGACTAGCTCCATACATGCATAATATATCGAACCTATAAGAGGTATGTATGAATGAGCACAAGACGAAATATCTCCTGTCATCAAACAAACAGTCAGCGCACTCGCGTCTTGGCTCCCACGTCACTGTTGACAGTCATAACTTTGATGTTGTAGATAGTTTCGTCTACTGCTGGGAACCATCATTAACAACACCAACAATGTCAGCCTCGAAATCCAACGCAGAATCACTCTTGCCAACAGGTGCTACTTTGGACTGAGTAGGCAATTGAAACGTAAAGTCCTCTCTCGACGAACCAAAATCAAACTATACAAGTCGCTTATTATTCCCGTTCTGATTTATGGCGCTGAAGTTTGGACGATGAAAGGTTCTGCGCAAGATTTATGGTTCTCTTAACATAGGCAATGGCGAATACCGTACGATTTATACGACGACATTGACATAGTTCAGCTGTTCGAATGGATGACAACACTCCAGCTCTGAAAGTGTTCGATGCAGTACACGCTCGAGGAAGCCGCGGAAGAGGACGACCTCCACTCCGGTGGAAATACCAAGTGGAAAGTGACCTGACTTCACTTGGAGTTTCCAGTTGTCCCCAAAAAGCGAAAAGGAGGAATGAGTGGCGCGCTCTGGTGGATTCGGCTACAATCGTTTAAAGCGTTTCCTACGCCAAATATATAAGTGAAGTAGAATTTCTATGCTGAGGATGATATTCACCAGTTGCTTGTGTTTCTCCTTACATTAAATTTTTCTTAGGACAGACTCACCTCATCCCTCTTCGGTGCTTGCGCATAAAAATAATTTTCTTCCTTATCAAAATATAAGGTCTTTCCAGTTTTCTCTTCTGCTCTTTATGTTTTTCAGAATATAAAGGAGCCAAATGATTTCTGTTGTTGTCAAAGCTATATGCTTCCAGCTTCTAGTACCAAACTGTTTGATCTATACTGTAAAAAAATAATAAAATTAATATCTGTAGTATACAAACAGGGTTCTAGTACATTTTTATTCAATGGTAATACAAATAAATGTCTCTAAATATCACAAGCTTTTGTTGTTTCACTCTAACGGTATTGGCTAATTGATTTTGACACTAACCGGGATAAGTCAACAACACCACTCAGGCAGCACATATGCGAGCAAATATTGCTGCTTCATAACCCCAAC
This sequence comes from Zeugodacus cucurbitae, assembly GCF_028554725.1. Classification (NCBI taxonomy): domain Eukaryota; kingdom Metazoa; phylum Arthropoda; class Insecta; order Diptera; family Tephritidae; genus Zeugodacus; species Zeugodacus cucurbitae. The sequence goes on from NC_071668.1 coordinate 3,096,700, forward strand.
TCCACTTCACCCAAATTCCAGAATCAATGAAGCAACAACAAATTGAGCTGTCACGGCGATTAGAAAATATCTGAATTTACAACGCAAGAATAGCGAGTGAGGCAGACAGTCAAGTGCTGCACTTTGGGGCGTTGTGTCACAATTTTGGCACAGTCATTCCTCGCGTTCAGTGCCAAATGTGACAACACAAACGATTTTCCACCAATTAAATCCAGAACGAATGCATAATTCATAACAATGTGGCAGGCAGGAGGGCGGCGGTGGCGGAGTGCTAACCCAACAAGTGGCCATAAATAATGCAATTCAACAACAACAATTAGGGCTACATAGGAATTAGCAAGCAATAACAACTGCACAACAACACCAAAAACAACAACATGCATATAGACGAGGCATGCCGCATGCGCAAATATGCTTAGTCATGCGGCAACAATGTGACCCCAACAACAGCAGCGGCACCGGCGGCGATGGTGGTGGCAGCATTCGCGAAGGCAGGCGTCCAAGCGCCAAAATGCCATTAAACGTTGTTGCCAAAAACTATCTGCAACAGACATCGAACGATCAGTCGCTTGATCAGTCAGTTGGCGCGCTGGAGCCACCAGCCACCGTTGTGGCAGCCGTTGCACGATGTCGGTGTGTATGTGTGTACACCTTTAAGGCTGTTGGCGGCAATAAAGCCGCAAAACTAGGACAACCTGTGTTGAAATCGCATATTAAGTGCGACGTGGCAGCAACAACAATGCCGGCAACGTACTACGGCACGACAACAATGGACTTGCAACATGATAACCATAAAATAGCGCTGCCACATGGCTTGCGAGTGGTTGCTGTTGTTGTTGCGCTAGAATTTTGAATTTCGAATTTCGCATTGAAAGGGTACGAGCACATTTTTCGGCGGCGAACTTGTAAATTGTAAGCAAAACTGGGCGAGGGCGAACTAGTCATAAAGGCACGTAAATGTGCGCGCGCTTTGTTGCTGTTGCTGCTGCCCGCGGCCAAATTGCTGGGCGCATTGCTCATTGCTCGAGCGGTGAGTGGCAAGCGGAGGGGTGAGCTATGCGCCATTGCCCGATGAATGCTTAGCCGAGTCGTTGGTAGCGTCTGTGGGTGAGTGGCTCATAGACAGGCGCAGCGCAGCGCAGCGTCCGTATTGGAGCGCAGCTAGACCCAAGCGACGCTTTGGCGCAGCCGCAACTTCAATAGCGCTTGATAATGTGCATCGCATTGTTTGGCGCTGGCACTCATTCGGCATAAGCGGCCGTACATATAAATTTCGGGTTGTTTGTTTACTCATGCCTGTTTTTTGTTGGTGTTGTGTATTTGAATATTGCCACCATTTGTAGGGCGCGGTTGCACTGCTGCCCCACTCACACACACACGTCCCGTTGATAAATCATTCGCAAGCACAGTTACCTGCGCGTAAGTGTTGGTCTTAAGAATTGTTCGTGACTTTTTTGTGAAGCTGAGCTTGCGTTGTGGCCATTCAAAACGTGATGCCGCGTTGGCCGGTTGGTGGTGTGCTGCGGCATTGTTTTGAGTCGTGGGAGGTAGCTGAACTATAACACCAACGTATTTTGTGGATATTTTGATCATTTATTGATCCAATAATAGACATTTGGGTTGTTTTTATGTAGAGATATACAAAATTTTTCAGCTGTTCAGTACGTTGGACATTCATTTGTTAAGAGATTTCTTAGAGCAACAAGAAAAATGTCCAATAAGGCCCAGATGTGATTCATGTGAATTTTTCCCTGATTTCAAAAATTAAAAGAACCTTACAGAGCCGTCGAGACGAGAAATCGCTGAAGGAGACCAAGGCTATCCCAAAAATCCAGTTTGAGAAGTGTTTCGGCGATTGGAAGAAGCGTTGGCAAAAGTGCATAATATCGAATGGGGACTATTTTAAAGCCGGCAACATTAATGTAGACGACATAATATTTTTTTTTCAAAAAACGAAAATTCCCGTTATTTTTTGAACACACCTCGTATGTTTCTAAAAAACCGCTGGGACTTAAGCATTCATACAAACAACGCTTCAAGAAAGACAGCGCCTTAAGTGGTAGAACTTATATAATGTAACGGTTTACAGCGAGACCTTTGGCAACTCGGTCGGGATGTCATTAGTTTCTCTCAGCAAATTTCTATTTGCATTGTAATCGACAGATCATCAGGTGTATTTGGATGTCACAAAGGACAGTCGAAGCTGACTGAGTGAGAGTGTCTGCAGTTATGAAGATCTACCACTTGACCTAACCTAACCTAACTTTATTCGACACTTGTCCGATAGCAGATATCTTAGCTTCGTGGACAGCGAAAAAATACAGAAACTGGAACTGAAAATATTGTAAGGTTAACAAGTTCGCGATAATCAAAAAATCTGCATTACCATGGTTTCCGATATGATTCCGATGGTTAAAGGTCCATTTTTGGAAACTCTACTCAGATAACGTAGGCCTTTGTCGGCCTATAACCCATAACAAACAACAAAAAGTTCTTTATTGTTATGAAGAGATAATGGACGCCAACACAACAGAAGCTTGCTGATGACAAGAAAACGATCATTAAAATATAAGAATCCTCCATTTTTGCAAAATTAAAAATTGAATATGTGAAATAAGAAACATTGCATACTTTTCGGCGCTAACGCCTGACATTGACCCAATTTCGAGCGAATGGTGACTTGCATGACGGCGATTAATAACGAAATTTCCAAATTTTGCCAGATCATGCGTGCGAAAGGGAGCAAAGTAAAGGTGAGATAATTAGATTTGGCGTGAAGTGCGTATTTCAAGTGTGTGCGGCTTTCAGCAAAGCCATAGGGAAAACAACAAAATCAATTCAAATAAAAAGCGCCGCAATATCCACATGTGTGTTGAGGAAATAAAAACAAAAAGACCGAAAGCGTGCAGTTCATTAAAAATGCTAACGCCACCAAATATTGTAGTTAATCAATTAAAATGCATTGTTACTTAAGAAAAATGGACAAAACCCAGTCGTTGGTGAATGACAATTGTCAGCTATTTGACAGCTTGAATGACATTGCCGCAGGGCAAGTGTGCGCGGCTATGTTGGTGGCCAAATTGAACGGCTGCACGACCGAAAGTCATACCCCAACAATTATTATTAATGAACTAATTTTGGCATTTGAACTTCAACGGCACGCATATGTATGTAAATAGTCAAGTATTGTCAGCAGTCAATATGCTTGCTGCTGTTGTGTCAAAAAATAGATCAGTCAATTGCTTTGCGGTCGCCATGTATCAGGTGTCATGCATAGATAGTATACTCATGCGAGTAGTTCATAAAATGTCACTTACATGACATAATACATAAATAATGGTGTGCGTGTGTGGTGAGTATGTTGGCTAACGGCTGTCAATGCCAACTGTGGTTAGGTCGCGGCATTAGATTGCATTTATTTCGATTTTTTTCGGATTTTTTATTTTATATTTTATTAATTTTTATTTTCTTGCACTTGTCGCTTGCGTGCGTTTACCGTTAATTGCTGCTGCTGCTGCTGTGTGTTTTTGACAGAATTTTTGTCAAATCTATTTATACACTTTTTGACCCAATTTTCAATGAGTGCGAAAAGCACTTGAGTTGACAGCCTCGCTTGGAGCGTGCAATTTGCAAAGAAAATATGTGAATATATATGAATTCAAAAGCTTTTAGAAAAATAAAGGCGCTCAAGTGACAATGGCGTTCAGGTGGCTACTGTGTGGCTAAAATAAGCGTGAAATTTGACAAAATTTTTTTTTAGTTATATAGATACCATAGCTATAACTTACACTTTCTTAAGGCAGCAGTCTGCTTTAGAAGCCGAAAAAAAAGCGTTTTTTAGCAATTTTTTTTTGAAAGGGAAGGAAATGATTGCGGTAAACGGAATTTTAAGACGATAGTGTACTATATTTAAGGCTTAAAAAACAATATTTATTATTAAAAAATATTGAAATTTTTTCAAAGTTGTAAGTATTTTTCTGGAGCGCCTGGAGTCTGCACTTGTAAATCGGTACCGGTGGTCGTGCAATGCAACTGAAACAGTCGATCCAATTTTTTTTTTTTAATTTTTATAAATTTCTTTTCTTTATGAACTAAAAAAGAAACCGAAACCAAATTTTTTTGAAGTTTGAAAAAAAAAATCACTTTTTTAGGAAAAAAAAATTGACTTTAAGTTGCAAAACAAGTAGTTTAGATAATACTTTTGCCCAACTTTTTTAGTTCAAATAGAAGATAATTTAATACCGAAGCTAGATCACTTTGGTGTTTTTCGATCGGACATATATTCTTTTTGCTATCGCCAGCACCGTTTTCTAACACTTGTGAAAATGAAAACTCGAGAAAACGCGCTTTAAAGTCTACCTGAGCATTCGCACCTGCTCGACGCTCGGCCACTAAAACTGCTCTAGCTTCGAAAATATGTCGAATTGGTCTCTGGAATTTTAAAGACATATTCTTGGATAGTTTTGGAAGAGATTTGAAACAAAACAAAAAAATCGATTTTTTGAAGCCTGTAAAGCAGACTATTGCCTTAACTCGCCTAATTTTAAAATATATTTTTTGAATGAATTTCACACAACTTACCGTTATATCACCCTTATACATATGTGCAACACTTAATATTTTTTATCGCAATTTTTAACCTGTGTTTTATAACAAGTGTCACTTTCTATACTATAGCAGTAGTTGTTGTTGCTTTTTTTAACAATCTGCCAATTACTTAATGTTTCATTGTAATATTTCATTTTTATTAGTAAAGCTATAAAAAATTAATTTCTGCTTCAATAAAAGCTCCCGCAGCTCATTTGGTTAATAGCTGGAATTAAAGCGAAATAAAAGCGCCTTTTTAGCAAAAGTAGCAGCTTTTGTTTTTAAAAGTTGGCATCCATCACGCTAATATATAAACTTAACATACAACAAATTGAATTGTTTATTGCGCTCATATAAGTTTTATGATTGAAGAGAGACCACTGACTGTCTTAATTTGACGTTTCATTGATGTGGACACACAACAACAAAGTAGTAACATGCTGACTTGGAGACACTTACTTAGTAAAGCGTGAAGCAATTGGCACTTGAAGCTGAATTATATAACGCAGAAAAATAGTTTTTGGTTGAAATTTTTATATTTTTGAAAAAATTAATGCGTAAAATGAAGCTAAACTACTATAATCTAAGGATGGATGGATCTAAGGAAATACTAAAGGTGGATTAAAGTGCGAGTTTAGGTTGGATATGCTCTTTTTTCACTCAAATTCTGGTTTATTACAACATAAAAAGTGAAAATCGGTTGCTTTTTCTATACCCTTTTAAAAATTAGTTGAAATTGAAGCTTTTCAGGGTCTGTAGACAGTCCCTAACTCTTCAAAAAACGAAAAAATCATGGATTTTTAGTTCTTTATAAAACATATGTGACACGAATTTCAAATAGTTGCACTACGAGTTCAAAAAATAACGGGGATTTTCGATTTTTGAAAAAAAAAAATTTCATTTGTCCACACTAATGTTGCCGCCTTCAAAATAGTCCCCATTCGATATCATGAACTTATGCCAATGCTGAAACTCGATTTTTGGAATAGCCTTTGGGTCTTTTAGGGCTTTCTCATATGCTTACAAAACGACGGCGTGTTAAGGTTCTCTTTATTATGTCTGGCGAATATGGAGGCTGGAGCAACGTTACACGTTTGAGAGAATTGCCATCATGAGCGATAACCAAGCTGCTTTAAAAGCGTTACAAGCCTTTTCTGGCAGTAGGTCCCCACACTATCCGGGATATGTTCCGGACAGAAGAAAACAGAGATAGGGAGAAACATTGGCGTCAGTCAACTAGATTGCGCCATTGGTTATAACGCCAAAAGATTTAAGGGCTTAATAAACATCTCAAGGAGCAAACTGAGGGTATTGGTGGGTATATACACGGGTCACTGCAAGCTCAGGAAACACCTTAATAATCTGGGCTTGGTCTCGTCGCGGACCTGTCGCTTCTGTGACATGGAGGACGAGACTTCCCTTACACATACTATTGGATTGTGTAGCGCTTCAATGAAGCAGGAGCAAAATTTTAGGATATACCATCCCAATAGAGGGGCGCATCGTCTCCCTTAGTCCTAGTACAATCCTGGAATTTTTCAGGGTACTGTGTCTAATGCAGTCGCTGTAGACTTGGAGAGGGCACAATAGACCACTGGTCGTGGTCCATCCTCAATATCTTATCTATCTATCTATTTTATCGTACTTCAGAGGCATGTATCTCAACATAAAGCAATTGAAAAAAAATTTTGACTTTTGGACATTTGGAAATTCCCGTTATTTTTTGAACACGTCTTGAATCATAATAAAAACTAATGAGACATAAACTTAATTATTCATGTAAAAATATGAAAATGCATAAACGATGACACATACGCGTACAATTTGAGACCAAAGAGCCCTTGAACAGATGCACTGATTCATGCTGCAGCTATTTGTAACTCAGGCAGTAATTACCCGCAAAATGATTTTTAGCTGATTTGACAATAAATTTATGCCAAATTCAAACCCATTTTTATTCGAATTCATAATTATTCATTAACATTTGGTTGACTTCATTAGACTGGGTGAACAATTGCAATAGAGAAGCATAGGAAACGGCGCATATACAGGCATAATATACATACATACAGTTAGTTAGACAAGGGCATTTGACAAGTATTTATCACCGTTTTAAAGCATTGTTATATGCCGTTGCTAGATTATCTTTCATAGATGTATGTATGGCTGTGTGTCTCATTAGCTTGGCATTTGTCTAGTTTCAATTGTCTCTCTGTGGCATTATGACGCAACTGTCATTTGCTGATTGACTCGTGCCAGCGTCTGACCTTCCAACTGCCAACAACAAACTAAATATACAAACATAAGCGCTTACATAAGCCACAATATGCCGCCCTGCGTTGAATTATCCATATAGCCTGTGTCTTTCAACTCTTTTGGCAACACAATGACTCGCTATAATTATTGTTATTTCCCTTATTTTTTTCTTTGAACATTTTCACAATTCATACTTAGTAATGGTAATGGTAATCGTAATCAATGTACTATTTACCGCTTTGCGTTTAACCGCTAAGTATGCACGAGGGTTTAGATCGTATCGCCGTTTGCGCTAATCAAACTTTTTCTTCCTCCATTCAAATGCATTCTGTGCGCATGCGCCTCGTCGCTCGTCGTTCCTCGGTTGTGTTTGGTCGCCGACATTCAGTTGGGGGCGTTCGGCGCGTTGAATTCTGCAGCGTTTCGTAGTTCGAAACCAAATCGAATTCAAACTATTTTTGGGAGTGGTTTGTTGGAGCAAAAGGTACGCAATTAATGACTTCTACGCGGTGACTTAAGTGCTGCCTGGCTGGCTGGCTTTGTGCTCTTGCGTTGGTGGGGCGCGAGTGGAAAGCTGGCTTTATAGCAAATGAAATGTAATCGAAAAGTAATACTTTGCCTAATCAGCTATTTATTTGTTTGTTTAAAAGTTTTTTTCTATTTTTTTATTATACCTTATTGCTTACATAAGTTAATTGTTTAAAATTTGAAAAATAAAAAAAATTAAAAAAAAAATCATACAATTGCCTTTGATTATGTAATTTGGCTTTTGATTTGTATCTAATGAGGTTCTAATGAGACGTTGCTGCCAGGTTTTGTAATTTTGCTTTTTGCTAATAATAACAATTGATTTTCCTTATTGCAAGTAATAAATGATTATTATGTAATTTTTTTTTGAATTTGTGGAAATTGCCTAAGGTACTGCGCCCATTTGTGAATTCCACAGGCTTAAAGGCGTCTAAGGTAGTAACTGATATTAAAATATTTTACATTATTGTCTCCTTAATAATTTAGAAAGGCTTTAAGGTCGATGGGATTGTTAAGAATACACTCACGACTTTTCACTGACTTCATGGGTAATGCTGTGGACTCTTTCTTGTGATATCTTTAGGTCAATATCCCAAGAAACAAACTGACCATTAATAACGGGTGTTTTTTACATGTGTGGAGTCCTTTTTCGGAGTTGGTCATTTTTGAGAACATTTATTAGATTTATACTCAGTTTGATTTGCCATTTCATAACACTATATGGCAAATTCGACAAAGTATGATCTTCGAAAAAAATATTAGGTCTACAATTTTGCTTCCGCCGTTTTCCAAAATCGATTAAATCGTTTTATATCGATCTTGGACATTTGTGTCAACATTAACCCAACAAAATATTTGTAGAGATCTGTTTGCATCCCAAACTTATTCTCAACTAAAAATGTCACTTTTTTAGCCGAATTCTCGACATTTGCGGGAAATTTTGCTTTTATTTGTTAAGTCCAAAAAAAGTGCGGCTGAGGCTCATCGACATTTCTAACCGTTTTTATACAAAAAAAACTTAAATTTTCAAAAAACAAGTAGGGAAAGGCTAAGTTCGGGTGCAACCGAACATTTTATACTCTCGCAATTTATTTAGAGATTTACCTATATTCTCGGTGAAAAATTACCCTTAGGCACTGAGTTCTTCATGTTTGATATCAGGGGCCTTGAAAAGTCATGGTCTGATTTTGACAATTTTTCCTCAAGTGATGTCACAGCTCAAATACAGTATTTGTGTAAAGTTTTATTTCGCTATCTTTATCTGTTCCTTATGTATACATTATAAAGTGAAAGAATCAGAAGGATACAAAATTGAGTTATATGGGAAGTAGGCGTAGTTGTGAACCGATTTCATCCATTTTCCACACGTGTCATCAGGGTGCCAAGAAAATATTATATACCGAATTTCATTCGAATCTGTCGAGTAGTTCCTGAGATATGGTTTTTGACCCATAAGTGGGCGACGCCATTTTTCATTTTGTAAAAAAATCTCAGTGCAGCTTCCTTCTGCCATCTCTTATGTAAAATTTGGTGTTTCTGACGTTTCTCGTTAGTGAGTTAACGCACTTTTAGTCATTTTCAACCTAAACTTTGTATGGGAGGTGGGCGTGGTTTATATAGCTATATTGGTTTATATAGTTTTATAGGTTTATATAGCTTTATTGGTTTGCGAGTTATATACAAAAAACCTATTTGGGGGCGGGGTCACGCCCACTCTTTCAAAAAAATTACATCCAAATGTGCCCCTCCCTAATGCGATCCTATGTTCCAAATTTTATTTTCATAACTTTATTTATGGCTTAGTTATAGCTCTTTATGTGTTTTTGGTTATCGCCATTTTGTGGGCGTGGCAGTGGTCCGATTCCGCCCATCTTCGAACTTAGCCTTCTTATGGTGCCAAGGAACACGTGTTCCAAGTTTCATTAAGATATCTCAATTTTTACTCAAGTTACAGCTTGCACGGACGGACAGACGGACAGACGGACATCCGGATTTGAACTTTACTCGTCACCCTGATCACTTTGGTATATATAACCCTATATCTAACTCGTTTAGTTTTAGGACTTACAAACAACCGTTATGTGGACAAAACTATAATACTCTCTTTAGCAACTTTTGTTGCGAGAGTATAAAAATACTGTAACCATATATACCATTAAATTAAAAAGAACATTTAGATTTTGTCTAAATTTTGGATTTTTAGTAGCGATATCATGAAATTAATAAAAGAATTAAAAAGTCCTTTTTTCGAACTTCGAATCCAAATATTTCGATTTTGGAGGATAACTTCGAACATACATACGACTAAATTTCCGAAAAAAATATAGTTTGGCCATGTTTGCTAAAAAACCCAGCCGAGTGTAATGAACACATTCACTGTGGAACAACGTTTACATTAAATTGATTAACTTTTTTCTTCTTTAAACCCAAACATTTAAAAACACCCTTTGCACGAGCAACATAGAGTATGCGCCACACCAATCACTTTCATTTGCCGCCGTAGATCTTATCCGCCGTAGATCTTATCCAGCCGACATATGTTGTCAGCCATATTAGTCAAATCGCAACTCGCAAAACTATTTCTCAAAAAAATACGGCAACGAATTTCGCACTCGCTGCAATATTTGCATAACAACCAGCATCCATAGGGAGCTTACATGTGTATTCTACGTATGTAAGTGGAGCGAATTCGTGTCAAACTGCTGCGTTTGTTGTTGCTTTTGTTATAATTTCGAATAAAATTTGTTTTTTCATGTTTTCCTCTTCCATTTCCAACGGGTTACAAATCCAGCACGACTTTTTGCCCATTTCGGCGCAGATTAATTACACACCCCTGGGCATGGTCGGCCGAATATTGGCCACTCTGTCACGGCGCGGCACTGGGTGACTGGGTTACACGCTGGACTAACTAACGGAATTTAGTCACTAACTAACTATCTAACAGCGCAAAAAAGTTAGTTAAACAGCAGAAACAACACACAGCTGCCACATTGGCTGGTTAAATGTCCAGCTGACGGAGACTGGACATGCAGACATGCAAGAACAAAGTGCTACGAATGTCAGTAAAAAATAAAAAACGACAAAAAATAGAAAAAAACCTTGGAGTCAGCCACGACACGTGTCGCTCCAAATGCCGTTACTCATTTATGACGGGACACCAAATATTGTCGCTGTTATGAAATTTTGTTGCTGCGAAAATTGTAGATTTTCGCGCAGTGACAGTCTCACTGTAATAACAACAACAATTCTACTTGGCAGGATGCATTTCAGCTGCTTTATTTAGTCATTATGACCATTGGCGCTCACTTCTAATAACTGAATATCAAAGGTACCGTTAGGAAACTGTAAGTGGGAACGGCCAGTTGGAAATATATGAGCGCCTCAATACCGAAAATGTCAAATGCTTGCAACGGCATATTCGACCACCAAATGGCCTTCGGTTCTACAAGCAACCTGCGATTTGCTCCATTTCTGCTCGATGGCGGCGAAAATTTACGAGCCACTTTGTTGACAGCATTTTTCCGATTTGCATTTAAGACCTTCATTGCGTCATTTAGCGCTCGCCTTATGTAATTTTCTTCATACATTGCCCGCATAAGGGAGAATTCAACATTTAACACCCAAAACAACAACAACAACAAACCATTTGTGTTGCAAATGTCACGATTTTCGCTTTTGTGCCCAAAATGTGTGTTCGCTGGCCGCGTGGGTGTAAACTGATCGTATTTGGTGTAATAAAATTACAATAACAACAACAATAAGGCTATAAAATTACAGCAACACAGGCAAGTGTGTCAAATGGCGGCGGCGCCAACCAAAGGATATATTGTTGTTGTTGTTGTTGTACCAAATTTGTAATTTCAAAATTTATTCCTTAAAAGTGTGCATAAATTGTGAGCGAATGTGGCGTTGAATTATTACCCGCATGCACAAACACCAACACAAACACACACACCAACTCGCTAGCAACACTCATTCACATTTGATTGTTGTTGTTGTTGTTGCTTGTAGCATACGTGTACATTTATAGGCGACAATTAAGAAATTCCAAGCAGTTTGTTAACAACAAGTAATTAGCGCCACACTTAGCACAAAAGCAATTCTCTATAGCTGACATAGAGACATAGACTCACGTCGCATATGTTGCCTTTTGTGGTAGGTTCAACTCCAGATATTAAGCTGAGAAAAAATAAAAAAAAATTTTTTTTTAAATAATATGTAATAAAGTGTGTGTGTGAGAATATAAATCTTTTTCATAACAAAAAAGTATATTACATATGTATATAAGCCGCCTTCGATTTGTCACTTCTCCGCAAGCTGTATATTTGAGCTTTGCTCGCTTGTCTAAAAATTCGTTGCCAGAAGCAACAACAAGGTTCTCAAATTGTATTTAGTGCAAAAAGAGTGTCTCAATAAATTTGTACAATAGCTTACTCTTAGCTTTATTGTTGATTATACCAGTTTATCGAATTTATACCAGTTGTTTGTTCGATTCATCACTTTCTTTTTTCGAAAGTAGGGTATTTGACTAGGTATGGTGAAAAATAAATTGGTATAACGGCTTTCTATTCTCTTACTATTTAATTATACCAGTTTATCGAATTTATACCAGTTGCTTGTTCATCATTCGTTAATTTTTTTTAATTAAGAAATTTTAATATGAATGATAAAAATTTGGCAGTTGCCTACTTTTGTGAGTAATTTATCAATAAAATATCGGGTCACAGCAGAATCGCTGAGAACTGCAGATCTGATGAGCTTGCAAGAAAAAAGCCTATTACACCAGACTGGAAACGAGCCGTGATTCCTTTGTTCTCTGGCGTTTTAGCGCTGGATCAATGGGCCTCTCTGGAGTTATGTAAACACTGGTTAATAAGCAGAACCTGCTCGGTTGCGAGATACTTTTGCTCCATATTGGAATGCAAGAGGTCGTATGAGATATTTGTTCTTAAAAAGTTTTATCCTGCCGTGATAGGTAACAATAGTGAGTATTCTCAACTAAATACTGGAATAAGTATACGTGGGATGTGGTTAGCAATATTGATCGACGTTATAGCTGTATGGAGGAAGGCGAGGTGGAAACATCAAGTCATTTCCTCCTCTACTGTCCAGCATTCGCAAGACTGAGATTGAAACAACTTGATAGCTATACCTTTGGCGAACCAAGCAAACTGGCTGAAATGCATATATGCTTCATAGAATTTGTGATAAGCTCAAAGCGCTTCTTCGATATATAAGGGTCATCATTGCGATCTATACTGAGGAGTTTTTTGGCATCACAATGGACCCGTGCCTTTAGTTGACATTTGTCGCGAGGGTCAGCCTCTGAACCTAACCTATCATTAAAATAGACAACAAGGGAGGGTTCCTACATAATATTCCCAAGAACTTAAAAATTTAGATTTCCAAATCTGTTGGAGATGTCTGTTGGTATCCTGAAAGCTGATTAGTCTACTTCTGGCCAAACACACAGTTTTAATGAACAAAGCTCAGAGATTGAGAGAGAGAACCAATTTTTACGTAAAGTTTGGCATACCTTGTACTGGAATCTGTCTGAGCTTCATATAAAAAGCTTAAACATTTTTTCTATTGTTTTCGCAAAAACAACAAAAATAAATAAAACATCTCTTAAACATATGGAAGGATCCTGTTTTATTTCGTTTTCTCTTGCATTTAACTTCAGATTTTTTAAGAGTAATAAAGGTATACATGTAAATATATACATGACTTCAAGCAAATAAACAAAAAATAATAATTTTTTGCCGCCAATCATTACGTTAATTCAGTCACACATTTTACATAATTGTTTTTGTTTCGCGTTGGCAACAGCCAATATTATATTATATGTGAAAACAATCGAACCGGATTTAGAACCAATTTAACAAAAGAAACAGAAAAAACGAAAAATAAAACGGAAAAATATTAAAAACCAAGTTTGAAAAGGCATACTCGCTTGTTATAGGAATATAATGGATATTTGGTGTGTCTTGTGTGTCCAGCGCAATTCGATTTGCAATTATTTTATATTTATAACTCCCGGCAGCGCCAGCTACGCCCTCATGCAAGAACAATGCCACACATTTGCACGCGTACGTGAGTGTGTGTGTGTGTTTGCTTATGTGTTTGTGTGGCGTTGCGCAGCTGACAACAATTATCGCAGTATCCCACGCAAAAGCACACAGCTCAAGGTTGTTCACAACTACAACTCCAGAAGCGCACAAACGAGAATTGCACAGTTACAAAAAACCACCACTACACACATACATATATATCTTAATTGGTCACATGAAAACTCGTGTGCGCACAATTTATAAAATAATTATGTGCAATATTCGCTATTTTTTGTTGTTAAGGAGCGTAGAACATGTTTTGTAAATAAAGATTTAGTTGGGTGAAGCAGGGAAATGTGCAAATCCACTTCGTATTGCAGGATTAATGTCATGCATGGCTGCGCATGCGCGGTAGCTCAATGCGGGTGATAGTGAAAAGCTGTTCATTATTGGCTTATTATTGTAGTGGAAGCAAATTGTTGTTATTAACTGCTGCCAGCGCTTGCCGGAAGCGCGCCAAGCAGGAGCTAAATAAATTTCAGCAAACACTCCCATGTAATTAAAATTGTGGCAATAATTTAGTGTCCGTTGTTTATGGAAATGCCACAGAACTTAATGACAACAACAGTAATATATGGTTTTAAGTATTTTATATTGACTAACAGAACTTTACTGAGGAGATTGTGATGGAATTCGAATTAATTTCCACGCTTCGTTTAAGTGAGTCCCTTATTTGGGTTTTAAAGTATTAGAAAAATCTATTATTATTCTAAATTATTATACAATTGACTAATAAACATATATTACTTTGAAATAAAGAACATTTTTTTTCCAAGTATTGTTGAAATTTAATAAACATAAGGGTGTGCCGTTTTTTAAGGTAAATATTATGAAGTCAAAGCATTTTTTTAAATTATTATTTTTTTATTATAAATTTTTTTTAAATTAATATTTCAGTTTTATTACAATTTTTTATTTCTTAGAAACAATATTATTTTCGAAAAAAAATATTTTCAAAATTTTATTATTTTATTAATATTTTAAAATTTTTTTTTTTAGTTTTTTGAAATAAATTCTTTAGTTTAATTAAAATTTTTATTTTGGAATTTTTTTATTTTTAGAAATAAATATTATTTTAGAAAAAAAATATTTACAATTTTTTTTTTAGGTTTTTTTGAAATTAAACTAATATATTTTTTATTTTGGATTTTTTTTTATTACATAGAAATAGATATTATTTCCGAAAATAATTATTTTCAAAATTTTTTTTTAAAGTTTTTTGAAATAAGTGAAATTTCAGTTTTTTTAATTTTTAAATTTTTTAATTTTGGAATTTTTTTTTAATTCTTTAGAATTGAACATTATTTTCGAAAAAAATTATTTTCAAAAAAAATTTTTTTTTAATTTTTTTTTAAATAAATATTTTATTTTTTAATAAAATTTTTTTATTATTTTGGATTTTTTGTATTTTTAGAAATAAATATTACTATCGAAAAAAAAATATTTATTATATAATACAATTTTTTTTTTTTAATTTTTTTGAAATAATTATTTTACTTAAATTAAATTTTTTATTTTTTTATTTTGGATTTTTTTTATTTTCGAAAAAAATTATTTTCAATTTTTTTTAAGGTTTTTGAAATAAATATTTCAGTTTGAATTTTTATTTTTTTGTTTTGGAATTTTTTAGTTTTTTAAAAATAAATATTATCGAAAAAAATTATTAAATTTTTTTTTTATAATTTTTTTGAAATAAATATTTTACTTAAATTAAAATTTTTATTTTGGATTTTTTTTATTTTTTAGAAATAAATATTATTTTCGAAAAAAATTATTTTCAATTTTTTTAAGGTTTTTGAAATAAATATTTCAGTTTGAATTTTTATTTTTTTATTTTGGAATTTTTTACTTTTTTAAAAATAAATATTATCGAAAAAAATTATTAAAATTTTTTTTTAAGTTTTTTGAAATAAATATTTTAGTTTAATTAAAATTTTTATTTTTTTATTTTGGATTTTTTTTTTATTTTTTACAAATAATTATTATTTTCGAAAAAAATTATTTATTATTATTATTATTTTTAAATAAATATTTCAGTTTAATTAAATTTTATTTTTTTTCTTTTTGAATTTTTTTTATTTTTTAGAAATAAATATTATTTTTGAAAAAAATTATTTTCAAAATTGTTTTTTTAAGTTTTTTGAAATAAATATTTTAGTTCAATTAAATTTTTATTTTTTTATTTTGTAATTTTATGTAAAATATTACTTTGCTAAATTATTTTATATGTAAATATTTCATTTTAATAGATTACAAAACTTCTTCAAATTTTAAAAATTTGAAATTTGAAAATTTGAATTTTAAAAATTTGAAATTTGAAAATTTGAATTCCTTGTTTGACGAAAAAAATATCCTCCCTAATACTAATTCTTACTAGCATTTTAGAAACCATAAACAAACAGAGCGTAAAACCCATAAAATAACTGGCATTAATTACTCATTATTTAAAGATTAATAACCGTTAAATTGGCTAAAATAATTTAGCTAAATATTCGAAAGCAATTAGAGTCGAATTTAACAGTGCAAAATACAAAACATACATATGTATATAGATATATACTGATGGATGGTGTTAGAATCAGTAGCAAAAAATTACAAAAGTAAAAAAATATAAAAAATACAAAAAAGACACTACAAGAAACAGGTCTTGCTACTAAAAATTAAAAAAAAATAATAATTTGTTTCAATACTCTAAAGATTTGTAAGAAGAATTAACTGTAATCAAACTGAGAACGTGTGGACTCAACTAAAACTCCTACACAATTAAACCGCCTTCGCGACAATTAATTTGTTATTATTTTGAAGCGCACTTCCTTGATTAATAAGAGCGTGGGCTTTGCGTGCATAAAACACCAATAAAACTGTCATGGATGTGGTGCCAACGTAATGAATGCGTTCTACTCTAGGCCATAAACTTTTACGACGTCAACTTAACAGCAATAATGGGTAAACAAAAATCGCAATTCAAATCAATTAAGCAAAACAGGCAGGACATCTGTTGAAATGTCAAAGCGGAAATTGCGGTTATAATTCATATAAAGCACATATATGTATATTATACATATATAAGTGTTGTTGTTTTTATGTATGCTCTGCAACGCCTTTATCTGTTGGCAGTTGCAACGCCCGTTTGCTGTTGCAAAAGGTTCATTGCGGTGGTTGAAGGACGCATGCAAAGCTCTCACACACACACCTAAACACATACGCCTGCATGAATTGTCGCTCATGCATTTTTGCATGCAAAAACAATGCGAGAATCGCAGATTTATTGTTGGCATGAGGTCAAGTGAATGGACCGGACTACGGTTAGCGTTCAGTGTGCTGTTGTTGCAATGCGCTAAAGCTTTTGAGGAATTTCCTTTGTCTTATGAGTAATGCACTTTTATTTACCATATTTTGGTATAATAAACTACTTGCCGATTGGATAGAAGGAACTTACATATTGATAAAAATCAATAAATAATATTTATGGTTGAAATACATTGTCCATGGTGTGTGTTGTGATAGTAAAAATGTTTTATGTTGGACTAAAAATTATTTAATTGAGATGAATTCAAGGTTTGAAGGCGATGAGTTGATATTTTTAAGCAGGAAAAACGAGATCAAAGGGTTAGGCAGGTCTGTAATAAGGTTATCGAGCTAAAGATACGGCTTATTCATATTTAATTTTACGCTAGAAATTTTTTTTTTAATTTTTATTAAATTACCTCACTTTATTTATTGCACTTTCCTCCTCACAGATTTGCTTCATTCCTTCTTACCTCCATTCATCAGTGATTACTTACATTTGTAGCCTTTACTTGCAGACTTTTTTAAAAAATATTTAAATTCAATTGAAATATTTAATGCTCTTCGATCACAAGCCAACCGAAATAACTGCATTTCAGCATTACTTTATTTTGCATTATTGTTTTAGCTTTCAATTAGCAAAAGTGGTTAAACTCGTTTATGGCCGCAGCGTGCGGCAGCAACCAGCTACTAGTCATAATAACAGTTGTTGGTGACAGACACATTGCAGAATTAATTTTTTTTTATAAGCTGAGCAGCACTAGTGAACCACTAAATAATTTTTATTAGATTGTTGGTGAGTAAGTTTTATCGGCTGTTTCTAGTTACTAATATGGTGGCTACCCTGTAGGAAAAAACTGGTGAGTGTCATAAAAATATGTTAAATGTAAGATTTATAAATGAAGCTTAAAGAAAATAGTGGAAGTAGAAGCCTTTTTTAATATATTTTTTAGATAAATAATATGAATTATTTTAACTTTTTCCGGCAGGGTACTCATAAGATCGAGATCATATGAATTCAGCCGTTTACAAATAACTTTTTCCGGCAGGGTACTCATAAGATCGAGATCATATGAATTCAGCCGTTTACAAATACTTCAAAGACTTTTGAATAATGTATGGATTTTTTATGCCATAAATATATACATTATCAAAAATATTCGGCGCCTCAGCAAATGTGAAGCTGGCGTGTGTCGGACTTTTATGTACAACTGTGTGTCCTGTGTGCCACTACTGTATTTATTTTTAGGGACACTGGATTATTATTAGTGCTGCTATTAGTAGTTCGGTTTATTAAACTCTTTGATTGAGAAATTGCAGAAATATTCATTCAGGTTTATGTGGCTAGACAGTAATATAAAAAAATGGTTGCTAAAGATATATAAATTTGTTAAAATTTGAATATAATAACACAGACAAAAGCTGTTAAATAATATAATATATTCCATAAATAATATTTTCATACTTTTTGGGATACCATAATAGATAGAGGTCTGAGCAAAATGCGTTGGCGAATATTGTTGAAAGAGGAGTTATATTTGAGTTCTATTTATATATAATTATTTTATGAATTATGATATTCATCGTTTTTCGGCTTTTTTCACTGGATTTATTTATCTTAACCCTAAATGTAGGCAACGTTTAATGCTAATTGTGACTGTAAGGGAAACGTAACCTAAAACTAGATACATTATGGAATAATATGTCTTCTGTTATTTATTGAGAGAGAACTCCATGCACTTCATCACTTGAACAGTTGAAGTTCGGTACTTTATGATACCAGAAATTCTTCTAAATATCGATCAAAGCTTTATATATCCTTTTAAGGGGTTAGGGGTAGTCAGAGATACGAAAAATGAGAATTTTCAGTAATTTATTTTTGCTATTAAATCATGTTATTTTACAAAAGTAATAATATGGCATTATTATACAATGTTTCGACTTAAAGTCACGAAAATTTGTAAAAAAAAAATTATAATTTCCAAATTTATAGCTGTCTGTGTTGACCCAGTTGCAAAAAAAGGTCCTTGCGGTGACAATCATAAGTCTTTGGAGATTCATCCAAAATCAATCGGATAGAAAAATCTGTTTTATAAATAGATAATACTGGGTCTGAACCAATTTTTTTTTTCAAAAATTAACAAAATGGCGGTCTCAGGAAATTTTTTTCTAGGTTTTCGGGAAAAAATCAGCTTAATCAAATCTTAGAAAATTGAAATTTTTGAAAAAACTCTTTGGTTCAGGCCTAAGTTTATTATGCATTCTAAAAGCTGTAGAAATTTCATTAAAATCTACCGAACGGTTTTCGAGTTACAGTTGTCACCAGTTCAAAAATCATAGTTTTGAGAAAAAAGCATTTAAAGTTTCACACTAGCGTGTTGGAGTGCCCGGGTGTTCGTTGTTATTTGTCGAATAACTCTAAAAGCAATTATCGGATAATCTTCAAATTTTCAGAGTATATTTTAAGATATTACACTTAACGGAAATGCAAAAAAAAAAATGATTTTTTGAAAATCCTGACTACCCCTAACCCCTTAAGAGTTTCCTAAGTCTGTTCAAATGCTTTCTTCTGGCAGATCTCCCGAATAACTAAAGGCTTGACATACAGGATGCTTCAACCATAGTCCATCGAAAGCAGGATTAGTAGACTGTCTCAAGTAGTAATAATCTCGAGATGCTTCTATCCCCGAATGATGTTAATATTCAGTATAAGTGAAGTAGGAGGAGTTATGGATCGATTCCAAACATATTTACATATTTATATATAGTTACTTAACGCAATAAGACCTAATTAATATATTCTTGAAAATTAATTATCAACTTGCTAATTTATTACTTCATCAAGTGTTTTTCTAATTTCAAATTAGTAACGTAGTAATATATTGATTAATTGTGTCAGGCATTCACATTGTAATCGCACACAAATTGAGAAGTCTTAATAAAAAGCTTGGAATTTAGTTAGCAGGTATTCGAGGCATTCTGAAAAATTAATTTATTTATTGGCAATTTATAAGCGAGCCATTCACTTGAGCACACAACCACTACATACTTTCGGCAACACTCAAATTGATTAGATGGATTTCCAAATTCTTGCGCATACCGCCGCCGTTACAAAGTTCATTACTTAATTACGCAAAGTGTAATGATTTGAAAAGTTTAATTACATTTACCAGCATCTAGATTTAATGAAATGCGCTACCAAGTGATTTGGTGTGTTTGCATGTTGCCACATGTGACCGCCAACACGACACCACGCCATCAGACCAGCAGTCCATATTATGCCACAATGGTGCACCCAACTGCGCCGCATTGTTGAAAATTAAATGAACTTTTTCAAAATCATTGATTTAGGTGTAACAGTGTAATAGCCGAAGGCGGTCAGGCCACGCAAGTGCCCGCTGAAGTGACCTTTCCCAGCGCACTTCGGCAACAGCGGCTGTTTAAATTAGGTTAGTCTTAAGCCGACAACATGAAGAATGGTATTTTAATTTGAAGCGAGGCAATTTCGATTACTTTGCCTACTCATAATTATTTCCACACGTTCGCGCTGAGCGGGAATGTCGTGAATTGGTACTTTACAGTGTTGTTGTTTTTCACTTTACTGCTCTGCTGTTACATTTATGAAGCTAATGAGGTTGGCTTGAGTGTGTTTGGTTGAGTGTTTGTGTGTGTAAAATGGGGTTGGGCAATTGCAGTTGTGTTTGAATAGGTGCGTTGCATTATTATTGCACTTTATTGTACTTTTTCTGGACACTTCACTTTGATCCCTGAGACCACTTATATTTTGGGAATTCCGTTGGAGACCATATTTGTACGTGTCGCCTTCGTGTTGTGTGCGAATTCGAAAGTGCGCCTATGTAATTAGCGCCGCTAAGTAACGGTTATTGTGCAGAAATTGTCCTTTTATGGGCATTTAATGCACTGACAGTTTGTCGCTTAAGTCTTTTGATTGGCGACTCGGTGCGCTTTGTGATGGATTATGCCGACATACAGCGCTGTAATAATAATATAAAAATAAAAAATCATATATCTAGGCAAAAAATAATATAGCTAAACAAAAAAATCCATAAACTGAATATTATTTCCTTCTCGCAATTATTCACGCTGTGAGGATTAAGTTACTTACAAACAATTAATTATATTCTTTACTCGCAATTTCCCAACACCTAATTCTAATGCCAAATGCAAATTTAGAGCGGATATTGCTTTAATCTCTAAAGAATATAATTGTTTTACGGCACAGCAGCGCTTGCGTTGATTGCCACAGCGCACCATTAGCGCACAATATCAATCAATAAGCAACACCAATTGTTCGGCAATTACCACAATTGAAAAGGTTCTAAACATCGAAGTACAAAACAAAAAACCAAAATGAAATTAAAGCAATAATTCATGCGGCATGGAAACAAGAGCAGAGAATAATAGAAAACAGCAACCATTTAAGGTCATATTTACGTAACACACATAATCATATTTGCGGTTAGTTCAAAGCACCTTTTGGGCGCTTGAGCTGAGGCGCCACAGTGCGACTGATACATGAGAATTATTTGAAAAACTTTGATTTTGAAAGTCTTCGTTGCAGAAATATGTATGTGTATATATATAATTGAACATTTTAGCAGTTAATTATTTCTTTATATTTGGTTATAGGGGTTTTAATAGTTCATTTATTATATATTAGAATTAAGTTAAACATTCCACCAACTCAGTAACATAGTATAATCGTTCATGCTGTTAGGCTGTATGTGAATTGATTTGCTGAGAAAATAATATTTAAAGATAATTTATGGATTTTCGTTGATTTGTCGAATTTTGTAAGTCGCTCAGCACATTTTCTGATCCTTAGATTATGAGGAATGTTATTCCATTTGTTTAATATTATTCCAGTTAATAATCTCTCAGTATTTCTTAACTCCGTGCTGAACAGAGTACTGTTAATAATCTCAAAATATTGCTGAACCCTGAAGTATAAACCTATTTAAAAACCTTGAAGCTGAAGGGAACTTTAAAATTTCTCATTGTTCAAGGCAGTAGTCTGCTTTAGAAGCCGAAAAAAAGCGTTTTTTTATACACTTTTTTTGGAGGGGAAGGAAATGATTGCGGTAAACGGAATATTAAGACGATAGTGTACTATATTTAAGGCTTAAAAAACAATATTTGTTATTAAAAAATATTGAAATTTTTTCAAAGTTGTAAGTATTTTTCTGGAGCACCTGGAGTCTGCACTTGTATATCGGTGCCGGTGATGGAGGTCGTGCGATGGAGGTCGTGCGATGCATCAGAAACAGTCGAACCAATTTTTTTTTAATTTTTATAAGTTTCTTTTCTTTATGAACTAAAAAAATACCGAAGAAGTTATAAAATTCCAAATTTTTTCGAAGTTTGAAAATAAAATTCACTTTTTTAAGAAAAAAAATTGACTTTAAGTTGCAAAACAAGTCGTTTAAATAATACTTCTGTCCAACTTTTTTAGTTCAAATAGAAGATAATTTAATACTGAAGCTTGATTACTTTGGTGTTTTTCGATCGGACATATATTCTTTTTGCTATCGCCGGCACCGTTTGCTAACACTTGCGAAAATGAAAACTCGAGAAAACGCACTTTAAAGTCTGCCTGAGCATTCGCACCTGCTCGACGCTCGGCCACTAAAACTGCTCTAGCTTCGAAAATATGTCGAATTGGCCTCTGGAATTTTAAGGACATATTCTTGGATCGTTTTGGAAGAGATTTAAAACAAAACAAAAAAATCGATTTTTTGAAGTCTGTAAAGCAGACTACTGCCTCAAAGGAAGTTTGTTAAAAACTCACGCTTCATGGCATCGAGAATTCTGGGCTAAAAAGAATACTGTGACGATGCCTTAGCCTCCACATTCGCCAGTCATATGTGTCCAAAAATGAGGATAGAAACCTTAAAGGACCGTCGTTTATACTTGTAAATCGAGAAAGCGCTGAAACTGTCAAAGGGTATCTCAAAAATCGAGTTAGAGAAGTGTTGCGACGTTTGGAATAAGCTGTAGTAATGACTAGAATGCAAAACGAATGGTGATTATTTTGAAGACGACGGCATTAGTGTAGACGAATGAAAAATATATTTTTTGATATATTTTTTTCAAAGAAACGAAAATTCCCGTTATTTTTTGAACACACCTCATATATGTTTCCTGATCTATAAGTAGATTTCCTCTCAATTTATTGTACCGCTTTTAACACTTCCAGTAATGATGAGCTATTTAAGAGTAAACCTTTCCCAATAAGTCTATCTATATCACTTTTGTTCAGATCTAGTTCGGTCTTTCTTCTAAAATCTGCCGTAAACTCCAGTAACTGTCTTCAAATTAGCTTAGAATCTTTCTCTCAAGTTATTTTCCTCCAACTACCTATATATGGATAAAGTGCAGCTTTTTTATAATACAAATCACTCTCACAGTTCAAAAAGGCAGGAAAATACTAAAGTTCACTGCTTCAATCCAGTCGGTTCTACTTAACCAAAACAGATCAGGAATTATAAATGGCTAGAAGCTGGCACTGTTACAAGAGTTCTCAAAGACATAAAGGGTTGAACTATTATGCTCGAACAACATTGGCAGCATTAAAGGTCTATGGAATCGCGAAGCTTTAAGTCTTAGTGCTATATAGAGTCTCATATTTTATTCGAGCTTATTCAAATTAAGCAAGGTTTAAGAAGTTCTCTCTGTAGTCATAAGCTTAACTGTGTTCTGTTCAATTTCCAATAGGTTTGCTACATCCACTGTTGCCGAACAGCCTTCTCCCAGTGGCCACCTTTCGACACCCAGCAAAATGTTCTTCAGCACTTCATGACAAAAATTTAGGTGGAGCACAGCAGGCGCGCAAATTACAATCACCAAGAGCTCCGTGTGAGACACAGCGCAAATAATATTTACTTGGCCAAACAAATCACATTAAATTGCTTGAAAATTTTCCAGCCACCGCTGTAACGCACAAAAACAAAAGAACCGTCGAGAACTGCTACACTTAAAGGTTCTTTTCGCGAGCTGATGGCGGTGCAGTAGCGCCGAATTAATTGCGCAAGCGCAAGTGAAGTAAAAGTCGTTGGCATCGAATGCGGTCAGCGGACGCACCGTCAACGGTGGGGCAGGAAAGGCCCCAACGACTACTCAACACGCGCTGTCGCGAGGTGTGGCGCAGTGCAGTGGCCTGCGTGGTGAATGCCTGCGAACTGTAAAGGAAAACTTGCGTCCAACGCTGGTAAAGAGCGGGAAGTGGGGTGCGGTGCAGCGCCGGTTGGTTGTTGTTGACGCAACTGTTAATCATTGTTGGAGCGCGGAGGGTGGTGGTGGTGCTGTAGCCATGTGGGAAGGTCAACTGGTCTGCGCAGTCGCAATGCTGATGAATTGACTGACGGCGGTTGGTGATTGGCGACCGTGTAAGCGAACGAATGAACGAGCAAGCGGTGACTTGTTATTTACCTCACTTGCCGAGTGGACGTAGTCTCTTAGACAGCTGCTGCCCCGCATAACGTCAAATTGCCTCGATTTAGTTACTTGATCTAATAACAGCTGTTACAGTTGCTACTATTGCTATTGCTGTTGTTGTTGCTTTGTATTATTGCACGGTCAGCAGGCGAGAACACGCGAGCTTTGCACGCTTTGTTTCTGTTTTTGTTCCGCTACTCCGCAATTCATTGCTGTGTCGTTCGGCCAGGGTGGGGTGTCTCGCTCTTCCGCCGCTGCCAACATAAACACCAACAGCAACAACAATTACTCAATCGCTGAAAGTGTTTTGTGGAGCCTTCCAGCACACGGCTGTTAGTTAGTACAAGCGCTTTAGTTCGCCGCATTAGCTTGGCTTCCAGCGCACTCGGGTGTGTGTGTGTATCGCTGTGCGCTGATGGCCGCACCTAATCGCCGCTTTGGCCACGCTTTGTTCTGCAGGAACTGAAAGTTGGCGTTGAAGTAATTTAATTTATGCTAATTTTGTGATTTCTTTTATTTGTTTTTATTTGAAAAATTTATTTTTTGTTGGCCGCCGTTGTTCTTAATTTAGTTATATAAAGCGCTCGGCAGCTGTCTACAAAAAATTGTTTGTGGCTTGGTGCTGCAGATTTCTCTGTACAGTGTTTTCGGCGTTGACTTGGCAATTTTGTATGGCAGCAGCTGTTAATGCGCCGAAGTGAAGGCCTGTTAAATGCTGTGATTTTGCAAGAATGATAAAGTTTCGAAAACAATTCGTGCTTCGCTTAGCCACCAAAATTTTAAGTATTTTTTGCAGATTTCTTAGAACATTTGAAATTCGTGTTTTGTACGCTCAGTCGTACGAGTTTTTGCAAGTAATTCAACAAATTTAAAAATATTTGCGCTGAATGTGCTTAAAACTACTTTTTGAAGTTAGTAAATATGTAATTTGAGATTTCCCAAAAAGAATGCAAGGTTTTTAAAAAATATCTTTCAGAAAAGGGAGAGTTGCAAAGAGAACGTTGCCTACATTTTGGCGCATATATTATTAAAATACGAAGAATAATCTGGAATGCTGGAGATTACTTTTGGAAACTGTCTCTCTGATATATTCATAGTCGTATAATTTTTTTGACCTACTCTTGTTGTTACTTAATCTTTACTTAGTTTGGTTTGCCATTTCATTATGAACAGATTTATATATATATTTGGCGTAGGAACCGTTTCTCCTTTTTGCTTTTTGGCGCCAACTGGAAACACCAAGTCAAACCAGGTCACTTTCCACTTGCTTCTTCCATCGTAGTGGAGGTAATCCTCTTCCGCGGCTTCCCCTGGCGGGTACTGTATCGAACACTTTCAGAACAGGACCTAGCCAGCGTAGCCGCTGACTTTTTAATCGCTGAACTATGCCAATGTCGTTGTATAAATCGTACAGCTCATCGTTCCGTCGTCTGTGTTATTCGCCGTTGGAAATGTTTAGAGGAAATTAGGAGGACCATAAATCTTGCGCAAAACCTTTCTCTCGAAAACCCCAAGAGTCGTCTCATCGGATGTTGTCATCGTCCAAGCTTCAGCGCCATACATCAGGATGGGAATAATAAGCGACTTATAGAGTTTGATTTTGGTTCGTAAGAGAGGACTTTACGTTTCAATTGCCTACTCAGTCCAAAGTAGCATCTGTTGGCAAGAGTGATTTTGCGTTGGATTTCGAGGCTGACATTGTTGGTGTTGTTAATGCTGGTTCCCAAGTAGACGAAACTATCTACAACTTCAAAGTTATGACTGTCAACAGTGATGTGGGAGCCAAGACGCGAGTGCGCTGACTGTTGGTTTGATGACGGATTTTTTGGATTCTTATAAGCATTGAACTCTACACCTTTAATAGAGATCTGTCGATATTTCAATGGTTGTTCCTTAGACTACTTGTCTTTAATTTATGAAAAAAGACCCTAAGTATACTTTAGAAAACTTATGTAATATGTTTTTGAAATAAAATTCCTAATGTATTGCCACATATTATGCTCAGAAGTTAACCTCAGCTCCAACTAAGTTTTATGAACAAGCGTCTTTTACCTCGAACCTACCGCAATGAACTCAGCTTCCACAAAATACTGGTTCAATTCCGATCAAAACATAATCGAAAAACCTTCACAGTGTCAGTTAATTAACCGAAATGTAACAAATTGAAAATCCTTTGCTGTGAAAAATTTTGGAAAATTACACGCTAACCGTATTATTGGCCACCGACCACTTTTGTTTTGACAACTCATTTACCAAATCGACCAGAGACAAGCAGAGCATTTCATTTACGATTTCCATTAGCTCAATGAAGAATGGAAAAAATGCCAAAGTCACCTAATACGAGCAGCCGCAACCTTCGACGCAGGTAGACGCACTCAACACCGGTGGCAATCGAAAATCAGTTTGCGAGCATAGCAAATCACACCAACTTAACACTCAAATCAATGCATTAATTGAACAATTTAATTTATGGCATTTTATGCTTTTTTTCATGTGCTTGGCAGTACGCTTATCGGGGTAGGCACCTGCCAGCAGCAGTACCAACAACAACAACAACACAGTGCGCTGGAAGTGCAGCACAATCGCCAAAGTCATCTGCACTTACTCGCGCTTGTACTTAAGCTTGGCTCTGTCTGTCCGAAAGCTCGACGCGCTGAGCTCTCAATTGCCATCGATGGCGGTTGAAGTTGAAATCCGAATGCTTCTGACAAGGTTAAATGGCTCAACGCACTTTGTTGTCATTGTTTGGTGTTTTTTGTTGTTGCGGTTGTTATTTATATTTCTGTCTGTCTGTACGTCTGTCCGTGCGCATGCGCATTCAACGACAAGTGCACGCTTAGACGTCGTTGAGCTCGTTAGTTACCGATTTGCTTATTACCAACGGTCAGTGTTGATTGCTTACTTTG
Source organism: Zeugodacus cucurbitae (assembly GCF_028554725.1). Taxonomy (NCBI): domain Eukaryota; kingdom Metazoa; phylum Arthropoda; class Insecta; order Diptera; family Tephritidae; genus Zeugodacus; species Zeugodacus cucurbitae. The sequence continues at coordinate 3,123,830 of NC_071668.1, forward strand.
GTTGTTGTTGTTGTTGTTACATGGCTTGTTGCTGCGTTGCTGGGTCAGTGCATGGAAGTGTATGAAGTGTGCGAAACGCTTGACTTTTTGGCATTGCAGCGGTGCTTGGCCTATCAGCTACAGTTGTTGTCTTCGTACATTTGTATGTATGGATGTGTGTTTGAGTCTTATATATAATTGTTATTAATTTTCATTGCTTTGCTTCAATTAAATAACTACTTAAGCGCTCAAAAAGTAAACAGCAGCAGTCTAAAAGAGCTGTATTCATTGCTTTTAAGTGAACTTCCTGTAAACATTTTCGATTCAATTATTAAATGTGTCTATTTTGATTGATATTCAACGCCTCTGTTGCCGCTACCGTTTCGAGGCTAATTCTGTTTTTGCATGTCACTAATCGCATTTGCTGTGGAGCTAATCGCTTCAAGCGTATGTCTCAGCTATTTTTGGATAGGCATTCGTTCTCTTCGGTGACCTTTGTGATGATGATTGTGCAATATGGTGTCACTCATTGAGTCAACAATTTTTATTGCGTCGTTGATCATATCCAAAACACAAACCAAATTGTGTTGAATCGATCAAATAATAGACTAATAAATGAAATAATTAAATTGAGAGCTTCAGTTAAATCTCGAAAATCCATAGAGATCATTTCATCTGAAGATGAATACATATAGAAGGTGGCCAGAATGCAATGATCCACAACGACTTTAACAGAGGCCTTTACCGGTATTGACTCCCACCCGAAAGAATATATATACAGAAACGAGAAGGGTTATGTGTTCAATGCAGAGCTACTATAAACGAATTTGAGTTTGTTTGTCCTATTGGAATCAAGAGAGAGACAACAAGAACGAAGAAGATATAAATGAGGTCAGAAAAACCTCAAAATCGGCAGAAAACTAACTATTTATCATATTAGTTCCTGAACATTAACTGGAAGGACATATTTCGACTCGATACAGGTATTCATAAACAATTCATCAATGTTTCTTTTTATCGTGGAAGCTCTTCTACTAAAAAGCTTATGAATAAAATGAAAGCTTAAAGAGCTTTCATATCTACTCATATCCCTCCCTCTATATTTCGTAGCTAAATCTCTCATTATTGTCGTTGAGGGGAAGAAAGGTAGTTCGAGATCTCTTGCATGACATTGTTTCTTCAAAAATGTCAAAATAAAAAATATATAAACTTCTCCTAATCATTAAGTATGCCATCACCACAATTAGTGTAAATCATTGCTGTTAAATACCGTTACGTGCAAGTTTAAATTGTCAAACAACTTTTTTCATCCAAATGATGCACTAAATTGAACCAATATCCGCTTAACCAAATCAAAATAAATATAAATAACCATTTACAATGCACTAATTTGTCAAGAGTGTTTCGAAACAGTTAACAGCACTGGACTCTATGGGCTTATTTGCGTCTGCGCAGCATGTCCGCAAATGCGAAATCCGCTTCGGCTCTGAAATCGAGACACACTTTTGCACGTGCCAAAAGTAAGGCGACACCGCGGCGAATGTAGCGCAGCTCAAAGCACAAAGCTCTCCACTCACAGTTTGTGTTTCGTTGACGTCAGCCATTATAATTGATTTTCTTCAAAGCTGCTGTTTGTTTGCTGTAGTATTTTCGCACATTTTTTGAATGTAAATTTAATTGATTTGTCATTCTATCTCAAACTATTTTAATATTTTCCACCTTTGGACCGATTTAATTATTTGGAGCGAATTTGTTTATTTACATGATTGTACCGTCTATAACTTTGCTTCGGGGTGTTGTTTTTCGCAGACATATATAATTTATGTGTGATATAACAGAGAGTAAAGTTATGTCTCCATCTAATAATTGAAGTTTCCGTAAATATCTGCACAACAAAGTAGTTCTGTACTTGAATTCCGCTTGATTTGTTGTTGTGTCACAATTAGCGCTGAGGAATTTCCTGATGTCGTTTTAATACCACATTTTATTTGCTTTTATTAGCTCTTAGCTGTGGTGGTAATGACACTATTTTAGAACTATAAGATATGACATTCAAGACATTCAAGCAAAAAGAAGAAACAAGTTTGTAGTGACTCATTAGTTTGAGGAATCTGCGGTTGCTTTGGTGTTCCAATAGCTTCGCTGGGGATTTACAATTGATTAATTAGTTGATTTTTTAATTAAACACTCTTCATATTTATTTAGCTTCATAAATGTTATAAAGAAAACATCAGGCACTACTACAAAGTATGAGAACATAGATACTATGAAATATATAGGAATACTGGCTTTATTGCCAGATCAAGTCTTATCTGCTGCAGCCGCTAAGGATTTTTTATGAGCTTAACGATTATCGTTTGTTAAAACTCAAACTCCGTTCGTGAATTCTTGGCCAATAAGAATACTGTAACAATGAACATTCTCCATATTCGCCTGACTGTTAATTTATATTTCCAAAAATTGTATTGAATAAACACGAAAACTACTGTGCCGATTTCAAAAATTCTTTCACCAATGGAAAGCTACATTCACCCCAAGTAACATAGGTTATATTTATTGCTAGAATCTCAATAGTTAATATAGGAAATAGTTCCCAGTGTATCAAAAAGACTCCGTGATGGAGAATCTAAATCTGAAACTGAAAATCGTCTTGCAAGTCATTCTCATCGCATCGCAATCACGTGCCAGAGAGTCGAGTAACGAACGCTCGCAGCTGCTTGCTGAACAAAATTTTAAAACCTCCCAAGCACGCGCTTGTATGAGAGTCGAGTATGGAACATGTGCAGCGGCTTGAAGAACAAAATATTAGAAATATACAAGCTCCCAGTAGGGCGTTGAACTCTGAGCGTTCCCAACACCTTCATAATCAGAGAGAAAGACAACGGAACGAAAGACTAGAGGTCGTAATTAAGTTTTAGCTCATTGCAAATAAAATACAATTTCATGTTTGAATTTTCCTCCGGGAAACGAGAGAGTACATACATATGTATGTGTATAAATGTGTAAAAACTTATAACTTAAAAAAATCTTATAACTGTTTGTTTAAAGCCGTGCGAAGCCGGAGCGGTCTGCTAGTACCAATTATAAACACCATTTCCCAAGTTCGATAAATCATATTTATTTTTAATGACAATATTTTTTTTGAACAAATTATATGGTATTAAGGATCCTTATCTATTTTTTAACATCTAATGGAATATTAGACTCTTGGCACAATAATTATATAACAAGTGTAAACGGCTTGTGCGGAAGTGAAATCCGAAATGAAGACAGCCATAGTTAAGTGTCAATATGCACGTAACACTGTGTCCACCAAAAAAGTACAATTTCATTTCAACACAATTTTATTGTTCTACTTTTAACAGCAGCCATTAAAGCGCTCGCACTCGTTAAAGAACCAGCAACAAGTGGCGCACATTTATTTTCCCATAAAGTTACGCCACACACTCTCGCCGTGTCACACCAAAATGAACGCAGCGAATTTCGCGCTTCGTTCGAGGCAGTGGCAAATTTCGTCAAATTATATTTTATGCTCGCATTTTGTGCCGTAATATGGCTAAATGCCGACTTAATGTCTCAATAAAATGCTGTGGTCAACTGAAAGTTAGATTTGCCACAAAAAGCACTGACAACTGGCCAAATGCAACAAATTGCTTCCATATATATATACACTGAGGTATTACACATTTTATTTATGCTCGACGCGGCGCAATTTTACTTTTAATGCAGTTTGTAAACATTTCAGCTTTATTAATTATGCCTTGCAATCGGCGTTACATTCACTTTACCAGCGCCGACGCTCCACCCCGCATCGCACTGCTGAGCAAACGGAGTGAGCAAATGGCCCACTTGTGACACACTGTTTTCATTTTCTGCGAGTATGATTGTAACGGTTTAATCAGAAATTAAAATCTTGTTTGTCGTGTTGAGTTTTCTTGTTAACCACAACCGTTATTTTTCATTCGCTTTTTTTTTTGTTTTTGTTGTTAACCACTTTGGGCCATTTTCCGCCAATAATTCAGCTCATTTATTCGTGTATTCGCCCATTATGATTTGTTGTTGTTGTGTTTATTGCAAAGTCGGATTCATTTCAACGTCCCACCTAATTCAGTTACAATAAGATGTTACGACCTCATAAGCGACTACATAACCACACTTTTTTCTTTGCCAATTTTTTTCGAATTTTTTGGCGCAGTCTTTGGCTGCTGAGTGCGCCTTTGTCGCTGCTCGCGCTGCTTAAGCGCCGCGGCGGGAGTTCAAACGCGACCGATGCGAGGGCGTTTATGCCAATATAATTATGTGTGTGTGTGTTTGTGTTATGGGCAAGGCCATTATATTCGTTTTGTTAGTGTTGTTTTGTTGTTGTTTAATCGCAAAATTTGCAACAATTTCGGATTTTTAATCATTACTCGAGCGTGTAAACTGATTCAATTCAGCGCATTTGTAACGCCGAAGGCGGTGATTGGCGATTGTGCCCCTTAAGTGCTGGCGTTTAATTCAAAGGTGCAAAATAATCACAACATAAGCAAGCAATTATAGCAATTTTAAATCGTTCGCATAAGATTTGAGCGGCTAAAGCTTTGATTTTTTCGGTATTTTACACAAAATGCAAAAAAAAGTTTAATTAGAGTACTCCTTATCGAAGAGCATTTCAACATTTTGTCGGTTTTAAGGAATTCTGAGTCATTGAGGGATGCAAGTTGACACGAGCTCATAAAATTTCACTTTTCTTACATATTATATTTAATAATGTTATTTTATCTTCACTATCAGTGACATCTCGTGCTGCTTTACGATTATAGTGATCTGACCACAAGGTTGCGGAAGTCAGTCTCACCCAGAGTAGCATGGAAACATCGGTGTATCATTGTGTTTTACTATTAGAAGGTTCGACCTCGGCAGAGCTGCGCAAACGCTGGTCAGTCACAATCACTTGCACAGTTGAAAGATTCTTCTGACCTAACGTAAATCCCCAGAGGTCTATGGTGCTCTTTCTCATTGGCAAAGTTCATCTCTCCTTAGTCTTATGTGTGGTTCGAACTGGGATCCGGGATCCACGATATTAGCTTAAGAATTTTTGCGTAGGATAGCTGTAGAAGTTGTCTTAAAGAGGACGATGTGGAATCATCTCATTACTTTCTTCAGGAATTTTACACCTTTGCGAAATCTAGATAAAAATTTATTGGATCTTCTTCTTCTTCTTGACTGGCGTAGACACCGCTTACGCGGTTATAACCGAGTCCAAAACAGCGCGCCACGCATCTCTCCTTCTGGCAGTTTGGCGCCAATTGGTTATTCCAAGCGAAGCCAGGTCCCTCTCCACCTGGTCCTTCCATCGGAGTGGAGGTCTCCCTCTTCCTCTGCTTCCACCAGCGGGTACTGCATCGAAAACTTTCAGAGCTGGAGCACCTTCATCCATTCGAACAACATGTCCTAGCCAGCGTAGCCGCTGTTTTTTTATTCGCTGGACTATGTCTATGTCGTCGAATAACACATACAGCTCATCGTTCCATCGTCTGCGGTATTCGCCGTTGCCAATTCTTAAGGGACCATAAATCTTCCGCAAAACCTTTCTCTCGAAAACTCCTAGTGCCGTCTCATCGGATGTTGACATCGTCCACGCTTCTGCACCGTAAAGTAGGACGGGAATGATGAGAGACTTGTAGAGTTTGGTTTTTGTTCGTCGAGAGAGGACTTTACTTTTCAATTGCCTACTTAGTCCATAGTAGCACCTGTTGGCAAGAGTGATTCTGCGTTTGATTTCCAGGCTGACATTGTTATTGCTGTTAATGCTGGTTCCCAGGTAGACGAAATTATCTACAACTTCAAAGTTATGACTGTCAACAGTGACGTGGGAGCCAAGACGCGAATGCGCTGACTGTTTGTTTGATGACAGGAGATATTTCGTCTTGTCCTCGTTCACCACCAGACCCATACGCTTCGCTTCCTTATCCAGTCTGGAAAAAGCAGAACTAACGGCGCGGGTGTTGTTTCCAATGATATCGATATCATCGGCGTACGCCAGTAGCTGTACACTCTTATAGAAGATTGTACCTTCTCTGTTTAGCTCTGCAGCTCGTATTATTTTCTCCAGCATCAGGTTAAAGAAATCATATTGAAGTTAAAAATCTCTGCGGAATAGTAGTAGATTCAGGGCGCTTTGTCTCGGCTTCAAAAATGACTGTCTCTCAAAGGCTTAGTGTGTTTCCTCGGAGAAACAGCCATGTAATCTAACCTAACCCAACATATTATGTATAAATGAATGTTTAATATTCTCTGCAAAGTGCTTCTCTGCAAAGTACTCAGTAATAATATCACATTCAAGCGACGAATTAAAATTACTCAAAAGGCCTTGTACTAAAAACATGTTATAAAACATTTTGTTCAAAGAAGTTTCAGCTTTTCACGCATGTCCATTTGTCGGTCGGTAAAATAAAAGGGTCCTCCCCAAATAGAAAGGTGGAAAGACGCAGCATCATTCAATTTGCACAATGTGAGTCAAATCATGCAAAATGTGGCAGGAATATTCAATTATTTAAAAAAAAATTACAAAACTTTAACTCTTGCTATAAAATTCGCAAATTCATCAAATAATACACAAACATTAATGTAAAGAAATATTTTACAAAAATATTGAAACTCCCACCACCGAAATACCACGGCCTATCAGTTACAAGTAATTGGCAGGCCAATAACATATGTATAATAACCAGGTCAAAGCAGTCAACGCCAGAAATTGATGCCGCACAGCGCCACCTTCAAATTGGCCTTAGGTCAGCCAGCAGGCAGTGACCGCCCACTCAAGTGTAACAATGCAATAAAATCAAAATAAAACCTTAATTAGCTCATAAACATTTGATCAGCGAGTTTCAAATCAATTTAGGCGCATACATACAAACATACATGTGTACGCTTAACGCCCACCGCTTATCCTTTTTTGTTGTTTGGTGCACAGTTATTTGCAGCCATTAGTAAGCTGAAAATCGAGCAGATCTTCCGAGCAACTTCACTCATACATATGTACTTACATAGTTTATTTATGTTTTGCGTTTACTTACCAGCAATTTGTGTTGTTGTTGTTGTTGTTGCTTGTATGCTCAACAGCTGGCAACGCCTTACACTTTGCACCAAATAATCCGCAGCCGCGCGGCGCTCGAATTGAAAGTAAAATGCGAATTAATTGATTTTTAACTCTCATTCAACAATTCACTGAAGAATTCATTGATTGATTTGTGCGTACAACAACAATAACAACAACAACACCACAACAGCAATGAACAATAGGCAATTAAGTAACGGCCATTATACGCTTGGTGTTTAAGCTAAAGGATGAGCGTAAAGCAGAATAGCAAGTGTATGAAGTGTTGGTTATGTTGTTGTTGTTGTACATTGTTGTTGTGCGTTATTGTTGTTGTTATTTTTTGGTATATTAAATGTTAAGCGATTTTTGTTGCGCTCAACAAATACTATTTGCTGGCAATTTGTTTGAAAGTGTAACTAATCATTTCTGAAATGTTTGGCATTATTGTGGATAACAACAACAACAACAACAACAATTAATATAAACTGCTAATTGGTTTTGAGAAATAATTTACTCGGTGCTTTTGTTTGAGAACATTTTAAACTAAATGACTAAATTGTTGTAAATCTGTTGTTGTTGTTGTTGTAATAAGTGTATCTACATGCTAGTAAAGATACTAAATTAATTTTATTTCTACACACACATATATACATACATACAAAAGCAGCTGTTTAAGCCGCTCCTAAGCAACAAGGAAACTGATTTGTGTTTATTATTTTTTTTCTCCAAGAAATGCGGAAACTGGTTCGCAGAATTAATTTTTTGCTATTGTAATACTTCTACAGCTAACTGTAACATAAACATACATTTTTAAGCGTTATTTATACATTATACATTGCCATTATCCCACATTAAATGCAAATATTTAGCAATTAAACTAACAGATCGGAACACAAACACACTGTCATACATACATACATACAAATTAACAAACTAAAATGAATTATTGCTAATTTATGAACTAATTATTTATTGGTCTTACGTGCGAGCGAATGCCAAAGCCAATTATTTGCCTACAGAAATACATTGAAATCAATAAATTTTCAGTTTTTATCGCTCACATTTACACACACACACACTCACACCCATACCAATAGACAAAAGATGTGGAATTGGCTCGTTTAATATAGAAATTAATAATCAAACGCAAATATTTCGCTGCGTGGGAAAATCTCGCAAGAAATCGAAAGTGAATTGTGGCAAAGCGTTTAATTTGAGCTTATGTATGCCGGCACTTGCCACTTCGTAAGAAAGTGCATGCAGTTTATATAATGCGAAGGGTTTTTTTACTTTTCAATAACAATAACAATAACAACTAATTTCCGAATTTACGCTGCATGTGCGTGCTCTGCAATTACACACTCGAAAGTGGGTTGCCGAAATCATCTAACAGGTGGTCGAAATGGTAAAAAACATATGAAATTCAGCGCATAGGGGAAAGGTACTTTGGGGAAATGTGCTCTTATGAAATATGAATGTAACTGCATTGTGGCAGCAATCGATCGGCATTTTATTGATTGTGTAACAAATGAGCTCTGCTTATGTAAGAATCTCTACAGTGTTTAGCTCTTTGAGCAATCTGCCAATATTTAATATCATATAAATTTTCAAGGCGGAGAAATTCGAGAAGAAAAAGTTGAATTCAAACCTTAATAATATTTAATGAATTTTACCACTTTCATTAATAAAAATTTCGAAAAAGGTGGCAACTCCATCCCAAAAATAATTCTGTGGCAAATATTTCTGTAGGCGAAATAACCATTTTGTACAATTCTCAATATTTTTACAATTTATTCTTCATTTGTGAATTGTGGCAACCCTCTTAAACTGTAAGATTTTGAAGGGTTTTTAATCGAAAAAATGTATAAAATGAAACTTTGATTTTAAAAAATCTCTATTTGCTGACTTTTATATTTATTTACATACGTACGAGGTGTGTTCAAAAAATAACGTGAATTTTAGTTTTTTGAAAAAAAAAAATTATTTATTCATAATTAATGTTGTCGCCTTCAAAATAGTCTTCATTCGATATTATTCACTTATGAGAGATTTTTGGGATTGCCTTTGGTGCTTTCAGGGATTTCTTGTATGCTTGCAAAATGACGGCCCTTTAAGGTTCTCTTTATTTTTGGAAATAGGAAAAAGCAATATGTCTGGAGAGTGAGCTTGACAAGCTGGCCGACAGGGGTAATGCTCGAAAATTTTACGAAAAGATCCGGCGACTAACTGAAGGTTTCAAGACCGGAGCACACTCCTGTAGGACCCCCAGCGGTGATCTAGTGGTTGATGACCAGAGTATACTGTGTTTGTGGAGGGAACACTTCTCCAGCCTGCTGAATGGCAGTGAAAATACAACACCAGGAGATGGCGAACCCGATTCCCCAATCGACGACGATGGAACAGATGTTCCATTGCCCGACCGTGAAGAAATTAGAATAGCAATTACCCGCTTGAAGAACAACAAGGCGGCGGGGGCCGATGGATTACCGGCCGAGCTATTCAAATACGGCGGCGAAGAACTGATAAGGTGCATGCATCAGCTTCTTTGTAGAATATGGTCGGAAGAAAGCATGCCTGACGATTGGAATCTTAGTGTGCTCTGCCCAATCCATAAGAAGGGAGACCCCACAATCTGCGCCAACTACCGTGGTATAAGTCTCCTCAATATCGCATATAAGGTTTTGTCGAGCGTATTGTGTGAAAGACTAAAGCCCACCGTCAACGAACTGATTGGACCTTATCAGTGTGGCTTTAGACCTGGAAAATCTACAATGGACCAGATATTTACAATGCGCCAAATATTGGAAAAGACCCGAGAGAGAAGAATCGATACTCACCATATTTTTATCGATTTTAAAGCTGCCTTCGATAGCACGAAAAGGAGCTGCCTTTATGCCGCGATGTCTGAATTTGGTATCCCTGCAAAACTAATACGGCTATGTAAGCTGACGTTGAGCAACACCAAAAGCTCCGTCAGGATCGGGAAGGACCTCTCCGAGCCGTTCGATACCAAACGAGGCTTCAGACAGGGTGACTCACTATCGTGAGACTTCTTCAATCTATTGCTGGAAAAAATAATACGAGCTGCAGAACTAAATAGAGAGGGTACAATCTTCTACAAGAGTGTACAGCTACTGGCGTATGCCGATGATATTGATATCATCGAAAGCAACAATCGCGCCGTTTGTTCTGCGTTTTCCAGACTAGATAAAGAAGCGAAGCGTATGGGTCTGGTGGTGAATGAGGACAAGACGAAATATCTCCTGTCATCAAACAAACAGTCAGCGCATTCGCGTCTTGGCCACGTCACTGTTGACAGTCATAACTTTGAAGTTGTAGATAATTTCGTATACCTAGGAACCAACATTAACACCGATAATAATGTCAGCCTTGAAATCCAACGCAGAATCACTCTTGCCAACAGGTGCTACTATGGACTGAGTAGGCAATTGAAAAGTAAAGTCCTCTCTCGACGAACAAAAACTAAACTCTACAAGTCCCTCATCATTCCCGTCCTACTTTATGGTGCAGAAGCATGGACGGTGTCAACATCCGATGAGACGGCACTAGGAGTTTTCGAGAGAAAGGTTTTGCGGAAGATTTACGGTCCCTTAAACATTGGCAACGGCGAATACCGCAGAAGATGGAATGATGAGCTGTATGTGTTGTTCGACGACATAGACATAGTCCAGCGAATAAAAAGACAGCGGCTACGCTGGCTGGGTCATGTTGTTCGAATGGATGAAAGTGCCCCAGCTCTGAAAGTTTTCGATGCAGTACCCGCTGGTGGAAGCCGAGGAAGAGGGAGACCTCCACTCCGGTGGAAGGACCAGGTGGAGAAGGACCTGTCTTCACTTGGTATTACCAATTGGCGCCAAACCGCCAAAAGGAGAGATGCGTGGCGCACTGTTGTGGACTCGGATATGTCTGGAGAGTATGGAGCCTGGGGCAGCCTTACAGTATTGTTTTTCTCCAAGAACTCACGAACAAGCTACGAAGTATGAGCTTTTAATAAACGAAATTTGAAAAGCTCATTAAATTACGTCTAAACTTAGCGACTGCAATAGGCAAAGTAAACATTGAATGCAGCTTAAAATTACTTGTGGTGCAAAATTCCCGTTATTTTTTAACATACTTTAGAAGCTTTATTGTAACTATTAATACTATTAACCCCCACTGACAATGCATTATGTATCTTAATCTTATTCTTAATAATTCTAATAATATTTTTTAATGATTTATATCACATTATTAGTAACTTATCTTCTCTAGAGGCTTCCGAACAATTTTTGCCCAGCTAGAGAGTAGAATTAGCAAAACAAGATTAAGCGCAATTATTTGCAATTAAATACAATAATTTTAAAAATTACACAAAAAGTTAGTTCACAGTTGTTCAGTTTTATTGCGAAATTTAGAATTTCCACAGCATTTCCAACGCTTTGATCTCATTAAAGAATGCTGCAGTTGAACGCAATTGAGCATAGATTATCTATAATAAAATAAAGATAAATCTGATTAAATTCGCCTAATCAAATTGCGCCGACATAATTCACTTTGGCGCCGCCAACACCACACTGTTGGTCAATGCGGCCAATGGGAACAAGAAAATCCTTGATTTCGTTAGAATTGCAAGGCAAATTGTTGTTTATAGCGCAGCTCATATATTAAAAGAGTTAATAAGCGCAGTGCGCGGCCATTTGGCCATTAAAATAGAGCGAACAAGCACGAACAGCTGTCCAGCGCTGCATGGCAAGCCATTTAGCATAATCAAAACACAAGCGCAACAACAACAAGAACAACAGTGGTGATTGGCAAGGCAACACAACAACATTTAAATAATAATAAAAACTGCAACAACATGAAAAGTAGATTTGAAAGAACTCTTTTGTTTGCGAAAATACACAAAACGGCCAGCAACAACAACAACAACCGACCAATAATAATCACCCACTCCAAAGCAAACTCTTGGCACAGAACGCCAAGGAATGCCTTCGATTGGAGCGGAGTGGCATGGCAGGCGTCCGTCGTCAGAACGCGCTGAATCATAATAACAAAGGTGAGCTGTTGGCGCGTGAATCGCCTGCAGAAACGATAGAAATTGCCTGCCGTTGGCATTGTTGTTGTTTTTGCTGTTCTTTGTTGTTCAGCTGTTGGCTTTGTTGCTGCTGATCGACAACCGTCGGTTGGTAGGTAGCTAGCGATTGGCGATTGAAGCGCTGGTGGCCACTGATGTCGAAGAATTGTGCCTCCCTCATCCCCGCCGCGAATTACACGCGAATGGCGTGTAAAAGAACACACACACACGGTGAATGTACATATGTGTTGGTATGTGTGTGTTTGTTGTATAACAATGCAAATAGCCCACAAATTAGCAACAACAACAACAATGAGCGTGACGTGTTGCGGCAATTTAAGCAAATACAAAACGTTTTCGCTTTTAATTCTGGTGTTGCCACCGACGCCGACGCGTCAAAGCCACTGCCACTGCAGCGCTTGTTGTTGTTGCTGCGGATGTTTGCGAGCGCTGTTGTTGTTGTTGTTGCTGTGGCTTTAATTTGTACATTTTCACTTTGCTTTGTTGTTCTTTGGCGCTGTTGGGTTTAGTGCGCGACCACGAGCGCTATTTGATTCGGCGATTTTTCTTCTTTGGTAATTTTCACACGATCTTTTGCCGCCGCGCCACCTCGCTGCCAGCGTTGTTTTAATTTTCATTGTTCGTGTTTTATTAGTTTTGTTGGTTCATACTCCAATACACGCCACGCTACTCTACTCTACTTAGTGCGCATGCGCGCATGTGAAAATTTCGCATTACGATGCAAGCGCTCGTACAACAACACATATGCGATTGCTTCTATGTAAGCATGTGTGTGTGCACTTGAAGGAAGTTGGCGTGGTTTGGCTGCGGGCAGCATTGAAGCGACGCTCGTTTTCGTTTCCATTGAAATCGCTTGTACGAGCATATATAATATTAAATTTCGTATAACCTTCGAAGGTGTTTTGTAAATTGGCCGCAAAAATCGGAACACATTCCGTAATAGTTAAAGAGTAAAATCACAAGCAACAACAACAACAAACAATTGCGGCGATACAAATTAAATCAATTGGACTTTTTCTCCTCCACATTATTATTTGGAAACAATTTGAAAGTGAACGCTCGCGAATGCGAATGGAATTTACAATTTTATTATGGCGCTTGGCATTTGGCCTAATGCAATCATACTACTTTGTACGCACATGTACACATACTCTATACTCATTTGTACGGTTTATATGTTAGTATGACTAGCGGCTAATTCGATTCTTAATTTAGGCACATACATACATTCGTACATTCATTTAAAACAATGAATTTAATGGGTTTTCCATGGGAAACTATCCAAATCAGAAATTCGCTTTTTTGTATTTAGTTCAAAACTAAGAATAATTATGTATTTCGAATAGCTTGTGGGTAAATTGTAGCAATAATAAAATATCATTTTAAAGTAATTTGTTGGTTTGGATTTATTTTTGAACGTAGTATGGCGGGTCAATGGTTGCAACTATGCAGGCTAGATGTAGCCTCTCTTTTCTTTGGAAAATTTTGTAAAATAATAAAAATCTGCCATTGTGACGTCATTTCCGCCTAGCATGTATTAGCTAAGATTTTGAACTAGAACTTGGACGAAGGAAAAATATTAAAATTAGATTTCAGATTTTTACGAAATAATTAGCTAAAATTACGCAGAGTTTTTAATATTAGGTCTACAACTTTACTTCCGCCGTTTTCCAAGATGCCTCTAGGTAAATCACTGGTCAATTAAATCGATTAAGTCGTTTTATATCGATCTTGGACATTTGTGTCAACATTCTTCTTCTTCTTCTTCTTGACTGGCGTAGACACCGCTTACGCCGTTATAGCCGAGTCCAAAACAGCGCGCCACGCATCTCTCCTTCTGGCAGTTTGGCGCCAATTGGTTATTCCAAGCGAAGCCAGGTCCCTCTCCACCTGGTCCTTCCATCGGAGTGGAGGTCTCCCTCTTCCTCTGCTTCCACCAGCGGGTACTGCATCGAATACTTTCAGAGCTGGAGCACCTTCATCCATTCGAACAACATGTCCTAGCCAGCGTAGCCGCTGTTTTTTTATTCGCTGGACTATGTCTATTTCGTCGAATAACACATACAGCTCATCGTTCCATCGTCTGCGGTATTCGCCATTGCCAATTCTTAAGGGACCATAAATCTTCCGCAAAACCTTTCTCTCGAAAACTCCTAGTTCCGTCTCATCGGATGTTGACATCGTCCACGCTTCTGCACCGTAAAGTAGGACGGGAATGATGAGAGACTTGTAGAGTTTGGTTTTTGTTCGTCGAGAGAGGACTTTACTGTTCAATTGCCTACTCAGTCCATAGTAGCACCTGTTGGCAAGAGTGATTCTGTGTTGGATTTCCAGGCTGACATTGTTATTGCTGTTAATGCTGGTTCACAGGTAGACGAAATTATCTACAACTTCAAAGTTATGACTGTCAACAGTGACGTGGGAGCCAAGACGCGAATGCGCTGACTGTTTGTTTGACGACAGGAGATATTTCGTCTTGTCCTCGTTCACCACCAGACTCATACGTTTCGCTTCCTTATCCAGTCTGGAGAAAGCAGAACTAACGGCGCGGGTGTTGTTTCCAATGATATCGATATCATCGGCGTACGCCAGTAGCTGTACACTCTTATAGAAGATTGTACCTTCTCTGTTTAGCTCTGCAGCTCGTATTATTTTCTCACGAGAGTGAGTCACCTTGTCTGAAACCTCGTCTGGTATCGAACGGCTCGGAGAGGTCCTTCCCGATCCTGACGGAGCTTTTGGTGTTGCTCAACGTCAGCTTACACAGCCGTATTAGTTTTGCGCGGATACCAAATTCAGACATCGCGGCATAAAGGCAGCTCCTTTTCGTGCTGTCGAAAGCAGCTTTAAAGTCGACAAAGAGATGGTGTGTGTCGATCCTATTTTCACGGGTCTTCTCCAAAATTTGGCGCATGGTGAATATCTGGTCCGTTGTTGATTTTCCAGGTCTAAAGCCACACTGATAAGGTCCAATCAGTTTGTTGACGGTGGGCTTTAGTCTTTCACACAATACGCTCGACAGAACCTTATACGCGATGTTGAGGAGGCTTATCCCACGGTAATTGGCGCAAATTGTGGGGTCTCCCTTTTTGTGTATTGGGCAGAGTACACTGAGATTCCAATCGTCAGGCATGCTTTCTTCCGACCATATTCTGCAAAGAAGCTGATGCAAGCACCTTAACAGCTCTTCGCCGCCGTATTTGAATAGCTCGGCCGGTAATCCATCGGCACCCGCCGCCTTATTGTTCTTCAAGCGGGTAATTGCTATTCGAATTTCTTCACGGTCGGGCAATGGAACATCTGCTCCATCGTCGTCGATTGGGGAATCGGGTTCGCCATCTCCTGGTGTTGTACTTTGACTGCCATTCAGCAGGCTGGAGAAGTGTTCCCTCCACAAACTCAGTATACTCTGGTCATCAATAACTAGATCACCTCTGGGGGTCCTACAGGAGTGCGCTCCGGTCTTGAAACCTTCAGTTAGTCGCCGGATCTTTTCGTAAAATTTTCGAGCATTACCCCTGTCGGCCTGCTTGTCAAGCTCTTCATACTCACGCATTTCGGCCTCTTTCTTTTTTTGTCTGCAAATGCGTCTCGCTTCC